>NC_139528.1:4552820-4956128 GCF_947247035.1 Vipera ursinii
ATAAAGGCCATGTAGAGGAGGACCTTGATGAAACCTGAGGAGGAGGAGGAGGAGGAGGAGGAGGAGGAAGAGGATGCTAATTCAATTATTACTTCCAGGTCGTAACCCAAAGGACCCTTACAGTCAAGGCAGAATACAGGTAGTCCTCCACTTACGACCACAACCGTGCCTACAATTTCCATCGCCAAGCGAGGCGGACCCTAAATGAGTTTGTGCCTCATTTCGCAACCTTTCTGCCGCAGTTGTTAAGTGGACCACGGCAGTCATTCAGTGAATCGTGTGGTTGCTCAATGAATGTTAGAAAACAGGAAAACTGGCGTAGGTACCTGCCAGTGGCCAAGCGTCTGGATTTTGACCATGGGGATGCTGCAACGGTTGTGAAGCGTGAAAACGGGGCATAAGCCACCTTTTTCCAGCGCTGTTCTAACTTCAAACGGTCACTAAAAGGGATGGGTCTAAGTCACGGACAAACTGTGTGCCTCAGCTGCCAACTTGCTTGGGACAGGCGAGCTGGATTTGGGGTTAGGGTTTTGTATTTCACCCCTGGATCTATTTACCGGTGAAGAGTTCTGTGTAGAGCATGAAGACGGCCTTGTTGTCCCAGGGATTTTCACTCTGCAGGTCGATGGAGTGCAGAAGGTACTTAATGAAGACGGTCAGCACCATCGTCATGAGAATGGCGTACTGTGGGGAGCCACGAGGAAAAGGCTTAAAATCCGAATTTAATAGAACAAGACACCTGTAGGGTTGGCTTCCTTCGAACGGTGAAGTTACAAGCCCGGTCCTACTTTCGCTTTTGTAAGCCCAGTCACAGAGCTGCATGGTGCAGTGGTCAGAACGCAGGACTGCAGGCTAGTTCAACTAATTCTGCCCACTGCCAGCAGTTCATTCCTGACCGGCTCAAGGTTGACTCAGCCTTCCGTCCTTCTGACGTCAGTAAAAATAAGGACCTGGATAGTTGGTGGCGATATGCTGACTCTGTAAACCACTAGAAAAGTCAGTGCCCTCCTAACCATACCCAAGAACTCCAGGTTTGTTGGCGGTGTCCATTTTGCTCTATGAGTCCATGGTGACCTAACCCTAACCCTAAGTGGAATTTTCTTCCAATGGGATTTTCCCATGTATTTTATCAGGAAACATAGATAGGGCAGCCTAGAAAAGTCAGTGCCCTCCTAACCATACCCAAGCACTCTGAGTTTGTTGGCGATGTCCATTCTGCTGTATGAGTTCATGGTGATGTAACCCTAAATCCTAGCCCATCTTCTTTCTGACAGATGTTCAGATTTTTAAGACAGTCTTCTGTTCCAGGCTGAACATACCCAAGAGGTCAACCCCTGTTCCTAAGTCTCTCCTTCTGGATCCCTCTTCATGACAGTTTGTCAACGTCCTTCCTAAAACGCAGAGGCTCAAAACCAAATGAAATATTCTAACCAACTCAGAGAACATCAAGGGGAAGGCTGGTTTTACGCACCCACTGTTATTGCCTAGAATTGCATTTGCCTTTTCTGCAGCTGCAACACGTTCACCTAGTCATCCAACCAAGACACTCAGGTTTTTTTTAGATCCTGAGATCCTGAGATTGTTATACAGTAGGTCCTTTTTTTTTTTTGGTCCATCCTCTGTTAAGTCAGGTAAGACAAAGATTGGATGAGCAACGCAGAAAGAATCTGGAGTGGCTGCGTTTCTTAAGGCAGTTGCCATGGGCCCACTTCCATGTAATCACAAAGTTATCTACTCACCTCAAAGCCAAAGACCAGTTGGACAGAAGCTCCCCGGGTCAGGATGCTGTGGTAGGCGTGGCTGACAAACAGGAAATCTAAGATGGCCAAAAGCACCATAAGAGCTAGGAAAGAAGGGACACCATTTTGTCACTAGGGAAGCCGAAAGGAGTAGGGAAAATACACAATACACTTGAGGTTCACAATAACCTAGGTCAGGGGTCCCCAACCTCCGGTCCGTGGGCCACAGCATGCCAGCAACCGGTCCGCACAAACAAGCAAAGCCCCATCCGCGGGATGCAGCCAGCACAAAAAAGCACGCACCCTCCAGTCCACGGAAAAACCTCTCTCCACGTAACCGGTCCCTGGTGCCCAAAAGGTTGGGGACCTCTGACCTAGGTGACCGCTGCAAAGTTCTCCGATTCATCCACTTATTACATTTATTTCATGCCTTTCCTTCAGGAACTCCTCTCCTGATCCTAAAAGAAAACTACAGCTGATCCTCGACTTACAACGGGGTCACTTAGCAACCGTTTGAAGCTAGGACGGATCCTACAAAAGCTGCTTGCAACCTGAATTCAAAGTTGCGACGGTCACACCCACAATCCAGGGTCAACGTGATCGCATTGGGCTCATTCGGCAACCAGTTCCGCTTTACAGTTGTTTGCAGCATCCCGTAGCCATGTGACCACAATTTTTGCTTCCCCCCCCCCCCCCGATTTCCAATATTTGTTTTTGGCAAAAAAAAAAATGGACTCCCTTTAATGGCCTAAGTGTTCATTTAATGACCATCACAAAAATGTCGTAAAATCCGGTCCAGTCAGGTAGTGACCTGCTTAAGAATGATAATTGTTAATTATCAATTATGGACGTATGTCAAGGACTCCCTGTAACAGCTAACACACCAGGAGGGGAAGAAAAAAAAAACAGAGGTGCAGGAGGTCCCTAACAACTTCATAAACTGCCCAAAGCAGATCATTCTGTTTTCTTTGATTACGCTCATAAAAGTGGCTAAGTTTGGAAGCACCACGTAATAATAATAATAATAATAAAGAAGGAAAGAAGTGACTGTCAAGGACATCTTGAGGCCTTGCATGCCAAAAACCAAGAAAGATAAATTTCGCCACCCACAATTAGCCCTCTGGAACATCTGCCTTATTTACAGTTACACTTCAAACAGCTGTTGGGATCTCCGTTTATGGTCACTTGACCTTATCTGACCTTGGGGGGGGAAAAAACCCAGAGCAGACAAGAATGGCTCCGTCACTCAGCCAGCTACAAGTATTTTTAACAAGGCAATTGGCACAGCAGCCACTCAGCTGAGAAAGACATGAAAGGGCTGCTTAGACCCAAACTTTAACAAAGTAATAGTTGAAAGGGACTTGCGAGGTCTTCTAGTCCAGCCCCCTGCTCAAGCAGGAGACCGGGCCTAGACCATTTCGGACAAATGGCTGCCCAGTCTCTTCTTAAAAACTCCCAGTGTTGGAGCATTCACCGCTTCTGGAGGCAGGTTGTTCCACTGGTTAATTGTTCTAACTGTCAGGAAGTTTCTCCTTAGTTCCAGGCTGCTTCTCTCCTGGATTAGTTTCCATCCGTTGCTTCTTGTCCTGCCTTCGGGCGCTTTGGAGAAGAGCTTGACTCCCTCTTCTTTGGGGCAGCCCCTGAGATACTGGAAGGCTGCTATCATGTTCCCCCCCCCTCGTCCTTCTCTTCATTAAACTAGACATACCCAATTCCAGCAAGTGTTCCTTGTATGTTTTAGAAATTGAATCAATAAAATAAATAAACAAGGACTTACAGACAATACGGAAATGGAAGAGCCAAGATATGTTGGGACTTCTCTCCATCTAGAATGGAAAAATAGCAAGTTTAAGGGGCTGGGGAATTCTGGGAATTGAAGTCCACAGCTCTTCAAGAGGCCTAGGACTAGGTTTGAGAAACACGGCTTTTAACACTTCAAGCAGAAAAACCTATTTTACTTTGACCTGGTGATTACAGTCTCACGTTCGCACCCACAAAAAACTCGGGATCCCACTCACAAAGTCCACCCGGTCTTCAGCCAGCCAATGGAAGCACTTGAGGAAGAGGAGGAGGGTGAAGAGGGCCACAAAACGAGGACTGAAGTCGTCCCTGAAGACGGTAAAGGCGAGGCAGGTCTCGGTCACGGCATACCACGAGCGTTCGAGCAGATGCTGGAGGTGAAAAGATGGATTTAACAAGGCAATGCTAAGCCCAAACAGATCCTGAAGTTGAAACTCAAATACTTTGGCCACCTCATGAGAAGGAAGGACTCCCTGGAGAAGAGCCTCATGCTAGGAAAGGTTGAGGGCAAGAGAAGAAGAAGAAGGGGACGACAGAGAATGAGGTGGCTGGATGGAGTCACTGAAGCAGTAGGCGTGAGCCTAAAGGGACTCCAGAAGATAGTAGAGGACAGGAAGGCCTGGAGGAACATTGTCCATGGGGTCGCAATGGGTCGGACACGACTTCGCAACTAACAACAAAGCCCAAACACATATCCCCCCCTGCTGGTTCCATTTCTCCAAATTTACATGCTTGGGGATGCACGGGGGGGGGGGGGGGTTTGCCCCCAAACTGGCGTCACCCAGAGGAGGTCAAGTTGCCAACTGTCAGAAATCCCAGCTGATACGGCTGCAAGTTGTAAGCAATCCAGAGTCAACCTGGGCAGGAATTGGACAGTCATATAAATTTAATGAGGGACGCGGTGGCTCAGTGGGTTAGGACGCTGAGCTTGTCGATCAGAAGGTCGACAGTTTGGCGGGTTGAATCCCGAGTGCCGCGTAGTAGAGCGAGCGCCTGTTACTTGTCCCAGCTTCTACCAACCTAACAGTTCGAAAGCACTTAAAAACGCAAGTGGAAAAATAGGGACCACTCCGGTGGGAAGGTAACAGAGTTCCGTGCGCCTTTGGCGTCTAGTCATGCCGGCCACATGACCACGGAGACGTCCTCGGACAAGCGCTGGCTCTTCGGCTTTGAAACGGAGATGAGCTACAATCGGAAACGACTAGCACGCATGTGCAGGGGAACCTTTACCTTTATAAATTTAATAAATAAATGAAAAATAAGTTAAGTTGTGGTGTTGGGAGCCCCAGTGCCTTTGTTGGTATCCAGCTTGGGATAGGCTCCTCTGAAGGGTATCTCCTTCGGCTCCACGTTATTATTCTTTTTCATATGCAGAACTCAAGCAAGGTAGGATGCTCAAAAGGTCCAGGACTTGTCTGCCTATCTACGTGTCAGCAGGGTAATTCCGGGGAGCAGAAACGAAGGAAATAAAACTTGGGGTTGGAGGATGGAAGATGGACCGACCAAAAGAAATATTTTTTTAAAAAAGATATACAATTTGGCCAAAAGCTGAAGGGGTGGGGGGGAGAAATCTCTCATTGCAACTGTACAGCCAAGACAAACGGGCAAAGGCTTGGAAAACTTCCGATGCTCCGTTCTAAAACCTCACCTTTCCCTGGTCACGTGGCCTGGAGTGGAACCTCTGCAGCCCGCCCCATGCTTCCCAACACAAGAGGGACACCGCATGGGACAGAAGAATTCCAGATGCCAATCTGGCAGGTTTTCCCCTCAAATTGTGACCCAAACTCTTTCCCACCGAAAGGATGGAGCCCAGGTAGCGCAGTGGTGAGAATGCAGCGTTGGAGGCTGACCCTGCCCCACCACCAGGAGTTCGATCCCGATCAGCTCAGAGTTGACTCAGCCTTCCATCCTTCCGAGGACCCAGATTGTTGGGGGCAATTTGCTGGCATTGTAAACCACCCAGAGAGGGTTGTAAAGCGCTGTGAAGCGGACTATCAGCCTAAGTGCTGTTGCTAAGTGCTATAGCAATGTGCCAGATCTGGTTATTGTGTGGCTCAAAATGCTGGACTATACTGGCCAGCAGCTGGGTCAAATAGGATTCTTCTTATACCCCTAAATATCTATTATAATCTCCTCTCCTTCCCCACCCAGCCTCCCTTACAAGGTTTGTGTATGAATCTGGTTTTTTTTTAACCGCTGCTGTAAATTTGAACGTGAACCCGTTTCAATGGCTGTGCTTTTTTGTCTGTCCTCTCGTTCTCCTTCCAGGTGTCTTTTGAGAAGGGAAGTGAAACCTGAATTGGTTAACAGCTTAAAAAAAACGATCTGGACAAAGGAAGCGACAAGCGACAAGCCACATGCTGAAGCAGTGACACACATACACACACACCCTGTTTTTCTACAATTAAAAGTAGTCTCTTTGTCATTCGGCTCCGAAGTGAACCAATGAACTTTAAAAATTGGTCACCGAGAGATCCTGAACGCAGGCAGTCTTCGACTTACAACGACAATTCAGCCCAAACTGTTTTGCAAAGGAGAGCAAAGTTGGCTAAAGCCGTTTTGAACATCTCCTCTCGTCGAGACTAACGCTTCCAATGCTCCAGCAAAGACTCACCTCCATTTCTGCCGCTCGGAGTTGTCCGAAAAACACTTTGCCCATGAATTTGCCTAGTAGGAACACCAAGACAAAAGCCTGAATGTAGAGCACCTGGCATGGGTAAGAGAGCAAAAGGAAAAGGAAGAAAAAAGTGGTTTAGATAACCATCCGTAGAGGGAAACAGCTTTTGCAGGGAACACTGTACGGTTAACAAAAAAAAAAGTTCCTTTCTCTAGTTAGTGAGATGATACTTCTAACAGGATATAATTTTATTTTTAGTTGTTATCCCGCTTTTATTATTTTCCCAAGTGACTGAAGGTGGCACACATGTCCGACATTTGTTCTTCCTTTTCAGTTTCCCCACGACAACCCTGTGAGGTGAGTGGGACTGATCTAAATTTGTTCTATTAGTTTTTCATGGTCTAAAGCAGGACTAGAACTCACTGTCTCCTGGTGACTGGCCCAAACTCACCTAGCCAGCTTTCATGCCTAAGGCGGGACTAGAATTTACCATCCCCTAGTGATTGGCCCAGAGTCACCCAGCTGGCTTTCAGGCGAAGGCAAGACTCGAACTCATCGTCTCCTGGTGATTGGCCCACAGTCATCCAGATGGCTTTCATGCCTAAGGTGGGACTAGAACTCACCGTCTCCCACTTTCTAGCCTGCTGCCTTAACTACTCAGCTGGCTCTCAAACTGGTTTAAAATTGGTCTACAATCCTGGGGAACATGAACTGCAATCCAGCAAATCCAGAGGGAACAAGGCTGCAGCAGATCACACGAAAGAGCAACAATTCCTTGCTTTCCCGCTTTCAGATCGGACATTCTAGAGCAGGGTTTCTCAACTTTGCTGGCTGTGGAATTCTGGGAGTTGAAGTCCATACATCTTCAAGCGGCCAGGGTTAAGAAATTCTGCTCTATGGCTTTAACCCAGCCCAACACCTTGGGAGCTGTGTTGGGCTATAGAAACGTGTTAGTAATAGCAACAGCAGACTTATATACCGCTTCACGGTGCTTTACAGCCCTCTCTTAAGCGGTTTGCAGAGTCGGCATATTTGCCCCCAACAATCTGAATCCTCATTTTACCAACCTCAGAAGGATGGAAGGCTGAGTCAGCTTGAGCTGGTAAGACTAGAACTGCCAAACTGCTGGCAGGGGGCATTCAGCAGAATGTAGCCTGCATTCTAACCAGTGCGCCACCACGGCTCTTTAAGTTAGTTAGTTGGGTGAAAGAAAATAAATAAAAAATACAAATGTAAAGAAAGAAAGAATCAGTCTTTCAAACTGGCTAGACCTGACGACTCCACTGGCTACACTGACTAGTATTTATTTATTTTATTTGCGGTCACAGACCAAAGTACAAGTGCAACAAAAGAAAAACATGGGGAAAGTAAAATCATAGGACAATTGGGACACCAGAAGCCTTGGCTGAAGGGAATTACAACGTTCTCCTCTCACAGTTACAGCTCTTATACATTGACTAGTAATCTTGGCTTCGGATTCGTCGCACGTGCAAAGGACAAGGAAGTGGGGGAAAGCCACACTTTAAAAAGCACTTTTTAAAGCTAGCCCCGGGGGCGCCGACGGGGAAGGGGCAGAACTCACCGCCATGCTGGGACTTGACTTGGTAAGGTACACCACGGTGGGGTAGAACTGGTGCTTCAGGTAATAGGCGTGAGCTATCACGGCGGAGGTTAAGGCTAGGCTGGCAGCCATCATGATGGCGGTCCGGAACATGTCCCCAACGTCCGGCGCACTGTAAGAAGAGACAGGAGACAAATGACGGACACGCCTGAATGGGCACTCACTTCAGAAAAAATAAAATAAAAACAGAGCTGGCTGCTGGATTTGCATAGCCACGTCTCAGTGCACCCAGGTTGCTATTCTCAACCTCTGACGGACGCCGTTACTGCACAAGCGTGCCTGGCTGGGACATTCACGTGGCCCAGCGTTGCTCGCCTGTGCGAAATTGAGGGTCTGTCACGGCAAAGCAAGCCCTAACTGTTTTGCCTCGTGTCCTATCAACCACAGAGGTGGTAGAAGCCCTCAAAACATTTCTTCGGTGGCTATCATTGCCAGCCTGGAATTTACTAAAAAGGCAGCAACAATAAAAGCCGAATTCTGAGCAACAATTTGCAGCCTCTTTAACTGACAAGATTTATTCTACTTCCAGCAGCCGGAGGGAAAAATCCCTGAATCCTAAACCTTGCTTATAAAATTCAGTAAATATTACCTACATATTGCCAAAGTTTATCTTAAAAATTACAGAAATAGCCACGGGAGGAAACGGGACTGGCTCAAAACCCCGGAAGCCTAAATCTTGCTCTTAACGGTATTACTTACATATTTCAAAGTTTATCTGAAAAGCTACCGGAACTTCAGTAAAGCAGGAATATCGTGTACGAATAGCAGCACAATTTTAAATGTTTAACTCGGTTCTCCCTAACACATAACACACACACACACAGAGACACAGATATAACAGATACAGTGGACTCACAGGTCTCTGCAGCAAGAGAAAAAAAGATTTGTGAGCTGTGTTGGCCCATGAACAAAAAAGAAAAAAGATAAAATACTAGGTGCTCTTTGAGTCAAACCAACAGAAGATGATGAGTTATAATGTGAAACAAAAAATAAAAAAAAAATCAATCAAGAGTTCACACTACAGTAGGAAGGGCAGGAAGAAGCAGTAATAGTATCTACGTGTGTTATTCTTGAAATAGACAAGCTTAATGCTGTGGAATGTGCTTGTGCTATACACATAGGACCCCTATAAATAAGCGTAACCAGTTTTATTTGGAGATTAAGGATCCTATTACCATCCCTTCAATGTTCCACACGCAAAAAAGTAACTAGCACAGGCCATGACCATTGAATAAGACAATTTCAAAGCACAGAAAAAATAGTTAATAGCTCTTAGCAATAGCATTGACTTATATATCACTTTCCAGTGCTTTCCAGCCCTGTCTAAGCGGTTCACAGAGTCAGCCTATGCCCGCCCCCACCAACAATCTGGGTCCTCATTTTACCGACCTCAGAAGACGGAAGGCTGAGTCAACCTTGGGCCGGTCAGGATCGAACTCCTGGCAGTGAGCTGAATTAGCCTGCAGTACAGGAAATGCCTTTGAGCACTTAAGTTTTAACATATATGTTGGTTTTTCCACTGTTAAAAAAAGCCACGCACTCGCCCAGCACCATCCAGAAATGATTAATACAGGTGGTCCTCGTCTTACAACAATCCGTTTAGTGATTGGTTGCAATGGCATTGAAGAAAGTGACACGGCTGATTTCCCCCTTACGACAGCCGCAGCATCCCCGTGGTTATGTGATCAAAATCTGGGCGCTTGGCAGCTGGCGTGTATTTACGACAGTTTGACTGTCCCAGGGTTATCATCATTTGTAACTTTTCCAGATGCCTTCTGAAAAGTAAACAGGGGAAGCTGGATTTACTTAACTGCAACGATCCACTTAACAACTGTGGCAAAAAGGTCACGAAATAGGTCAAAACTCACTTCACAATTGCCTTGCTGCAATTGAAAATTTAGGGCTCAATTATGGTTTAAGTCTGTGCGTTATCCGAAATATTTCTGCCCAACCTTTCTATATTATAACTCACTCCACAGAGCTTACTATGTACAAACCACTAACACATTCTGCTTATAGCAGCCACAGCTGGATCTTTATCAGTATTGCCAAAACACAAGTCTCTAGGAAATGAGACTTCAGCCAAAACAGTACGCTGACTTGAAGGACGGAACACTTTTGTAGAGAAGAGAATTTTCACGTTTACCCTAAAAAGTCAGATTACTATTGAGTAAGCAGGAGGAGAGAGAAAAAGAAAGGAATTCTCTTGAGAAAGGACAAAACAAGATTAGGCCAAAAAAAAAAGCTTCGCAACATATGTCAAGTATTACTAAAGAACTTTTCTGTGCCTGCTTTCTATGACACATAGTTTTGCACATATGCCCCTGTGTGTAGGAATAAACCACGTAGGGAATGCAACTGAAGATAGAAAAGATCAGAGAAGGAAAACCTGCAGATGTAACACTGTAATATCTCAAATTGGTAATGGCTATATGGTTATAGAAACACCCAGCTACAAAATTCTGTATTCTGTATATATATGTCACTTTGCAGGAACACCGCAAGGAAGAGTCCATCAGAATTGGGAAACTAATACATTGAAATTAATAATATTTTAAAAGACCCCCACCTAAACTGAAGAATGGGGGTATACCAGGTTGGCTGGCATTTCCTAGATGCAGAAATGGTACCTAGGAATGGGTGTGTACCTGACTGGCTGGCACTTCCTAGGTGTAGAAATGGTACCTAAGAATGGGGGGTTACCTAGCTGGCTGGCACTTCCTAGGTGTAGAAATGGTACCTAAGAATGGGGGTGTTCCTGGCTGGCTGGAACTTCCTAGGTGTACAAATGGTATCTAAGAATGGGGGCCTACCTGGCTGGCTGGCACTTCCTAGGTGTAGAAATGGTATCTAAGAATGGGGGCCTACCTAGCTGGCTGGCACTTCCTAGGTATAGAAATGGTACCTAAGAATGGGGGGCTACCTAGCTGGCTGGCTGGCACTTCCTAGGTGTAGAAATGGTACCTAAGAATGGGGGCCTATCTAGCTGGCTGGCACTTCCTAGGTGTAGAAATGGTACCTAAGAATGGGAGCCTACCTAGCTGGCTGGCTGGCACTTCCTAGGTGTAGAAATGGTACGTAAGAATGGGGGCAGACCTGGCTGGCTGGCACTTCCTAGGTGTAGAAATGGTATCTAAGAATGGGGGCCTACCTAGCTGACTGGCACTTCCTAGGTGTAGAAATGGTACCTAAGAATGGGAGCCTACCTAGCTGGCTGGCTGGCACTTCCTAGGTGTAGAAATGGTACGTAAGAATGGGGGCAGACCTGGCTGGCTGGCACTTCCTAGGTGTAGAAATGGTATCTAAGAATGGGGGCCTACCTAGCTGACTGGCACTTCCTAGGTGTAGAAATGGTACCTAAGAATGGGGGCCTACCTAGCTGGCTGGCTGGCACTTCCTAGGTGTAGAAATGGTACCTAAGAATGGGGCCCACCTAGCTGTCTGGCACTTCCTAGGTGTAGAAATGGTATCTAAGAATGGGGGCGGACCTAGCTGGCTGGCACTTCCTAGGTGTAGAAATGGTATCTAAGAGTGGGGGTGTTCCTGGCTGGCTGGCACTTCCTAGGTGTAGAAATGGTACCTAAGAATGGGGACCTACCTAGCTGGCTGGCACTTCCTAGGTGTAGAAATGGTACCCAAGAATGGGGGCGGACCTAGCTGGCTGGCACTTTCTAACCGTGGGAATGGGTGCCTGGGAATGGAGGCCCCGCTGACCGGCTGGCACTTCCTAGCTGCAAAATAAAAAGGCTGCTCCTAACAGACATGGCTAAGACTATTGCCCCCTCCCCCAATATTACCTCCCCCTATTATTAGCTCCTCATAGGTCACTCTGGGGGATTCGTATTGGAGGGAGGGGAGACAGCTGAAACCTCGCCCCCCACAGCCATGACAGTCGCTGCGGAGGGTCCTCCGTCGCGGCCAGAGCCAGGCCCGCCTCCGCTTCCCGGCTCCCAAACCCGGCCAGTGGCTCACCCAGCCTCGGAAGACTCCGCGCCCCTCAGCCTCAACCACCAACTCTTCTCTTCTGCCCTACCCGGAAGTCCCGACGCTCAGAAGACACCTCACTTCCGCCCGGGACGTACCAAACGCGTACCAAAATTACCCCTTGGTAAAAAAAATTTTTTTTTCTCTTTCTCTCCCGCTTCTTTCGAGTATCCCGGAAGCGTCTCGAAAGGATGGTTGTTAACAACATCTTTTCGAATTTCTCCCAGGTCCTTTGCCTTCTCCTCGCCTTCTACCCACCCACCCCCCTTCTAGGGCTGGCTAATGGTACGGCCCATAGAGGCTCCCGAGATGTTGTCCTCCCAAGCTGGACAGGCAAAAGAGGGTCCCGTGGCTCCCGCTGATTGGTCCAAAGTCTGGCCTCTCCTCCAATGGGAAAATGGCTGCCGAGTTTGGGCCATTGGGACGGAATAAATGTTGCTAGGCGAAGAAAAGGAGGACTGGGAAAGTGGCGTGGAAGGCTGGGGTTCGGGGTTCGAATTCCAGAGAGGATTGCGCGTGCGCCGACGCACATTCTCTCTGTTGCTTTCGTTTATGCTGGTGCAAACTCGGCATGCAAACACGACCGAGGAGTCAAGGCCGGTCACAAACATTGCAATCTTGTGCATTAGTCAGCATTGATTTCCACCTTCCTCGTTGTGTTTGTATCCATTTGCATTGCATTCTAATCTAAAACATGGAATCATAAGGCTTTGGAAGGGACCTCAGAGGTCTTCTAGTCCAACCCTCCCTGCTCAGGACAGGGAGACCTTATTATACCATCCCACTCAAATGGTGGTCCAGCCTGTTTTTGAAAACCTCCAGTGATGGAGCTGCCACCACACCAGGAGTATTTAATAAAATAAATGAATACAGTGAATAAACAAAACCTTGAAATGTTTGGCGCTCTCTGGCTTCCAGGTGGTTCATTTACCCCACCAGGGAAGCATCAGCAGCAACCCAGAGACTTCCTAGTTCAGGGGTAGGCAACCTTGGCTCTTTTATGACTCGTGGACTTCATTTCCCAGAATTCTGAATTCTGGGAGTTGAAGTCCACGAGTCATAAAAGAGCCAAGGTTGCCTACCCCTGCCCTAGTTCAATCCTGAGCTGCAGATACGCTCTCCTAAGTAAGCCATGCTTAAAAAGAACAGGCAGTCCTTGACTTACGACTGCCTGGCTGAGGAATTCTGGGAGTTGGAGTCCACAAGTCATAAAAGGGCCCCAGTTTGAAGACTCCTGCTTTAAAAGCTCACTCGGCTTGGCAGCAAACCTCTCTTAAAACAAAGCACAATTTGGCATTTTTAAAAAAAAAAAAAAAAACTTTTTTTTTAAAAAAAAATCCCAGCCAAGCAGCAACTGCGTCAGCCACGCTTGATTGACAGCTCGCCCAAAACACAGGGAGGGAGGGGGACGAATTATAAGAGGGTGACTTATCTCAGTTATACCCCGCCTTCTCTTTACAGGGATTGGTCCAGCCGGAGCGGCAGTCCAGCCTATAAACAGTGGCGCTGAGGGAAGTGGGCGAGGCTAGCGGTGCTCTTCGAACCGCCCCGCCCATCCCTTTGAGCTTGGTCTTTGGGTGGTTGTCGCTCTGCTCAGGTGGGGGTAAAAGGGCGGGAAGGTTTTGGCGGGAAAAGGCTCGGTGGGGAATGCTGGAAGAAGGAGGAGCGCGGCCATTTTTTCCCCCTTTGTTGGCGTCACTCACATCCTCGACAGAGACTGCTATTAATCGTTGCTCTTTTTGCATGAAAACCCCCTGGTTGAATACTCCCATTTGAGGGGGGTGGGTGGGTGTGCGCGCAATTTGGAGCTCAACGTAACCCAGAAAACAGCAAAATAAGGGATCTTTTAAGGTGTTTTTTTTCCTTCCCCTCCCCAAAACTGCAATCCTGTCAGGATGGCAACAAAAGCGGTCCCCAAAGGAAATTTACCTGCTATGGCTTATTCAAAAGGGGGAGAAATGCATCTCAAACGATGTTTTTATAAGAAGGAAGTGTTGCAAAACAGTATTTTGCATTTGTGGATTTTTTTTTTGTTAAGGGGCTAACTCATAAAAAAAAATGGGAGAAGAGAAAAAATGTCAGGGATACAGTTTGGAGCAGGTTTGAGGATTAGGAGATAATCTAAATCCTGACAGGTTTAGTGTCTGGAAAAAGTATGAAAATGTATCTTTAAAATGACTTATCTCCATGCAATACTTAATTCGTATCTGCTGGTGTTAGAAATGACAACCTGATAAGTAAAATGTAAATCATAATTGGGAATAACTTCAGATGGATCCTGGTTGGGCTCATTTAACCCCAAGCATGAAACACTTAATATGTGGGGAGTTTTTTTGTAACAAACTATTTGCTCCGTGTTTTATGGGATCCCTTCCATAATAGATCCTTCTTGTATTATAATTTGCATCATAAAAATATCTAATAAGCTCCAGGCAAAGTTTTGAATCTGTTCTAATTATTTCCAGTGGACAGCATGTTAAGGACTGCAGTTAGATGGGATTTCAAAGCTGTAATTTGAAACTCAATGAGAGCTGTTTTTAAATAGTAATGTTGATGTGCATTGAGTGAGACTATAGAAATAATATTCCCCTTTCCTAGATATATCTATAATAGGATTAGATTAGCCTGTACTTGCAATCATTATGGTTAAGTCATGGTTTGTAGCCTAGAGTGTTTGGTAAAACCAGTTGAATAATTTGTGTCACAATTGAGGCAAATCCTTGCTTGGTGCAGTCTATGTCCCATCATTTATTCATTATTTAATTAAATTTCTACACTGCCCGTCTTACTTCTCTGGACAGTTTCTATGTATAACATACAAGGCTATACTTGTCTACTTATATGCAAAATTGGAAGTAGAGTTAATTCAACACTGTTAACTTGGTTGTTCGTACAAACCCAAAATAGCTGTAATGTTGCTTTTGAGCCTTGAAATCTCCTTAAATTGGCTATCCTTTTAACGAAAGGATTGCAGACAGACAGAACTTTATTTTGGCCATTGACCAATGAAATAAGCAACCCAAAACTATTCCCTAATTATTAGCAATCATTTGTGGGCAAAGCTTACACATAATCTAGCAAAAATTTGCTACTTCTAGAGAAATACATAATTTATCTTGTTTTTTTTTATCAATGCAGGGTGCCCCAGAAGTTTAAATAAAACAGGCAATTGACTGGTAAAGTCTCTGTACAGCTGAAAACACAGAACAACATGGACTGTAGTTGCTAATAGGTTTTGTTGTTAGGGGACAGTTTTGTGGTGCTCATTTGATTGATTGCATTTTTATTGGTTAAAGACCAAAATATAACTTGTCTTTTATTGCATTTTGGTATACTATAAAAGTTCTGTTTTGCCCTGCCCAGTGCTTAGTGTACACAGTATTTATGGAATAATTTTATCTCTTCACTAGAAATATATGCCAAGATATATAGTTGCCAAGGTATAGGTGGCTATTTTGAGACTTTCCAATTTCTCTCCTCCTGGTGGGGGTATGGGGATACAAAATAGGTAAAGCTGATGTTAGAAATTGAAGTGTAATTTAACTCGTGCTAACCGAGTCTTGAAGGAGTTTAACGTGTTGGGAAGAAAAGTTTTTAAAAACTAATATTTAAAGTGGCTGCTTTTAAATTTGATGCATGAATGTGTTTCCCTTCCCAGGAAAGGCCATTTTGGGGCCTCTGCTATCAACCACTTCAAAGAAAAATGCGAGACAGTCATAGTACTTGTGTTCCTGCAGTCACTACTGTAGTGAAGCCAGGGAACGCACGACAACGCAGCACGCAGGGTGCTTTGGTTTCTGGAAGTTCTACACAGGGGCTTGAGAGAGAACTTTCCACAACAGCCTTGAAAATTTCGCGGCAGCCATTTTTCCTGCTTCGCAGAGAAGAACAAGAAGCATTCTTCAACCTCCTAGGTCTAGTAGTTGTATCTCCTTGTGCCGCTTAGCCTTCCTTGGGGCAGAGATGGACATCATTCAAAGCACAGCTAGCCTGCAAAAAAGACCCTTTGACTTAATTGATACACAAAGTTTAGCCATTGTGTTATTCACTAAATTTTGGCTTGGCAATTTTCTTTATGGCAGCACAGTGCCTGATAAGATTGCAAACCTTGCCTTCAAATCTCTCTCCCCACCAAATTTAAAAAAAAAATGCAACCACACTATCTCACTTAAATGTCATGAGACTTAATGGAAGGACAGTTGGATCTTTAGCTAAAATCACAGAATGATTTCTAGGATCCAAAATGATTGCTGTCCAACCTCTGGTTTATGGCCTTGTGCAATGTGTTTTTTCAGTAAATCATGGGTTGCCTGATTTAAGACATCTTCTGCACTTCAAAACAGCAAAATGTTCGATTTTAAGTCTTAGGAAAAGACAAAATATTTTTAGAATAGGTAGCTTTTGAATGGTCTTGCTAAAAGGCTTTATCTGTGAAAGTACAGTATATATGAAATTATCAAAAATTAAGATTAATTATATTTAAAAATAAGGGACGCGGTGGCTCAGTGGGTTAGGATGCTGAGCTTGTCGATCAGAAGGTCGGCAGTTTGGCGCTTCGAATCCCGAGTGCCGCGTAACAGAGTGAGCGCCTGTTATTCGTCCCAGCTTCTGCCAACCTAGCAGTTCGAAAGCATGTAAAAATGCAAGTAGAAAAATAGGGACCACTCCGGTGGGAAGGTAACAGCGTTCCGTGCGCCTTTGGCGTCTAGTCATGCCGGCCACATGACCACGGAGACGTCCTCAGACAAGCGCTGGCTCTTCGGCTTTGAAACGGAGATGAGCACCGGCCCCTAGAGTTGGAAACGACTAGCACGCATGTGCGGGGGAACCTTTACCTTTACCTTATATTTAAAAATATGTCCAGGAAAATGTTGGATCTCCTCTTTCCCATTCAAACACTGGGTAATGTGTCTTTTGAGTGGGGGGGGGGGCTAATATAACAAATCTCTCTTAATGACTTCACCATTTTTTCTGTTTTTCTAATTCTAAAGGTAAAAATGGCAAATTCTATAGTAACAGCATGTCATGCTCTTTCTCATTGTGTGTTATGATCAAGAGTTGGGTTTATTTTTCAAATGCTGTAAGATGGCGTGAAATACTAGGAGGTAGTTTGTACTACCTGAACTTAAACTTTGTCTATAATATTGAATTATATTGCTTAAATGAGATCCCTCTACTTTATTTTTATCAGAAGATGGCATGGTGCAAGACTTCCTGTCTACGGACACGTGTTACAGAATCTCAGATAAGGTATGTTTCATGCATTAACACTTCTAGTATTAGAGCAATGTTGTATTCTTGTCCATTTTTAATTGACAATATTGCCAGCTTACTTTTCACACAAATAGACAGGATGTTCCAGAACAGGCTTTTGTTTATTTGTTTTCATAAAACTTAACAGCTGTTGTTAAAAAAAACAAAACAATTTTTTAGCAGGCAACGGATAAAATGACCTCTGCCTCCATTTTCCAGAGTATATTATTTTAGTGTCCAGAAAAATAGGTTATATTGGTTATCGCTTTATATACTGTTCCCTCCCCACAAATGCCATCCCACCTAAACAAATGCAGATAGTCCTCAACTTACAACCATTAATTTAGTAACCGTTGCAACGTATGGCTAAAAAAGTGACATATGACTTATTTCACATTTAAGTCTGTGGCAGCATCCCTATGGTCACATGATCCAAAATTCAGATGCTTGGCAATTCACTCATGTTTAAGTCTGTTGCAGTATCCCGGGGTCATGTGATCATCTCTTGCGACCTTCTGACAAGCAAAGTCAATAACCTTGTTACTAACTTAACAACTGCAGTGATTCCCTTAACAACTGTGTAAAGAAAGGTCTTAAAGCGGGGCAAAACTCATTTAACTGCCTCACCCAGCAACAGAAATTTTAGGCTCAGTTGTGTAAGTTGAGAACTACACCTGTATATCAAGGAAAATGTATTACATCCTATTTTCTTTTTTAATTTGAAGTCTCCCTGTTTATATTATATAAGGCCTAATTGCAATACATTGCGTTGACAGTTTTATAGCTGTACTGATTTTAGTTATAAGCACATCAGAAATAAAATTTGCTCCTAAATTGGACACTGGTAACCCAAAAGTAGAGCCAACGGGTGTAATGGTAAAGGCTTAAAACTCAGAAGACCATGAGTTCTAGTCCTGCTCCAGGCAACCAAGCCAGCTAACAATAGTGATATTGGTAACATGGAGTTAAATTCACAATGACAGCTCTTCCGCGTTTTGTGTTTGCACCAAGAGGCAGCATGGACCCAGCATGCTTAATTGCTTGCCTAACATCTGTGCTAAGCTACAGTGATAACGTTATTTAGCAACCCAAACTCAACCATTCCAGAGAAGATAATATGTTTCCCAACACGCAGAGCTCCCGATGCTATAACTCAAAATGTGTTGTTGGGTGTTTCTGTGACTTTATTTTATTTATTTTATTTTATTTTATTTTAATTCCATTTATATCCCGCCCTTCTCCGAAGACTCAGGGCGGCTTACAAGCTTTCCTGTTCTTGGTGCATTTCCTTCATAAATGGAACACAAAAAACATCCTACTAGGAAGGGGCTTAGCTGGCAAGCTGTCACTTACCTTTCCCTTTCAATAACCTTCTGTGATAACAAGATAATTTGACTATTAAAGCCTGATCTCCACATCTACAAAGCCAATAACGGCTTCTCTAATAAAAGCAGGGTGTGTTTTGGCTCTTCAGCTCTGTTTCTGTGCGTGTATTTGATGATTTCCTCTTCCCCGTCCCTATATTACAATTTTGCTCTTTGGAAATATTAAAAGCTCACTTTTTCATTCAGTATCTTATCGCCATGACTATGATGTACTTTAAACGAGCCGGCCTACATACAAAAGACTATACACGGATCAATCTCTTCATAGCTCTGTAAGTGGTACAACTGCTATCTTTTGAGCTTCATGGTTGTCCTATCATTTATTCATTTGTTTTGCTTTAAAACTTCAAGATTATTATTTTTTTTTCATGCTCAGGCCATTTAAAGATATTAACATATCTGGACAGAACCTAGGGTTGGAGACCGTAGTTTATTTAGAAAAAAATAAACCACCAAATTCAGAATTGACTTCACATTCTTGTTCAGAAATAATGCCTGCTCTGCCATTGGATCATGCGGAGCAAAGAATGTACCGTAGAAATAAGAAAACATTTGTCTGTAATATATTGACATTTGAATTTTTTGGCACTCTAACCTAAGAGGGTATCTGTAGCTCAGGGCTGAGTTGTGGAAGCCTTGGTGCTCTCTGAACCTTGTTGTTTGTTCATAAGATAACTAGATAACATCTTTGCTAAAAGGAAGTGGGGTTTGCTTTCTGTTTATATACAGTAGCCTACCCTGTCAGCGTAGGTGGGGGTGTTTTTTTCTCCTTGGTAGTTCCTCGTTTAGGCTGTTTTTTGGAATCTCTCCTTGCTGGAAGATGGGTGATCCACTCAATTATTCCCAATGCTCCGAGCTGCCCTAACGCCAGACTTTGTACTGTGACTATTTTGTAAAAAGTGATGTATTTCAAACCGAGAAAGTGTCTCAGCTTTTCTTGAGAAATTATGCGGTATTATGTCACTGAAGGAATCCCGGCGGCTTTCCCTGCTTCCCACATCTCTTTGTCCTAATTATAGGTACTTAGCCAATGACATGGAAGAAGACACAGAAGACTATAAATACGAAATCTTCCCCTGGGCCCTTGGCGACAACTGGAGGAAGCTATTTCCAGAATTCTTAAAAATGAGAGATGACTTTTGGGCTAAAATGAAGTACAGAGCGTTCGTTAGCCGGAGATGTTGTGATGAGGTCAGCTGCAGTTTGATCTGATTAAAACCGGTGGCTTGATGGAGGGAAGGGGGGCAGAATTATTTCCCATACTACAAAAGGAACTCTACAGTAGATATTGACAGCAGGATGGGGGAGCGATGGAGGGATAATTGAGGGAAAACAAGAAATAATGGAATGGATTTTAACGTTATGCATCGTACGCATGTGGTGTGTCCAAAGTCACTCTTCTCGGGTTAGGAAAAAAGTCACCTCCCTGATATCCTGCAAAAACGATGGCCCAATATTCTCATTAAGTATAAAGCAGCTTCCTTGTCTCTACAATGTCTATACTAGTTATTATCAAGTGCTTTTGTGGTTGCCTAACAATGAAAAAAAATTTTTTTCCACAAGCATGATTTTTAGCAGAGCAAGTTTGATGTAATAGTTAAGACACCCGGTTATAAACTGAGAGACCAAGAGTTCTAGTCCTGCCGTAAGTACACAGGCAGCAGAGTGACCCTGGACCAATCATCCACTCCCAACCCAAGGAAGAAAGAGGCAAGGGCAAAGCATTTCTGGAACCCCTTGCCATAAAACCCCCAGGGGCATGTTCACGTAGATGGCATACAAGTTTAATCAATAAAAATAGGTGCCAGCAATGAGGCCACGAAGAGAAAATCACCACCAAATTTAGTAAGGCTTCTTGAGAAAAAGAGATGGGGTTCACACAAAAGTTCCTGCACGTGAAAGTTAAACCATGTGGACCAGTAAATTCCAGTGTACATTAAACCAAGAAAAAAAAAACCAGGATTTTTTTTTCCTAACTGCCTGCATGTAAGCAGCAGGTCTCTTCCCTTGAAAATGGAGATGTTTGTTTCTGATCTTGACATCACGGTCTCCTGAAACCAACTCTGGTAACTTATCAGGCTTCATGTTATCTAGATAATGCTGAGAGACCCCTCCCACTGGGCCTGGTCCCGCGAACGAGCATCTCACCACAGCGGGGCGCTGAGGAGTTACCTGAAGAACGAAAATGACTTCTTCCCCAGGGGTCCTGGTGTCACCCCCCCCATGTGCCTTCTCTGCCTTTGGGACCTGGAAGACAAAGAGGCTCAGATCACTTCCCCTGCCAATGACCTCTTGTCATCAGAAGCCTTGAACGGAGATTTGGAAAACTGTTCTTTCCTAATGTTGGATTCAGAGACCAACTACAGGATGATGCAAAGTAAGTACTAACCGTACTGGATTCAGCTTCAGGGGTGCTTTGAATTTTTTTTTAAAAAAAACACAGTCTCTTGTTACATTTCGAAAAGAACGAAAAATACATTCTTTTGAAATCTGTGTTTCAAAAGGAATGAAATTATACAGCTAGCCCTTGACCGACGACCTCAACTTGAGCCCAAAATTCCTGTTGCTAAGCGGGACATGTTACGTGAATTTTGCTCCAGTTGACGACCTTTCCTGCCGCAGTTGTTAAATGAATCACTGCGGTTGTTAAGTCAGAAACACAGTTAAGTGAATCTAGTTTTCTTACTGACTTTGCTTGTCAGAAGATGATCACATAGCCCCAGAACACTCCGTCGTAAATATGAGTCAGTTGCCAAGCATCTGAATTTTCATCCCGTGACCGTGCGGGACGCTGCAACGGTCATTAAGTGTGAAAAATGATTACAAGTCCATTTTTTCAGTGCCGTTTTAATTTCGGTTACTAAATGAACTCTTCTTAAGTCGAGGACTACCTGTGCATTCTTTTGAAATCAATCTTACACATTTGGTTTAGAGTAGGGCTAAGAGTTAGAAATAAGCATGATACCCAATAAGCATGTTTTTTTTTGGCTGATTTCCAATGACAGAAAGATCTGTTTAGATTTGTGGATCTGATAACTAGATATCTAGTACGTAACTGTTCTACCCACAAGATTATTCATTTCACAGTTATCTTGTTTGTTCATCCACCCTAGAGCAAATTGAACTTAGCCTCTTATCGCTGTGTTGAAGTTAACACTTAGCGTTGGGGGATAAGCCTGTGCCAGTGTCCTGATAAACTTCAGAGTGGTGAAACAAAGCTTACCACTTCTCCAGTTCTCTTTTGAAAGCGTCACCGAAGTTTCTTCCAGCTCATAATAAATTGGCTTTTATCCTTCGGTTCAGGTTAAAGATGAACTTACAGCTGGTCCTTGACTTATGACTGCAACTGAGTCCAGCATTTCCATTGCTAAGCCAGGCGCCTGATTTTACGAACGCTTTTTTTTTGGGCCAGGGTTGTTAAGGGAATCATTATAGTTAAGTGGAACATGCAGTTGTTAAGCGAATCTTATCTCCCCACGTTGACTTTGCTTGTCGGAAGCCAGCTGGGAAAATCAGTTAAAAACACATGTTGGTTGCCAAGCACCCGAATTTTGATCATATGACCATGTGGGGATGCTGCAACTGTTGTAAATGTGAGGACCGGTTGTTAAGCACCTTCTTTCAGTGCTTTTGTAACTTCAAATAGTCGCTAAATGAATTGCTGCAAATGAAGGATTACCTCTAGATCGGGCAGATACTAACTAGTGTATTCCTCAGAAGGAATTGAATTGGGTGTCCTTTGGGGGAAGCCCAATTTATTTATGTATTTAGCGTATGGCATAGCGTGCATGGATTAGCAATATATATTAACTTTTCACCTAGATTAGTAAACACAAGAATAGAAAAGTTAAAAAGTTCTATGTTCAAATACCAATGTCTAAGCCATCTAACCATTAAAGCGCAGCATCGTTTAGCCCTTCCAATGTTAAGATTTTATAGGAGTAAATGCTAAAATGCTAAAAAGAGCCTTGGTGGAGCAGTGGGCTAATGCCTCCTTAAGTAACACCAGCTGCCTGCAATTAGTGCAGGTTCGAGTCCCACCAGGCTCAAGGTTGACTCAGCCTTCCATCCTTCCCAGGTAGGTAAAATAAGGACCCAGATTGTTGGGGGCAATTAAGCTGACTTTGTAATAATGCCGCTTGGGAGGGGGCAAAAGCCCTAATAAGCAGGCATATACATAGAATGAAGGCTATTGCTAAGCACATTGGTTTGTGCTTAAATTGTAAGCCGCCCTGAGTCTTCGGAGAAGGGCGGGATATAAATGGGATTAAAATAAATAAATAAAATAAATAAATGAACGGTTGTAAGTTTAGGACTACCAGTACAGGGCAGAAAGAAATGGACTATTTCTTTAGTAACACCAACTAAAATGGCATCAAAGAGCGATTCAGACCTTTGAATCCTCCCGAATTTTTCATCACGTTTTAAGAATGCAGCATTCTCTTGCCCCACCCAATACAAGAATGTCGTCTTTCATCATTTGATTACTTTTCAAACCAAATACAGGTAGCTGCTCACTGTAGCGCCCCCACCCCCTTGTGTAATTTTGATTATTCTGCAGTGCTTTTGGATTACTTTTGAAAGTGTGCTGGGACCACACAGAAGTTTGAATGCAGGACTTATCTAAATTTCATTAAAGCATAGCCGCTTCTGGTAAGAAAGTGAGAGAAGTGAAAGTTTGATTTTAGGATCTGATGATTAGGATTATAGGGAGTTCTAGAAATTATTTATATCCCAGCTTTTATTTTACAAATAACTCAAGGTGGCGAACATATCCAATGTACCTTCCTTCTACTCTTGTTACCTTTAGTTGAATTAAGAGTTGAACGTTTTAACCTGTGCCACAAGACGTCGGGAGCCAATCTTTTTTTCTTTCCTTTTTCTTTTAGTTTTATTGCAGTTTTATCTTGCTTTCCATCTGAGTTTCTTTTCAACTCGTTTCGTTTTTGCTTCCTTTTTAGTCGTGCTTTTGAAATTTAATAAAATATTTTGAAAATAAATTCCATTGAAACAGCAAGGGTCACGCGGCTGTGGTAGGACCGCGTCTTCTACAACGTTGGAAAAGGATGCAGCGATTTTAATGAATCTTTCCAGTGTTCAAGTGCAACCTCCCAATCCAATTGGAAGCATTGCACAGCCTGAGTCTCAACATAAACCTTTGGTAGTCTTACAGGGACCCACCATGGAGACAGACGGAACAGAGAGAGTTTGGCAGTTCTTGGCATAATGGCTGATGGCTGAAGACCCCCTCTGCATACCAGATTTTCCCCCATTGGAGTAGCAGTGTTCATGGATGTCCTTCCTCTTCCATCAACATCTGTGGCAATCTTATTTATAAGCACTTTATCTTCCTGTTCGTAGAGAGGTCACTCAGCAACGCTTACATATTTGTATACATTAAAAACTATGAATTGTGACTTGTACAGTGCCAAAGTGCGCCGGCTGGACAGACTCTTTAATAAAGACATCTCGAACAGGCTGCAGAGATGTATTTTCAAAGTTTTTACGTCATTTTGCTCTGGTTCACTTGTAGCACCTTTATTTGTAGAACCGCAAGCTTTTGCAACTGCTGTTTTAGCCCAGTGGAACGATTGACAGAGCCGTTAAAAAGCGGCAGTTGCAACTGGTGCAGTCCTTGCCATTGACGTTTATGGTGGGAATTTTGGGGCAGCCCAGCGGAAAGTGAGACGTGGGTGGGGTTTAAAGCCATTTCTCTCTGTTAGCGGTATCCTAATGCAATGGCTGTTTATGAGATTTCCAACTCACTTTTGTACCTCGTCGGCCCTTCAGCCAGCTAACAAAATATTAGAAACCTAGGTGAATGGGCCAATCACCTGGTGAGTTCTAGTCCTGCCTTAGGTACAAAAGCTGGCTAGGTGACTGGGCCAATCACCAGGAGATGGTGAGTTCTAGTCCTTCCTTAGGTACGAAAGCTGGCTAGGTGACGGCCAGTCGCCAGGAGATGGTGAATTCTAGTCCTGCCTTAGGTACGAAAGCTGGCTAGGTGACTGTGCCAATCTCCAGGAGATGGCGAGTTCTAGTCTTTCCTTGGGTACGAAAGCTGGCTAGGTGATGGCCAATCACCAGGAGATGGTGAATTCTAGTCCCGCCTTAGGCATGAAAGCTGGCTAAGTGACTGGGCAATCACCAGGAGATGGTGAGTTCTAGTCCTGCCTTAGCCTCGAAAGCTGGGTGACTGGGCCAATCCCCCCCTCTCTCTTTCCACCAGACCAACCTCACAAGGTTGATGTGGGGAAAATAGCAGAGGAAGGAGTGTGAAGTATGTTCGCCACCTTGACTTGATTATTTCATATAAAAGCGGATAAAAATGAAAAGCTCTGGTCTGCCACCAGGACCGGGTGCCCCTGCTTGAAAAAACTGGAACTTTGATAGCGAGATCTCCCTTAAAGCCAGACCTGTGTACTTCTTGTTCTTAGTTCCAAAGTCGTGTCCGACCCATCGCGACCCCACGGACGACGTTCCTCCAGGCCTTCCTGTCCTTTACCGTCTTCTGGAGTCCCTTTAAGCTCACACCTCCTGCTTCAGTGACTCCATCCAGCCACCTCATTCTCTGTCGTCCCCTTCTTCTATTGCCCTCGATCTTTCCCAGCATGAGGCTCTTCTCCAGTGAGTCCTTCCTTCTCATTAGGTGGCCAAAGGATTTGAGTTTCCGCTTCAGGATCTGGCCTTCTAAAGAGCAGTCAGGGTTGATCTCCTCTAGGACTGACCGGTTTGATCGCCTTGCAGTCCAAGGGACTCGCAGGAGTCTTCTCCAGCACCAGAGTTCAAAGGCCTCGATTCTTTGGCGCTCGGCCTTTCTTATGGTCCAGCTTTCACTGCCATACATTGCAACTGGGAAGACCATGGCCTTGACTCTACGCCCTTTTGTTGGCAGGGTGATGTCTCTGCTTTTTAGCGTGCTGTCTAGATTTGCCATGGTTTTCCTCCCCAGGAGCAAGCGTCTTTTAATTTCTTGGCTACAGGCCCCATCTGCGGTGATCTTGGAGCCCAGGAAAATAAAATCTGTCACTACCTCCATTTCTTCCCCCTCGATTTGCCAGGAATTGAGAGGGCCTGGATGCCCTGATCTTGGTTTTCTTAAATGTTGAGTTTCAACCCAACTTTTGCACTCTCCTTCTTCACACGCAACAAGAGAGACTCGTTCAGTCCCTCTTCACCGTGTACGACACCCCAACCATCGACCGATTTGGCTGGGAGAGAGCAATGGGCACTGTAGTCGCACCCCCTTGGCTGGTGAGTTCCTAACCGCAGCCAAGGCTGAAACGCAGCCGGTCTAAGCTGCGCGCCTCTTACTCGCGCGCTAGGCTAGGGTCAGAAAAAAAAATTGGGAATCCAGCCGTTTTGCCTTAGCGGGCTGCCCCTGTCCGCTAACCCGGCCGCTTTGGGGGGGATCGCGCGTCAGCAGCTCCGCACCCCGTGCGCTTTGGCGCAAGCAATGCAAACCGGCTTTGCGCTCCGGGGCGCCGCCGGCTCTCTCGGGCGCGGCTCCCCCTCCCCGGGTGTTGCAATGCAGGCAGAATGCGGAGGAGGAAACCCGACTTCGGGCTGCTTCCAGCCGCGGAAGAGGAGACCAGCCGCCCGGCTCCCTTCCCCGCCCCGCTTCTCGTCCCTCCCGTCTCCCCGAGAAACCGGGGATCGGAGAGAGAGAAAGAGAAAGCCACCCGGGCCGCCCCCTCTGCCGTCTCCAACTGGCCTCGCCGGCCCGATGCGTTTTTGCGCAAGGCTTCCCCGCCGCGCCCTGCTCCGGCTTGCTTCCCCCTTGGCTAACGCCCAGCGAGGGAGGAGTTGCTCTGCCACGAACGGGCGGAGACGGGCGGCGAAGGGGGTGCCCGAGCGACGCTCTCCTGCGCCTACCCTCCTCCGGTGTAAAGATCGGGGGGCCTTTTTACTCCGTCCTAGGCCGAGGGGACACTCCGGGCGCAGGTAAATACTTCGTGGCTTGGCTTCGGGAGGCGAGCTTTGGAGAGGGAAAAGCCCGGAGTTTGGGATCCGGCGGGGATTGGCCTTTTGGGAAAATATATATATATATTCTTAGTGTCTGCCTATTACACAACCCGCCCTTCCTGAAGAGAGCCAGCTTGGCCCTGTTCTTTCTTTCATTAAACTAGTATTAAATTTGTTATTTGGGGAAAGCAAGCGCGCCCACTTAAGGAGGAGCAGCGAAAGTGGATAAGTTTGCTTTCAGGACACTCTCTCTCTCTCTCTCTCTCTCTCTCTCTCTCTCTCTCTCTCTCTCTCTCTCTCTCTCTCTCCTATGTTTTTTATTTTATTTTATTTTATTTTAATTCCATTTATATCCCGCCCTTCTCCGAAGACTCAGGGCGGCTTACAAGCTTAGCAGTAGCCTTCATTCTATGTATATGTCTGCTTATTAGGGCTTTCACACACACCCCAAGCGGCATTATTACAAAGTCAGCTTAATTGCCCCCAACAATCTGGGTCCTCATTTTACCTACCTGGGAAGGATGGAAGGCTGAGTCAACCTTGAGCCTGGTGGGACGCGAACCTGCACTAACTGCAGGCAGCAATTAGTAAAAAATTAGTAAAATTAGTAAAAAAAATAGTAAAAGGGTACTTCTGAGCATGGACAGAGAAGGTAGGGGTTCTCCTAGCCTAGGGCAACTTTCTCCAATGGAGTGGAAGCCGCTGAACAGCCTGATTCTTTGCCTTGCAGAAAAATAAGGGTTGTGCCAAGTGTTTGTGAGTTCCCCCCGCCCACCAAGTCCTTTGGGCCTACATCTGGACTACAGTTCCCTTAATCTCTTGCCTAGGTCGGATAGGTGTTGTAGTCAATACATTTGAGGCACTGGGCTCCTTTGCCACTGCTTTGTGTTGGATTTGGGGGAGGGGGGTGTTGTTGTTTCTGAGTTGTAAAAATACATATATACTGTTTGTATGTGTCATGCATATTTTATAGGCGAATAAAAAAGGAATATAAATTTCTGCTGACTGAGTCACCACGTTGGGCATCCCAGCCAGGTTTTATTAGATGTGACTTTCAAAATTTTACCAGCACGTTTCTAGCCTTTTTCGAAGTTCTGGAGTTAACTTTCGGCCCTCTGGATGCAAACCAAGAGTCTGTATTAGTGGCCTGCCTCCTATAAATGACAATCCGGCGAAGATTCTAGTCCTCATGCAGTTGATGATTTAAATGCGAAGATAGTTGATCTTTCTACTGTGTTAAGAGTGCGGTGCAAATATTTGTAACCTGTTCAGACTTTGAAGCGACCATTTGTACAGCTGTTTCTGGAAACACCGTGGTTGGCATCCATCCTGGTTCTCAGGCCTCTGCTCACCACTTAATTTGGTTGCGTTGATGTGTTAGTTTCCCGGATAGGAGGATGCGATGCCTTTGGATGTGGAAACCCAAAGGAGGTTTAAACGGGGAGTAATTGGTTGCCCCATCCTGGATCTTCCAGGTAGGGAAATCAATCTGGATGCTTTTGAGCCTCCAGCCTTGCTCAGAGTAGAGAAACTTTCCAGGAAGTTGAAAAGACTGTGCATTTCAAACTTTGGGGCGTGTAGCTTTTGAGGAAAAGACAAATTTCATGCCAGGTCTTAGGAGGAATAAAAATACAACTTGTCCTCAATTTGCAACCACAATTGGGACCGAATTTCGGTCGCTAAGTGAGGCAGTCCCTGAATCGCGGGCTATTTTACCGCCTTTTCTGCCGCGGTTGTTAAGTGAATCACTTGGTCATTAAGCAAATCCAGCTTTCCCCATTGACCCGACTTGTTGGAAGCCAGCTGGGAAAGCCACCGATGGTGATCACGTGACCCCAAGGGTTTGCAGCCATTGGAATTTCAAGTAAGTAGCTTTTGGGGGGGGCTGTCGTAAGTTCGAATAGTTGCTAAGTGACTGGTCATGAAGTGAGGACGGCCTGCAATTTTAGTCGGCCATCTTCTTCCTGCACAGCAAGGGAACTGCAAAATTTAGTGAGTGTTCCTGCTTCCTTCCAGACTGCAAATGCAAATTTACCGAAACGTATCATTAAATTGAGGTGTTTCAAGCAGAAAGAGGAAGCAAAATCATCTGGCTTTTTTTTCATGCTTGGGGAAAGGAAAAAAGACGAAGAAGTAAATGAAAGAAAGACTCTGGATCCGAGTTAATTCCTCGATTTACAACAGTTTGTTTAGTGGCTCTGTGTGTGTGTGTGTGTGTGTGTGTGTGTGTGTGTGTGTGTGTCTGTGTCCCTTTTGGGCTTCTGACGCCTGGAAACCGGAATGCCAAAGGTTCAACAGGTGGCATTTAATGAGTAGTCTGGTGTGTCCCACATTTGGTTTAAAAAAACCGTTAGATCTGGACTTGAACTCGTTCTCTTTCCTAAAAAGAATGAAAGGTCTCTCCGTGGGCCAACTATCTGCTTTTTTTTTGTTGTTGCAGGCCCCTATTTCTCTCTTCAGATTTCCTCAGCCGTTGCCCTTTCTTTGTAATCATGAGGGCCAGAAACTTGAAAGGAAGGAAGGAAATTCATTTCTTTGCCCACCACTGCAAGATTAGGCTATTTCTCTTCCCCCCCTTCATTCTGGTAACATCTGCTTGTTTTCTTCACGTATGAAGAAAGGGAGGGGGGGAACTCTTTGGAACAACCTAAATTCAGCCGTTAAATTCCTGAAGGACTTTGACTTGTGCAAGAGTTATCTTGCTGAAATTTATATTTTTCTAGGCCATTCCTTTATATAAAACAGATGTTCCCTTCACTAAACATGTAGACACATTTAATACAGCAGCAGTCACCATGCCAACTCTTAAATTTAATCATTTTATCTTCAGGCTTGGCAGGTTTTCACCCTGTGGCCAGCTTTTCTGTGTGCTTAGCCGCTGTCAAGCAATTTTAGTGCAAACCTGCTTTATAAACCACGGTTTGTGGCTGAGCCAAGTCATTGCCAAGTCATTTAGCAACAGCAGGCTAGGGTTCCACAATGGGGTATAGACACATCAAGTCATAGCTGGTTTGAACTCTAAATAGCTTGGTTGACCCAAAAATAAATCACAGTGCTGAAGTTCACTTATCAAGTATGTGTTCACTCTTACATTTGCTTAACAACCACAGTAAAAAATGGTCATAAAATCAACACTAATCACACGATGGCTCTATCTCCCGATCATGGTTACCAACCGCATCACTTAGCGACCGAAATTCTGATCCCAATTGTGGTGGTGAAGTCAAGGACTGCCTCTATTTTTTCTTTTCAGTTCTGATCTGAGGCCATCATAAATTCTGTCATTTTTAAAAAATAAATATTTTATTAATTTTCTAATTTTACAATCAAAATACTTAATAAACAACGTGGTGTCTGGGTCCGTTAGTAATTCAGTGGTATATATTAACTTCTTTGGTCTAGATCCAATATTACACCCCCTAATGTTTCCTGTCTTCTCGTGATATCTGTTTTTCCCACACTAGGCAAAAACAATTCTTATTATTAATAGATATGCAATTGGATATCAACATCTTTGCTACATTTTTCTAATAATATCAATAATGTCAGTTTGAAATATCTTTCCTAGCCAAAACATATCTTAATTGCATTTGTACTTAATATCCATATATTCAGTCAGGATCCTGTTTTTGCTTTTTTTTTTATTTTAATTTCCCATCGGTTTTCAAAATGTCTCTACTGTTTATAATTTCAAAGTACCGGTAAGTTATATTTGGGTAACCGAAAGCTTCCCTTATTCAAACTTCTTAGCATTTTCCTGTTTCCCTTCTGATACAGAAATCTAATATTCTAATTACCAATCTCGTCTTTCTAGTAATGATAATATTTCTGTTTCTAACAATTATCTATTCTCCACCATATTCAAACTTCTAATTAATAATATAATATCCCATCTAAATTCTGGGGTGTGTCTGTGTGTGTGTGTGTGTGTGTGTGTGTGTGTGTGTGTGATTTGCCTATGACCTAATAAAACTCCCTGTCTTTATTTTGGATATTCTGTGCAATTATGCTTTCAATTTCTTTCCGGGAACCATGAGGACTAGAGACTTGAACCTACAGCAATCGGCAGCTTTCCTACCAGCTTACCGTAATATCTACTTTTAAGCCCTCTTTTCTCTTGTCTGTTTCAGGGAATTTGATTGATTGGATCATCAACCAACATGTCCGAAGAGATCATCGTCCCGGTTTACTGCACCGGAGTCTCGGCTCAAGTCCAGAAGCAACGGGCCAAAGACCTGGGTTTGGGAAAACATGAGAATGCAGTCAAGTACTTGGGTCAGGATTTTGAGAGGCTTCGCAACGAATGTCTGCAGAACGGGGGTCTCTACAGGGATGAAACCTTCCCGGCCACGGCCTCTTCGCTGGGTTTCAAAGAACTGGGGCCAAATTCTTCTAAGACGTACGGGGTCAAGTGGAAACGCCCCACGGTGAGTCGTGAAGACCTGCCAGAGGGAGAATTTTTTTTTAGGGTGCAGAAATTCATCTTTTAAACCCACCCCCCAAACTAAGTCTTTTTCTTTTGAGGGGTCCGAAAAGAGGATCGCGTGATTGCAAAAATGGTTCAACTGTCATTGGGGGTTGGACTAGATGACCTCCAAGGTCCCTTCCAACATCATCATCATCATCATTATTTATTATTATAATTATAATCTGAGCTGGTTGATCAGCATCCCAATAGCGATCACGGCATCTACAGGGATTGTAATTTTTAAGTCACTTTTTTTCCCTGAACCGTTGTAACTTCAGTCATTAGAGGAACGTGTCATAAGTCAAGGACTATCTATAGCAGGGGTCTTCAAGCCTGGCCCTTTAATGACTCGTGGACTTCAACTCCCAGAATTCCTCAGCCGGCATGGCTCAGCTTGGAAACCTCTCCCTTTCCCTTCAGCGTGCCTGGCTGAGGGATTCTGGGAGTCGAAGTCCACAAAGTCGTCAAAGGGCCAGCTTTGAAGACCCCCTGATCTATGGTTTGCAAAGTGGCTAGACAGGTTCAGGTGAGACCACCCTACCTGTTGGCTGGCTGTTGATGGTCAGTGCTGGTTTCAGGGAAAGGCTGGGGGGGGCATCCCTGAGGGCATCTAGCCGACCCCTTTGGGGCTTCACATCCTGCCAGCCTTCTCAGCTTCTTCTGCCATTTAACCCCTCCGGAAACACCTTTGTCTCTCTGAATCTTTCAGGAAATGTGCCGCAACCCCCTTTTCATCATAGACGGCGCCACACGGACCGACGTTTGTCAAGGCGCTCTGGGTGAGTGGTGAGACCTGCAAGCCACATGGACCCCTTTTGGTCTTTTCCCCCAATCCGACGGGAGCGGAAAAGCTTAAGATTGAAGGTGGTTGTGTGTTTTTTTTCTTCCCACCTTCATTATTTTTACAAACGACGCAAGGTGCCACTCTTTTCGGCACGCCATCCTTCTCCTCCTTTCAAGAAGGGATTGGGCAACCGTTTGTCAGGAATGGCATCATGAGGTCTCCTGCTTGAGCAGGGGGTTGGACTAGAAGACCTCCAGGGTCCCTTCCAACTCTGTTCTTCAGCATACCCTTCAAGTCAAATGGCTTCCCCATCCTCTTCTTGGAAAACCTACGGTATTGGGGCACCCACAACTTCTGGAGGCAGGCAGTTCCACTGATTAATTTTTCTCACTGTCAGGAAGTTCCTCCTTAGTTCCTGGTTGGCTGTCCCTCTGAGCAGCTTCCACCCATTGCTTCTTGCCCCAGCAGTTACAGGAAATTATTTTTGCTCTTCCCTCTGGTTGCTTCCACACCCGTCTGTCGATTATCTGATCAGCGCCTGCAGGGAACTACCACACCCTTCCCTGTGGCTCAAAGCCAGCTTTGGGGCTAAGAAACAGGTTGCAACGTGTAGTAACTCCAGACACTGGGTTGGCATCTCTACCAACCCTTTGTAAGTCCCTCCCTACCCATCGTGGCCCTGCAACATTGCAAACCAATTGAATGATGCATCTTGCACCAAGCCCGGCCTGGCTTAAGCCGAGTTTGTCCCACCAGCCACAGCTGGCTGGGTTTTCACACAGCACAGCCTTTTGGAACTGTCGGGGTGTGTGAATCAAGGTACGCCAGTAACAACAAAGCACATTTTTGCAGCTCAGGATTCTTGACACAGATCGATAGAAGAAACCCTGTGAGTTTGCTTTTGTTTGTTTTAGTTTATCCAGTCCTGTCTGGAGCTGTCGAGAATTCAACCTGCGATCTTTTGTATAGAAAAATTAGGCTTTTTTATCTGTCCAAGTCTACATTAGTATCACGGGTTAAGAGCAAAGATAGACCTCAACTTAACAACCAGAATTACAGTCCTTACCTCGTGTGCCGGTCATTAAGCGGGTTGCCACAGAACCACCTCCAATTTTGTAATAATGCCGCTTTGGGGGGGGGGGTGAAAGCCCTAATAAGCAGGCATATACATGGAATGAAGGCTACTGCTAAGCTTGTAAGCCGCCCTGAGTCTTCGGAGAAGGGCGGGATATAAATGGAATTAAAAAATGAAAATTAAAAAAACTTTTGTGGCCGTTTTTGCCGTGGCGGTTGAGCGAGTACTGCCGTCCTTAAGCAAATTGATCATCTAAAAAAAACCCACCAAACTTGTAAATTGGGATCATGTGACTGCAGGATACTGCAAATGGCTGTAATTTTTTTCCCCCCTTTTCTGGAAACCGATGTTTATTTTTGGTTTCCCGGGAGGGAAAAAATAGTCCATTGAGGGTTTCACGTCAGGACGGCCACACAAAATGTGGTAAAATCGAGTTGGTCACGTGAGGACCACCTCAACAACCGCACGACTGTACTTGCAGGCTCAATTACGGTCTTAAGTTGAGGACTGCCTGTACCTGATAGATATCTAAGAAAGAAGAGGGTTTAAAAAAACTGGAAAAAGGTGGGGGATGTTTGTTGGTTTTCGTTTAATCAGCGGAACAGCTTACCTTCCGAAGTTGTGGGTCCTCCATCACTGGACAGAAGAGACTATAGCTATTGTCCAAAATGGTACAAGGTCTCCTGCTGGAGCAGTGGGCTGGACTAGAAGACCTTCAGGGTCCCTTCCAACCCTGTTATTCTACGTTCTAATTTTTGTGGCCCCTTTCTGTATAGTAGGCTGAATTTTCTGGAATCGTTCTCTCTAGGGGATTGTTGGCTGTTGGCTGCCATTGCCTCGCTCACGCTGAACGACCCCCTTCTCCATCGCGTGGTCCCCCACGGACAAAGCTTCCAGAATGGATATGCTGGAATCTTCCACTTCCAGGTAAAAATACCTCTCCAATCCTTGGTCCAGGGCCCAGGGATTGCTTTCCTCTTTATTTGTGAAAATACAAGCAAGGTGTTAGCCCTGCGAGGTAGTCCAAAGAAGAGGTGCATCCTGGAGCTATAGCAATAGCCCTTAGACTTATAGGCCGCTTCACAGCGCTTTCCAGCCCTCTCTAAGCAGTTTACAGAGTCAGCCTGTTGCCCCCAACAATCTGGCTCCTCCTTTTACCGACCTCGGAAGGATGGAAGGCTGAGTCAACTTTAAGCCGGTCAGGATCGAACTCCTGGCTGTGGGCAGAGTTTAGCCTGCAATATTGCATTCTAAGTACTGGGAAGGGAGGGAGGGAGGGAGGGAGGGAGGGAGGGAGGGAGGGAAGGAAGGAAGGAAGGAAGGAAGGAAGGAAGGAAGGAAGGAAGGAAGGAAGGGCCTAAAAAACAGATATAAAAAGTGAGAAATTAGAGGGAGGGAGGGAGGGAAGGAAGGAAGGAAGGAAGGAAGGAAGGAAGGAAGGAAGGAAGGGCCTAAAAACATAGATATAAAAAGTGAGAAATAGGAAGGAGGGAGGGAAGGAAGGAAGGAAGGAAGGAAGGAAGGAAGGAAGGAAGGAAGGAAGGAAGGAAGGAAGGGCCTAAAAACATAGATATAAAAAGTGAGAAATAGGAAGGAGGGAGGGAGGGAGGGAGGGAGGGAGGGAAGGAAGGAAGGAAGGAAGGAAGGAAGGAAGGAAGGAAGGGCCTAAACAACATAGATATAAAAAGTGAGAAATTGGAAGGAAAGGAAGGAAGGAAGGAATAGCACTTAGACTTATATATCACAAAACTCACTTTAAAACTGTCTTACTTGACAACGGAAATTTTGGGTGCAATTGTGGATGTAAATCAAGGACTGCCTATGTTGACTGAAGGTGCTTAAAAAGGCTGAGATAGTTGGCTTAGCGTGGTTGCATAATTGTGATTTATTATCACGACTTTCCTTAACACAGCTAGTCCTCGACTTAACGACCGCAACGTAGCCCAAAACCTCTGTTGCTAAGTGAGACACTTGTGAATTAAGCCTTGCCCCATTTTACAACCTTTCTGGCTGCCGTTGTTAAGGGAATCACTGCGCTCGTGAAGTTAGTAACCCGGTTGTGATGCGAATCTGGCTTCCCCCATTGACTTTGCTCGTCCGAAGGCCGCAAAAGGGGAATCACGTGACCCCAGGGACACCGCGACTGTCATAAATACGAGTCAGAGGCCCAGCGTCTGAATTTTGATCACGTGACCCTGGGGAGGGGGACACTGTGACTGTCGTAAGTGTGAAAAACGGTCGTAAGTGTGAAAAACGGTCCCAAGTCCCCTTTTTTTTTTTAGCATCGTCGTAACTTTGAAAGGTCGCTAAACGAACGGTTCTAAGCGGAGGACTATCTGTATCGAAGCCACTGAATAGGGTTGACCGTAAATTTAGGATTCTTGACTTCTTTTTTTGTCCTCTGCTCCTGAAAACAGATTTGGCAGTTCGGGGAATGGATAGATGTGGTGGTGGACGATTTGCTCCCGACAAAAGACGGCAAGCTGGTGTTTGTTCATTCTGCCGAAGGGAACGAATTCTGGAGCGCCCTGCTTGAAAAAGCTTATGCCAAGTATTTATTTATTTATTTTCGATTTTTATTTTATTTTATTATTTTTTTTGAGAGGAAAGTGCTCAAAAGTTGATCTTGGCTATCAGAAGGTTTGGCTTGCTCCCTCCTCTGCCAAGGATTGGCTTCTGGAGAAAGACTCACTTTTCCCTGTCTGTGAAATGGGCAGAAACACTCTGCCCCCGATGGTCAGATAACGCTGTGCTAACTCTCCCTGGAGTTTCTTTATTTTATTTAGCTAGCGTGCACCTACAGAGATCGTGCAGTTACTGCCGCACAACACTAATAAAACACATTATACACGCATGCACAAATGTGAGTTTAAGTACAGCATCAGCAAATATGCAGGTGGTCCTCAACTGCCGGTATACAATTATCTTGCCTTCAGACGTTGTGGAGGCTTCATCACTCAAGGTTTTGAAGGAGAGACTGGACAGCCACTTGTCTGAAATGGTATAGGGACTCCTGCTTGAGCAGTAGGGTGGACTAGAAGACCTCCAAGGTCCCTTCCAGTTCTATTTTGATTGATTGATTGATTGATCCTTCCTCGGGAAGGGAAAGGAAGGGAAGGGAAGAAGGGAGGGAAGGAAACAAGGAAGAGAAGAGGAAATGCTAACATTGTTAGTTGAATAACCAATATCTATCTATCTATCTATCTCATCCATATCTCTCTCTGTCTTTATCTATCTATCTTATCTATCTGTCTATCTCCATCTCCATATCTATCTATCTATCCATCTAGCTATCCCATCCATCTCTCTCTCTCTCTCTGTCTCCATATCCATCCATCCATCCACCTATCTATCTCTCATCCATCTCTCTCTCTCTGTCTATCTCCATCTCCATATCTATCTATCCCATCTATCTATCTATCTATCTATCTATCTATCTATCTATCTATCTATCTATCTCCATATCTATCTCCATATCTATCTATCTCATCCATCTCTCTCTCTCTTTATCTATCTCTATATCTCTATATATCTATATCTAATTAATCTATACATAGTACATACACACACTTATATCTATATCTCTATATCTAATATATATATATATATATAAAATATTGAATTAAGATAAATCCATGATAAAAATCACCACGGGAGTTGCAAGAGGGCAAATGCTGTAATTCGATCTCTCCCTAGGGTGAATGGCTGCTATGAAGCCTTATCTGGAGGAAGCACCTCCGAAGGGTTTGAGGACTTTACAGGCGGGGTTACCGAGTGGTACGATCTGCGGAAGCCTCCCGGCGATCTCTTTCAGATCATTTTGAAAGCCCTGGAGAGGGGGTCCCTCATGGGATGCTCCATTGATGTGAGTATATCAGTGTAGTATATATTACTATTTTATTATTAAGGTAAGATGAGATTAAGATATGATAAGGTAAGCTTTATTGTCACTTTTTTCTCTGACTACGCCGGCACACATTAAAAAAATGAAACGCTGACGCCCGCTCTCATTATTTTATTCTTTATTAAAAAAAATTTGCAAGGTGACTCTGGGTGGCTTATAAAACAAGTGAAGTGTCATTAAAACATCGACGCCGGAAAATTATGCAGATGAAAGTATTAAAATCTGTGCTAAAACCGGAGTTAAGAGAGGGACGTCTATAGCTGCTGTCGTCCTTGAGTTACAGCCATAATGGAGTCTGATCATCTCGGTCGTAACTCGTGACGGTCTCCCGATCAGGTCATCCATTGGACTGACCCGATTTCACCGCCAGCCGTTAAGCAAATGCCGAGGAGGTCTGACATAACTTCAGACGGCCACTAAGTGGCCAGCCGTAAAGGCGAGGACTCTCCTGTCGCTCCGTTCCACTTCCACGAGGGCATTCAAAACTTGTCACGTAGGTTCTTGTCTTCCAATTCTTCTTCCTGTCCACTTTGAACTCCAGATCACCAGTGCGTTTGACATGGAAGCGGTCACTTTCAAGAAGCTGGTGAAGGGCCATGCCTACTCGGTCACCGGAGCCGAGCAGGTGAGAACTGTTGAACCTTCAGATTTCTGGTTTACCCTGCTGCGTGCAAATCCGTTTGGCAGGGGTTTAATGTGGCGTTAAACCACCATGAAATCATCTTAAGGTGAACGCAAGTGAACTCAACGACAAAATCTCTGCCTTCCCATAGATCAGCTACCGAGGACAGCGCGTCAGCCTGATCCGGATACGAAACCCATGGGGAGAGATAGAATGGACGGGAGCGTGGAGTGACAGGTGAAATAAATGGCCCTCCTGGAGTCGGTGAACTACAACTCCCAGCATCCTTTGTCACCAGGGGCCCTTGCCTGGTTTTAGAGAGAAGAGAAATGCCAGAATGAATGAAGCTGATTTTTATCATCTGTGTTTCATTCATTTCCACAAAGGTTGCCTAGTTTCAAAGTATAAAGGTAAACCAGTTTTTTTCTCAAACTTGGCAACTTTAAGATGCGTGGACTTCAATTCCCAGAGTTCCCCAGCTGGCGTTGCCGGCTGGGGAACTCTGGGAGCTGAAGTCCACGCATCTTAAAGTTGCCAAGTTTGAGAAATACTAGAGTAGACCAACTCAGAGCTGATCAATCAAAGTGTTTTTGTATAGTCTCCCTACCTGTTCTCAAAAGAGCCCTGGGCACCATACCTAATGAACATTTAATAATTTAATTTAATAATAATTTAATTTTTATACCGCCCTTCTCCCGAAGGACTCAGGGCGGTGTACAGGGCAATACAATAAAATACAATATATAAAAGTTAAAAAACATTAAATACTACAGCCCAGTTTGAATGTGCTAGCATTCGAACCCAGCTCTCTGCGGTCTTGACAGTCTTACCATTTAATCCCTATCGATAAACGATTAAAAAAAAACGGGCCCAGTGAAAATTGGGCTCAAGACTTGCTTCTGGATTGCTTGTTGGTTTACATAATTAAAATTTTACAATCTTTCGCCAGTTTCCTTTCCTGGATGGATGCACACGCTCGATCCCTTGCCAGCCTCGTTCACGACCCTCCCTCGGCCTGCCTAAAATCTGGTTTGTTTCCTGGCCTACTGAGGGAGCCTTGTAACAAGCCCTCTTTTTTTATTTTATTTTTTGAACAGCTCTGGCGAGTGGAATGCAGTGGAGCCGGCTGTGGGGCAGCAGCTGAGGGTGCAAATGGAGGATGGAGAGTTTTGGTAGATCTAACTTTTATCTGAGTTTTAGCAGAACTTTTTATTTGATTTAAATTTAAAAACAAATGGGGAAGATGGCGCCACCGTCCCGTCCTTGCTGTAGGTTTTTGATTTTGTATCTACTGTTAACATTGTTTTAATATTTATGAGTTTTATTGTAAGCCACCTGGAGTTGCTTTGCAGAGTGAGATGGAAGGGAAGGGAAGGGAAGGGAAGGGGAGGAAGGAAGGAAGGAAGGAAGGAAGGAAGGAAGGAAGGAAGGAAGGAAGGAAGGTGAGAGAGAGAGATCAGATAGAAATACAGAGTGCATAGATAATATAGTTAGAAAGATGTATAAGTAAATAGATAATACAAGTATCAGATAGAATAGATGATTGATTGATTGATAGATATATAGATGGACAGATAGAGGAATAGACGGAGGGAGGGATGGACAGAGATAAAAATATAGTAGATGGATGAATGAATGGATAGATAAGTGGATACATAGATGATAGAAGTATTAGATAGATAGATAGATAGATAGATAGATAGATAGATAGATAGATAGATAGAAAGAAGTTATCACTTCTATTTCAATGAGGTGGATTAATGATACCAGGGCTGAGATGTCTAGCCTTGGATGGTGGGCAGAGAAATTCTAGGGTTTTTTTGGTAGAAAATAAAATATGCACGAATCATTTAAAAACAATCCTGTGTTATTGGGTGGGTGGGTGGTGCTATTTTTCTACTGTTGGGGGAAGTTCCCACGTTCTGCCTCTCCGGGAGTCTACAGCTTCTGCTCCCCCGTTGTAACTTGGAAGGCTTCAAAACGCAACCCTTGAGCTTGCTTCTCCTCTTTCCTTGCAGGATGTCCTTCCAAGATTTCCTCCGCGAATTCTCCCGTCTTGAGATCTGCAACCTCACCCCCGATGCCCTGAAGTCTCGCAAATTCCGAAAGTGGAACACCACGCTGTACGACGGCACTTGGAGACGAGGGAGCACGGCCGGGGGCTGTAGAAATTTCCCAGGTAGCTCCCCTGGCCGAGCATGTGATTCTCTCAACCCCAGCCCTGCGGTCCTTGTGACTGTGATTTGTGTTGTTTTGCTGGAAGCCGGTGTTCGTTGACCTGCTTGGTGACCTGGTCACTAGGTTTGGTGACCTGTTTGGTTAGCCGGCCAAGCCAGCCAAGCAAGCACCCTCGAGACAGTCCAATCTCTTAATGCAAAACTTTATTGAGTACAGGATTTGGGCACAGAGCAAATCAAAACCAGCTCTGGCATGGAATTCTCCCTCCTCCTTCTTGGGTCGGTTTACGTTGCCCCATTAAGCAGTAAAATTATCGTTATGAGAAAGTGTCTCTGGGTCTGGCCAGACACCTGGCACGGCATCCTTGATTCTCACAGGCTGGCTTCTCGATCTTTGCAGTCTGCATTCCAATCCCTTTCCCTCCCCACCGTCCACCCCCAGCTCGTTGGCAAGCTTGGAAGCAATACTTGTGACACCGGCAAAACCACGCTTCAAAACCTGACGTGACCCTCGCAACAGGATCACAATTTCCAGGGCGCGGTATGGCCGTAAATTGAGGACCATGCAAGACCGTGCCAATCTTTCACGCTGGCCCCCTTCCATCTTTTTCTCCCTCTGCTCTCTCCTGCAGCCACGTTCTGGATTAACCCGCAGTTTAAAATTCGGCTCGACGAGATTGATCACGAGGACGAAGACGGGCGGAGAGAGCCGGGATGCAGCTTCCTGTTGGCCCTGATGCAGAAAAACCGTCGCCGGGAGCGGCGGTTCGGCAAGGACATGGAGACCATCGGCTTTGCCGTCTACGAGGTAACACCCAAAGGGCTTTCCCCCCACCCTTCTCCCCGGATGTCCCTCTGAACTGGGATGGTTTCTCTCCTGAAACGTGCTGATTTTTTTTTCTGTTTTTCCCAGGTGCCCCCGGAGGTATGTTTGCAAAAATCGGGTCCAGCACGGTAACGGTCATGGGTTCAAGCCTTGGGTCTACTTCGGCAGAACCGGTAGCTAATTTTTTGTCGCCCAGGCCCAGAATGGACTTCCAGAAGCGGCATCCATACAAATACATGTTTGAATCCTACCACTGGCTGGTTGTTCACCTATTTGAATCCCACCACTGCTTGGGTCCCACAGCAGTAAAGATCTTCCAGGATTCCAGACCAATAAATCGTTTCCTCCCGCTTGGAAAAGTCAGGCACAAAACTGGAATTCTAAGTTTCCAGCCCTCTTTGTTTCAAAATCAAGAGCAATTGCTGATTTAAATCTAGGTCAGTCTTTGCTCAGTATAGGTAGATCCCTGCCCTCCCAATACAGGTATTTCTCAACTTCCAACTATTCATTTTAGTTACTGTTCATACGTAACACTGACAAGTGACTTAGGACCGTTTTTCACACTTAACGACCGTAGCGGTATCCCCACCGTCACGTGATCGAAAGTAAAATGGGGCAAAGCTCACCACCTAAGAACTGCCTTGCTTAGCAAATGAAATGTTGGGCTCAATTAGTCATAAGCCGAGGACTAGCTGTAATTTTGGGCTGCGGTCAGTGGCTCGAGGAAAGAACTAAGATCCTAGTCCTCGTGGTTCTAAACGAAAACCAGATTTATCTCATTCGGCTCAGTTGTCTACTCGTTATTGACAGACCTCCAGCTTGGCAGGCAAGTCTTGGCCTCTGGATCCTTTTGATCTCCCGGGGATCTCGGTGGGAGGGAATCCCTGGATTTTTTTTATTTTTATTTTTTTTAATCGGAATTCCTCTTTTTTTTTCTTGGCAGTGCAAAGGGCAGCCTTCAGTCCATCTGAAGCGGGATTTTTTCCTCTCCAACTCTTCCCGGGCCCGATCAGAGCAGTTCATCAACCTGCGCGAAGTGAGCACTCGTTTTAGGCTGCCCCCGGGCGAATACATCGTGGTCCCATCGACTTTTGAGCCCAACAAGGAAGGAGACTTTGTACTTCGTGTGTTCTCAGAGAACAAAGCCGGGACGGTGTAAGTCCTCCTTTCCCACGGCTTTGTCGGCAGTGGGGTTTATGTCAAACTCTGCTTGAAATCATCCTTGGTTGGGCAAACCTTAATGGCTTGACTCATAAAACAGCCTTAGTTATAAGTCAGCCCTGGATCCTTTCAAAATTAATTACAGGTAGTTCTCAACTTATTGAATTCAACAGAACAGATGGAATAGAATAGAATAGAATAGAATAGAATAGAATAGAATAGAATAGAATAGAATACAATACAATACAATACAATACAATACAATACAATACAATACAATACAATACAATACAATACAATACAATACAATACAATACAATACAATACAATAGAATATGGAATGGAATGGAATAGAAATAGAAATAGAAATAGAAATAGAATATGGAATAGAATAGAATATGGAATAGAATAGAATATGGAATGGAATAAAACGAAATAGAATATGGACTAGACTAGAATAGAATAGAATAGACTAGACTAGACTAGAATAGAATAGAATAGAATAGAATAGAATAGAATATGGAATGGAAATAGAAATAGAAATAGAAATAGAAATACAATATGGAATAGAATAGAATATGGAATGGATGGAATGGAATGGAATAGAATATGGAATAGAATAGAATAGAATAATAGAATATGGAATGGAATAGAATGAAATAGAATAGAATATGGAATAGAATAGAATAGAATAGAATAGAATAGAATAGAATAGAATAGAATATGGAATGGAATGGAATATGGAATATGGAATATGGAATATGGAATATGGAATGGAATGGAACCACCACTGGTTCTCTTTTTTCTGCAAAAAATGCCCTTTGCAGACAATTATTGTGACGTTCACTTTACAACAACTCTGTTTGTTTAACGACCGCTGCAGAAAGGATCCCCGAATCAGATCGGTCTCGCGATAACCTGATGAATGACTAGCGTAGCTTACGATCAGAGTTCCAGGCTCAATTATCATCGTGAAAGGAGGACTGCCTCTATTTTAGGCTGTGTTTTTTTCATTCTGTTTTTTCTTTGTTTCCATCCTTCTACAGGGAGATGGATGACCAGATCCAAGCCAACCTTCCCGATGAGGTAATTCCCCCCCCCGCCTACATTTGGGGCAATTCAGGAGCAGAAAATAAATTTCCCTTCCCCATTGGAAGGAAAAATACACGTCTTCCTTCATAGAGAGACATATCTCCAGAAATATCCTCTGGAGACAAGATGGAGAATTTTAAGCCGGCTTCCCCTGTTGATTTTAATCGCCGGAAGCCGGCTGGAGAATTCGGTCTTCGTTTTCTGACACCATCTTCCTTTTTCCCTGTTTCCCTAGAAAATACTTTCGGAGAGTGAGATTGATGCAGGCTTTAAACAGCTGTTTAAGCAGCTGGCAGGGGCGGTAAGTACATGAACATGAGAAAGAGCACAACTTTTAAAAAAATTAAAGAATTATGAATAAAAATGGAGTGGGCGGTGAAAGGGGAGATAAAGAGATGGGGGATTAATTAGATTAATTAATTTTAACTTTAAACTATTTTACTTTTTAAGTTTCCCTTAATCTGTGAATTTGTCCCCCACCTTGGAAATGGCTTTTAATGATAGTTTTACAAAGCAACGGTCTAGTGTTGTATTTCGATGCAAAGAAATGAATACAGTGTAAATATTAATAAATACGTAATAGTAAAAAAAAGTATAGAAATAGGAAAAAATAGGGGGGGGGAGTTGTAAGCCACTCAGAGTTGTCTTGAACTACAAGACAGGCAGCAAATAAATTTCATGAATAAATAAATAAAATAGTTTAAAATAGTGAAAACAATTAATAGTTAATTAATCAATGGAACAACCTGCCTCCAGAAGCCATTTGTCTGAAATGGTATAGGGTTCCCTGCCTGAGCAGGGGGTTGGACTAGATGACCTCCAATTTCCTTTCCAACATCATCATCATCGTCGTTGTTGTTGTTAAAATATAAAAAGTAAATAAATAGTAAACAGTGGTGGAGCAGTGGGCTAATGCCTCCTTAAGTAATACCAGCTGCCTGCAATTAGTGCAGGTTCGAGTCCCACCAGGCTCAAGGTTGACTCAGCCTTCCATCCTTCCGAGGTAGGTAAAATGAGGACCCAGATTGTTGGGGGCAATTAAGCTGACTTTGTAATAATGCCGCTTGGGGGGGGGGCAAAAGCCCTAATAAGCAGGCATATACATAGAATGAAGGCTGTTGCTAAGCACATTGATTTGTGCTTTAGATTGTAAGCCGCCCTGAGTCTTCGGAGAAGGGCGGGATATAAATGGGATTTTTTAAAAAAAACCAGGAATAAATAGTAAAAAAAAATAGGAAAAATTTAAAAAGGAGAAAATACATAAATAGTAAATAGTAAAAATAAATAGTAACAAAGAGAAAAACAAGAGCAACAGTAAGAAAAAAATGGCTGATTGGAGTTATTTTATTTCAAAAATATACATCACTCCAGTGGCCAATCTGACCTGTTCAGATTCAGGTTTTTAAATCCTTTTTTTTTTTACATGATAAGGACAATCTAATTTCCTTTTTCTTCCAGGATATGGAGATCAGCCCGCGAGAACTGCAAACCATCCTCAACAGGATCATCGGAAAACGTAAGCACCAAGATAGATCCTCACCTCTCTGTGGCCTTCCTTTTTTAAAAAAATAAAATAAAATAAAATAAAACAGTGCAGCAATAAAAGAGAAAAAATACCTATTTTGCTCCAAATCCTGGAATTTTGGGAAGCGGGCGAAGGCTGCTCTCTGCCCAACCCACCTCACAGGGTTGTTGTGGGTAAAATAGGAGGCAGGACCGTTGAGTTGACCAATGGACAGGTAGTCCTTGACTTATTGAACACAACGGAGCTCAATATTTTTTTTTGTTGCCAAGAGAGACATTTGCGAAGTGAATTTTGCCCCATTTTATACCATCTTTAAAGGGACGCGGTGGCTCAGTGGGTTAGGACACTGAGCTTGTCGATCAGAAGGTCGGCAGTTTGGCGGGTCGAATCCCGAGTGCCGCGTAGCAGAGTGAGCGCCTGTTACTCATCCCAGCTTCTGCCAACCTAGCAGTTCGAAAGCACGTAAAAACGCAAGTAGAAAAATAGGGACCACTCCGGTGGGAAGGTAACAGCGTTCCGTGCGCCTTTGGCGTCCAGTCATGCCGGCCACATGACCACGGAGACGTCCTCGGACAAGCGCCGGCTCTTCGGCTTTGAAACGGAGATGAGCACCGGCCCCTAGAGTCGGAAACGACTAGCACGCATGTGCAGGGGAACCTTTACCTTTATACCATCTTTCCCGCCCCGGTTGTTAAGTGGATCGCTGGGGCACTTAACTTAGTAAGGTCCTCGTTAAGTGAATCTGGCTTCCCCATTGACTTTGCTTGTCAGAAGGTCGCAAAGGGGGAATCACGTGGCCCCGGGAGACGCTGCCACCGTCGTAAATACGAGTCAGTTGCCAAGGGTCCGAATTTTGATCATGTGACCCTGGGGAGGCTGCAGCAAAGTGTGAAAGGTGGTCGTAATTCACCCCTCTCGGTGCCGTTGTCACTTTGAACTAAATGAACTGCTGTAAGTCGAGGATTGCCTGTACGTAAAAAAAAGGAAGAGTAAAAATTGCCCTCTTTCTTTTCTTTCGCAAAAACTGCAGATAAAGATCTACGCACGAAAGGATTCAGTCTGGAGTCCTGCCGAAGTATGGTGAACCTCATGGACGTATCCTAATTTTTCTCAGCGTATGAAGAAGGGGGAGGCCCCTTTCGTCATTTCGGAATATTGCAGAGTTTACAAAATAGGCTTGGCTGCCTAACCTCGTCTTGAGGGAATCTTTAAGCCAAGCTCTAAACCAGCTTCAAACCAGAAATGGAGGCTTCTTGCTCCGATAAGGACAGAGGCTGCCTCGATTCAGTTCAAGGATCACAGAGAGAGATTATTATTTTTTCCCCCTGTGGTTTTGTAAGCGAAGGGTTGGGAAATGAGGGGTGAATTTCTCTCAAGTGTGTCTCCTTAGCAGCCCCTTCCTCCATCAGAAAGATGGGAATGGAAAACTCGGCCTGGTGGAGTTCAATGTCCTCTGGACTAAGATTAAAGACTATCTGGTAAGTTTCCAGCCAGCCAGGTAGTTTGAAAGAGTAAACAGGAGCGTCTTAGCCACGTTTGCAAAACCATCTATTCGCATTCTATTCTATTCTATTCTATTTTCTGTCAGATTCATATTTCTATTCTATTCATATTTCTATTCTATTCATAATCCTATCCTATTCATTTTCTATTCTATTCTATTCATAATTCTATTCTGTTCATATTCTAGTTTCTATTCTAGTGTCTATTCTATTCATAATTCTATTCTATTCTATTCTCTATTTCTTATTCTATTCTATTCTATTCATTTTCTATTTTATTCTATTTTCTATTCATAATTCTATTCTGTTCATATTCTTGTTTCTATTCTAGTTTCTATTCTATTCATATTTCTATTCTATTCTATTCATTTTCTATTATTCTATTCTATTCTATTCTTCTATTCTATTCTGTTTTCTATTCTATTGATATTTCTATTCTATTCATATTTCTATTCTATTCATAATCCTATCCTATTCATTTTCTATTCTATTCATAATTCTATTCTGTTCATATTCTAGTTTCTATTCTATTCATAATTCTATTCTGTTCATATTCTATTTTCTATTTTCTATTCTATTCATTTTCTATTCTATTCTATTTTCTATTCATAATTCTATTCTGTTCATATTCTAGTTTCTATTCTAGTTTCTATTCTATTCATATTTCTTATTCTATTCATTCTCCTATCCTATCCTATCCTATCCTATCCTATCCTATCCTATCACTATCCTATCCTATCCTATCCTATCCTATCCTATACTATACTATACTATACTATACTATACTATACTATACTATACTGCTAAGCAAATGATTGTAAGTTGAGAACTGCTTGTATTTCTCCCCAAGAAAGACTGATGTTCACAACATGGAATGAGCCACTATGTAAATATGGAGTAGGTATAACAGAATAACAAGAGTTGACAATAAAAGGGTTGGCAGGGACCTTGGAGATCTTCTAGTCCAACCCCCTGCTCAGCAGGAAACCGTCTACCATTTCAGACACGTTGACTCGGAAGGCAGGGAAGAAGAGAGCCAGGATTGAAGCTATGGAGCTGGCATAGATTTGGGGTTCAATTTCATTGGTAGATTGTCTGTATATATTTGATTCCTTTCTTCTCTGTCATAAGCTCCTTTATTGGTGTTGAATTTCTGGAGAATCCCCTTCACTCTCATTTGTCTTCCCTTTAAAAAAATTTTCAGGCAGTCTTCCGGAAGTTTGATTTGGACAAGTCGGGAAGCATGAGTTCCTACGAAATGCGAATGGCTCTGGAATCTGCAGGTGACATGCCCGTTTCTTGGAACATTTGGCTTTTCTTCCCATTTCTCGGCCGCCTGGGCAGCAGACTAGTCCTAAAGGAGCGCTAAAAAAAACCCCCAATGATAATTAAAGCCCTGCGCAATTTTCAACTGGAGGATAACAGGGAATTTAATTTAGCCTTCAAAGTGTGTAGACTTCAACTCCCAGAATTCCCCAGCCAGGACGCTTGGAGTTGAAGTGGACACATCTTAAAAAGTTGTTGAGGTTGTGAAATGCTGCCTCCATCCTGCCAAACACACCCTTTGCACTCTGCATACGTGTCAATTTTAGCCCTTTTTCTCTCTCTTAGTCCACACAGTCTTCCCCTCTAAATGAGAAAATAATAATAATAATAATAATAATAATAATAATAATAATAATAATAATAATAATAATAATAATAATAATAATTGATGTTGGAAGGGACCTTGGAGGTCATCTAGTCCAACCCCCTGCTCGCTCTTTGCCTCCCGGCAGGTTTCAAGCTAAACAAGAGACTCTACGAATTGATCATCACTCGCTACGCAGAGCCCGACTTGGCCCTGGACTTTGACAACTTTGTCTGCTGTTTGGTGCGGCTAGAAACCATGTTCCGTGAGTTTTCCTCCCCTTTCCTGGGGTTTGGGGAGGGCAGGGTACGGCCGAGTAATCCGACCGTCCCGAATTAAGCCCGTTTGTTGTACAGGTAGTCCTCGATTTACAACCACAGTTGAGCCCAAAAACCTCTGTTGGCTAAGCGAGATATTTGTTAAGGGAGTTCTTGCCCCATTCGTTAACTGGATCGCTGCCGTTGTTAAATTAGTCGCAGGGTTGTTAAGTGGATCTGGCTTCCCCATTGATGTGGCTTGTCAGGAAGTCACCAAGGGGGGGGGGGAAATCACGTGACCCCGGGACACTGCGACCGTCATAAATGCGAGTCAGTCACCACGTGTCTGGATTTTGATCACAGATGCTGCAATGGTCCTAAGTGTGAAAAAGTCACTTTTTGCAGTGCTATTGTAACTTTGAACCGTCACTAACAGAGCCTTTGGTAAATCGAGGACTACTTGAATTCTCAGTGGCCAGTAGGTTTTCTGTGATTCTATTATTCTGTGATTTTTCTATTCTGTTAATTACAGGGGTTGGACTAGAAGGCCTCCAAGGCCCCTTCTAATCTGGTGATTTATGAATGTATTGATTAATTAATCCTTACCTGCCTTTCCTTTCCAGGGTTTTTCCAAGCCCTGGACACGGACAAAGACGGGATTGTCACGTTTGACTTGATTAAGGTAACCACGTTGAGGTGTCCAGGTGGGCTGGACTATAATGTCCTACCCTGCTGGTTGGGGAATTCTGGAACTTTCCAGAAGCCTTTTCAACCCCTGCAGAGCTGAGCTTTCATCCTTGGAAATGCTTCCGCCGTGCCTTTGTTTTCCTCTTCCCTCCCCAGCCCTTTTCCTCACATGCTGCGTCTTTCCAATTTCTAATCCCAAAGGCTTGGATATTTCTAATTATTTTTGACAAGCTTTGGGGGCCAAAGAGCTGAAAGCCAGAATGCTCTCAAAACCCTTTTTTTTTGTGATTTGTGTCAGGGTCCCGACAGATGAAACTCTTCAAAGAACTTCAAGGCATTGTTTACCTTAAAGAATCTTTATTCGAGTAGCATGGCATCGGCACGTACGTGCTCGAAGCCAAAATCTGAATTCTCCTCCCCACATCACATAGTATCAAAGCACAATTCCCTCCTCCAATTAACAGACACAAATCACATTCTCCAATTAGTTTGCAATGCAGGCCTTCCCTCCAGTTCTCCAACCCGCCATTCCTTATCATCTCTTATTTCAAACGACCTTGAAAAACATTCTACTACAATGTTAGGTAAAGGTAAAGGTTCCCCCGCACATGCGTGCTAGTCGTTTCCGACTCTAGGGGCCAGTGCTCATCTCCGTTTCAAAGCCGAAGAGCCGGCGCTTGTCCGAGGACGTCTCCGTGGTCATGTGGCTGGCATGACTAGACGCCAAAGGCGCACGGAACGCTGTTACCTTCCCACCGTAGTGGTCCCTATTTTTCTACTCGCATTTTTACGTGCTTTCGAACTGCTAGGTTGGCAGAAGCTGGGACGAGTAACAGGCGCTCACTCTGCTACGCGGCACTCGGGATTCGACCCGCCAAACTGCCGACCTTCTGATCGACAAGCTCAGCGTCCTAACCCGCTGAGCCACTACAATGTTATGTCTAGCTAATTCCCATACACATTCTTTCTCCCCCCCCCCCAGCAATGTCTAATTCTACAAGTAACATGCAAGTTACGGGGGAAAATGGATGCATCTTCATATATTGTCAAAGCAAGAACATCCAATGTTAGCAGCGTTGACAATTTGTCTGGTGTGGCATTGTTGGTTAAATATATATATAAATATATATATATGTCTCTTGTGTCTTTTTCACAGTGGATACAACTGACCATGTTCGCCTGAAAAAAAGATAACGGATCACGTCCCGTGCAATCCTTTGGACTTTTCTTGTCCCCGGGACATTTCGTTTTGAAAATGGGGGAGATTGTTACCTGCAAGTGCCTTGCGTTAAAGCTTTTTGCCGCTTCTGTTCCAAGTAGAAGGAAACACACAAACGTACGCACCCGCCCTTCCAACTTGGCCTCATTTCATTTCCTGCGTGGGCTCCTACCAGTTCTGGGGACCTGAACGCCGCTTCATTTCAAACGTCTTGTCTTCACACGTGGTGTGATGCTGTGGAGGACTCGCACGGCGCTTTGCCAAAGCCACAAAACTGCCTTGCCTCTCGGTCAACATGGGGCTCCTCGCAGCGTTCCCCAGGTGAACAAAATGTGGGGGGGTTACTCTTGGATGATCCCAAGGTGGAGTTACAGGTAGTCCTCAACTTACAACGATTCATTTAGTGACCATTGAAAGTTATAGGCCCTGAAAAAAGTGACTTAGGACCGTTTTTTTCATCCTTATGACTTGCAGAATCCCGCACGTTCCCGTGGCTTACATTCGGAGGCTTGGCAACTGACTCAGATTTATGACAGTTGCAGTGTCCCGGGATCACGTGATCCCCTTTTGCGAGCTTCTGATAAGGGGGAAGCCAGATTCATCATTTAACAACCGGGTTACTTGATCACTTAACAACTGGGTTACTTGATTTAACAACAGCAGTGACTCGGTTAACAAATGCGGCCAGAAGAGTCGTAAAATGGGGTAAAACCTACCGGACCATTTTCTCACTTAGCAACATAAATTTTGGGCTGAACTGGGGTCGAGGACTATCTGTACCTGGAAAAAAAACTCCCTTTTGGGAACCGCAAAATGGTAGACAAAAATTTACATTTAATCTTGCTGCAGATGTTAAGCGAGGACGAATCGGGCATCTCTGCCAGTTTATAGTTGAGCACTCCTTTCCGATTTTTTTTTAAAAAAAATACAGGTATTCCTCGACTTACAACCGTTCATTTCATAGTCACCATTCGAAGTTACAACAGCACCAAAAAAAAAAAAAAACTTACAACTTGTCCTTGCACTTACAACCCCATGGTTACATGATCAAAATTCAGGCACTTGGCAAATGGCGTGTACTTACGACAGTTGTACTGCCCGTGTGTGTGTGTGTGTGTGTGTGTGTGTGTGTGTGTGTGTGTGTCACATGATCGTCCTTTGCAACCTTCCCAGCCGGCTTCCGACAAAGTCAATAGGGCAATCCAGATTCACTTAACGACCGCCTGGTTCGCTTAACAGCTTGAAGTGGTTCACATAACAAGCGTGGCCAAACCAGGTTGCTGTTGTGACTCAGGGCCAGCCTGTGGGTCCGACAGCCGGGTCCGATGTATCGGAGGACTCAGATGAGGGGGAGGAGGGAGACGAACCGGCTGATGATGGTTTGGAGGCTTTGCAGAGTCCTCAGCCGGGGACCTCTTCTCAGCTGCGTGAGCCCGAGAGTGCGGAGGATGATGACCCACAGCTGGCCCTGTTCAAGGACGCCCGACGCAGTCGAGCAGGAACAAACAAAGAAAGGCTATGGGACTCCTCGGGAGGAGGCACAGGGAGACCACGCCCTGAGCTCTCTATAAAAGGAGTGTTTGGGGAGGGGCTGGTTGCTGAAAGCAACTTTTCCGCTTGAGAAGACAAGCTCTTGTGTTTTTGTTAACTGCGTAATTAAATCTTGGCAGAAGCCTTTTAGCCTTGGACGCTCTCCAGTCTCTTCTTTTTGAATAGGGGTTTGTTAGAAGAGGGCTGGTTCAGAACAGTTGCAAAATTGGGCTCAACTCACTTAACAACCGCCTTGTGTAGGGGGTGGGAACTCTGCCCCCCCCATTGTCATCGTAAGTCGAGGACTATCTTTACTCACAGCTAAGAGAGTGCCACGATTGCTGGTGAGCTCAAGTTACCAACGAAAATGACCTACTTTGCATTATATCCGCCCTTCAAACTTTTTTTACGGGCCACCCCTGTTTGCAAGGGGTGCTAAAAATCAGGAATTATCTTCATCCTTTTGTCCCCAGCGGAGCAAGCAATATTTCATTGTTTTTGTTATGCATGTGTGTGTTTATGTGTATATATATATGTGTGTGTATATATATGTATGTATATATATATATATATATATATATATATATATATATATATATATATATATATATATATATATATATATATATATATACCTACACATATATATATGTAATTTCCTGGACGCTTCTGGAAGCACTCCAGTGCCTAATCAACCTCCCCTTGAGGCTTTTGTAGGAGATTTTTCACCCTGCAAAAGTCAGTTTGGGAAATCCGGTGCCTAAAGACTGCAGCTGTTACACACTCTTCGCCTGTCTAATGCGCTTGCTGCCAAATATTTTTGATAAAGAGTTTGCGTCGTAACCCCTAATCTGGGGTTGCTAGCTGTACCCATGATCAGAGAACCTGAATAAGCCTCGGAATCACTTCTTGGACACGGTGGAGAGATCCCATGTGCAGGACTTGATTTTAACTTCTCTTAAACCAGGGGTCTTCAAACCTGGCCCTTTTAGTGACTTATGGACCTCAACTCCCGGAATTCCTCAGCCAGACACGTGCCTGGCTGAGGAATTCTGGGAGCTGAAGTCCGCAAGTCATAAAAGGGCCAAGTTTGAAGACCCCCCGTCTTAAACGTTCTCTGGTGCTACCATTTATGTCCTTACGCGTGTTTTTGTATCGTAGAAATGGATTTTGTTTCCATGCCAAAATAAACTGTGGTAATGCTTAACACCACTAAACCTGCTTTGTCTGGTTGTGATTATTGCTGTACTTTTCCACCAAAAATTGGGTGTTTCATCTCAGAAAAGGCGGGGGGGGGGGTTGTGGAATTCGGATTGCAAATCTGGAAGTCTCAGGAGTTGACGTTATATCAGGGGCTGAGGAATTCTGGGAGTTGAAGTCCACAAGTCTTAAAAGTGGCCAAGTCTGAAGACCCCTGCTTCAAACCATGGCAGTCCTGATCCCCTCTATAATTTGCATTTAATTAGTTGCAATCAGTGCCACTCCATCAAATATTTTCCCACGGTCTCGATACCTGCTGCTTATTTCATTCTCCACGATCTCTGCAGCGAGAGGGTGAAAAAGAGCAGAAGCTGGGCACCAATTCTAGCCAAAAAAAAAGGCAGTTGGATGCAGTTATCGAAGATGGTTAAAAAAAAATCAGAACTTAAGGCCAAACATTGGGATCAGCCGGGCTACTGACCTGTTTAAATCCTAGCTGATTTTTTAAAAAATTACCTATTGCTTTTCTTTCCTGCAATTTTTGTTAATTGGAGGCTTGAGCTCCAAAGGTCGGCCTGGGTGGCTCACGATGGCAAGTTTCAAATGTGGGCAGAAGCAAATGAATGAATTGAATGAGAGGCAGTTTGGTGTAGTGGTTAAAGCACTGGGCTAGAAAGCGGGAGACCATGAGTTCAAGTCTCAGCCATGAAAGTCAACTGGGTGGCTTTGGGCCAATCACCAGGAGACGGTGAGTTCTAGTCCCGCCTTAGGCACGAAAGACAGCTGGGTGGCTTTGGGCCAATCACCAGGAGACGGTGAGTTCTAGTCCCGCCTTAGGCATGAAAACCAGCTGATTCCTTTGGGTCAGTCCCTTTCTCTCAACCCAACCCACCTCAGAGGGTTGTTGTTAACGGGGAAAATAGGTGGAGAAAGATGGGTTGGATATCTTTGCCTCCTTGTTGTAAAAATAACAAACGTGGGATACAAATAAATAAATAAAATCTATTGGGTGGGGAATTGTTGCAAGGGGGCGGGGTGTTTATACCAGACCATCACAGATTTTGCTGCCTCGTATGTCTATGCCAAACTGTCTGTGCCAGAAAACACAGCGGCTGTGGCATTATCTCGCACCATAGGCTGTGCATCTCCCAGCTGCTTCTCCATCCGTCTTCTCCTGTGGCACTTCCATGCCATTTTTGGAAGTATTTTGGAGGGCGCCTCGAGGACGACTCTGTTCAAAAGCAGGAGGGCACCTTCCACTCACCGTTGAGAAGGTTTCTCCAACTCAACCGAGGCAGCCAAGCTAGAGGCCGGCAGGATCTTCCTCCGAGCAGCAGACTTCAGAAACGGGGGCGGGGGGGGAGTCTTGTGTTGGGTGACATCATGGCGAAGAAGACCCCGTGGCTTGGCACAGTCCTTCTCGTGATCTTCTGCGCCCCTGGGATCTTGACTGAGAAGAGTAAGCTGTGGGTGAAAAGTGGGGGGCGGTGTGTGTGTGTGTGTGTGTCTCTTGGGACGCCTTCGTTACCTGGTAGAATCTTCACCTTCTCCGAATCCACCTTCGCTTGACCGTGGATTCGTGCAAGGTGTGTGTCAACGCTGCTAACGTCGAACGTTCTTGCTTGACAAGAGATGAAGCAGCAGCTATTTCATAGGTTAAACTTGTATATTGCTTTAAGAAATAGTATAAAGCAGGGGTAGGCAACCTCGGCTCTTTTATGACTCATGGACTTCAATTCCCAGAATTCCTGAGCCAGCCATGCTGGGTCAGGAATTCTGGGAGTTGAAGTCCATGAGTCATAAAAGAGCCGAGGTTGCCTACCCTTGGTATAAAGGCTGGGAGGAGGAGGATTGCACCTCAAGGCCATGAAATTAAAGAAGGTTAAGAACTTGGCGGAAGGGAAACCGATTCTTTAAATTCATCGGAGAATGTGATTAGTGACAAAATTAGAAAGGTGGAGAGAAAGGTGGCCCCCACCCCCTTTGATGGTCTTCTCTCCTTCTGTCATCAGTTTTGGAAGGAAAGGCCTTCGTGTTCCCCAAGACTTCCACTGATTCCTACGTTCTCCTGAAGCCCGATGTTCAGCAAGGGCTGAGACAGTTTACCCTCTCGCTCGAATTTTTCACCGATCTGACCCGGAGCTACGTCCTCTTCTCGGCCGCTTCCCGGGATCATGACAACGAGATTCTCCTGATGCGACACCTGGACGAATACCACACTTGTGTGGGAGGGGAGTGTACCATTTTCACAGTGCCCAGGCTCACAGCCAGGTCTACCTTCCGCTGGGAATCGGTGTGTACCACATGGGATTCAACTACCGGGATAGTCCAGCTCTGGCTGGACGGGCAACGCTTGCCGAGGAGAGGGGTGGCCAAGGGCTACGAGGTCAAGACGGATCTGGTGGTGATGTTGGGGCAGGAACAAGATTCCTACGGCGGCAACTTTGATGGGAGTCAGTCCTTCGTGGGAGAAATCGCCAAGGTCTACCTTTGGGATAACGTCCTGCCTGCCGAACAGATATGCAACATCCAGCAAGATACCACACCGGCCCCTTTAATGGCCTGGACCTCGCTGGAGTTTGAAATCCGAGGCTACGTGTTGACGGAGCCTTTGTGAAGCCTTCGGTCAAAGAAGAGGAGGAACCTTCTTCAGAAGTTCTTGAGATGTTTGGACTTCAAGCCCCAGAATTCCCTCCAAGCATGAAGAGAATTCTGGGCGTTGGAGTCCACACCTCTTCCAGTGCCTTGCTTTCAACTTCTTAACCAGGGGGGGTGTCTTCAAACATGTGCCTGGCTGAGGAATTCTGGGAGGGGAAGTCCACAAGTCATCAAAGGGCCAGGTTTGAAGACCCCTGCTCTTAACCAACCAAGCAGCTTTGCAAGATCCAAAAGAACAGCTGTGGTTCTTAGAACCAGACAGAAGACCTCAATGGCCATTTTTTAAGGCTAGGTGTGGCCATTGATGGGCAATAGATGTTATAGTTTCTTGCCTGGTGTGATAGACCTAGCAATGGTTCTTAAAACCAAGACGTAAATCTCTAGCTCCCTTTTTAATGCAAATGTATTGTTAAAGTACCTTTTAGATTTTTCCCCTTCAGTAATTTTAGCCATGGATTTGGTTCTTAGAGCTTCAGCTTGCTGCACAAGGACAATTTATTTTTTATTTATTTTATTTTAATTCCATTTATATCCCACCCTTCTCTGAAGACTCAGGGCGGCTTACAAGCTTAGCAGTAGCCTTCATTCTATGTATATGCCTGCTTATTAGGGCTTTCACACACACCCCAAGCGGCATTATTACAAAGCCAGCTTAATTGCCCCCAACAATCTGGGTCCTCATTTTACCTACCTGGGAAGGATGGAAGGCTGAGTCAACCTTGAGCCTGGTGGGACTCGAACCTGCACTAATTTTATTTTATTTTATTTTATTTTATTTTATTTTATTTTAATTCCATTTATATCCCGCCCTTCTCCGAAGACTCAAGCTTAGCAGTAGCCTTCATTCTGTGTATATGCCTGCTTGTTAGGGCTTTCACACACACCCCCCAAGCGGCATTATTACAAAGTCAGCTTAATTGCCCCCAACAATCTGGGTCCTCATTTTACCTACCTGGGAAGGATGGAAGGCTGAGTCAACCTTGAGCCTGGTGGGACGCGAACCTGCACTAATTGCAGGCAGCTGGTGTTACTTAAGGAGGCATTAGACCACTGCTCCACCAATTGTTTGTGGTAACATTTTCGCACCCATAGGAGCCCAGGCGTCCCTTTGTAACTGAGCTATCCTGGACATTCATTCTTGGCCCTGTGCCAGGACACCCCTCCTGCACTGGTCAACTATCCTTCACCCCTGCCATGTGGTCACGTTCGATTCACCCAGGGACGCTTACTTTTGCCCAATTCCTGGTGCAGGAAAATTAAATGCCAGTCAACCCCTGGGTTGAGGGATGGTCTTCTGCCTTCTCAGTGGATGGCAGTGGCCTCGGGCACCGGGGAGACTGGAGACAGAGAGACAGACATTTTGTTGAGCTTGGGTATGTGGGATGCATTTATAGTAAGTTTTCAATTGCAGTATAGGAATTATTTTTCCATGGAGATTTGTAATCATCGTGACTTTTCACACTTCGGCTCATAGGAACCTGTCTGAATTCTCTCCCTCCCTCTGTGTCTATGTGTGTGTTTTAAATCCCATTGTGTTTTATGGGTAGCATTGTTATCCAGGTGAACATTTGTTGAAAGTACAGACAATCGCACTTTTAGCAATTTCTTCTCCCCCCCTCCCAATTCTGTGCCAAATGGATCAGTCTCAATTTTTCCTGTTTATTGCGGAAATCTGCAAAAAATAAATGATATATTTTTTCTGCCTTTGCTGTTGGGTGGATGGCCATTCAGACATATTTTATGTAACCTCCTTGTCATTGTGGATTCTGAACCTAAGTAAGTAACTAAAAAAACCCCCAAAACCTGGAAAATGTACAATCTGTCCTATGAGATCTTCTCTAATAAAAAATGGTAGTGTTGTGTTCATGGTTTATATTCTATGTTTTATTTGAAAATTAATACGTTATTGGAAATATTCTCATGATGCCACAAAATGGGCCACTGGAGGAAGAATGAGATGAGTTTCTATCATTTCAATGCAGCTTATAACCCTCCCTCTGCTTATATTTTAAATTTTTGCAATTTTGTGGCTGATGCTTTATCAGAGGTGTAGCTAAATTCCACAGGATGTTTGCGCAGAATTCGATAGCTGATGCTCACATTACTAGGGTTTTGCCAACTGCCCTTCATAAGCATGCTGGATTCCTTTCTCTTATCCCTTTTATTAAATTTAGACTCCAGTTTTGGGCAGCATACAGTTTAAAAAGTACTTTTTAAAAAAGTGTGCAAAAAACCCCCCAGTAAAACACATCACTTTAAAAAAGAAATCCTGTAGGCTTAATAACTTTGCTACCAGACTTGCGTGAGAAAGTTACATCTCATTCACAACCAGCCTAGAAAAAAAAACCCAGTTGCGTATCAACCTTAATAATAATAATAAAGTTGGAAGGGACCTTGGAGGTCATCTAGTCCAACCCCCTGCTCAGGCAGGAAACCTTATACCATTTCAGGCAAATGGCTGTCCAGTCTCTTCTTAAAAACCTCCAGTGTTGGAGCATTCACCGCTTCTGGAGGCAGGTGGTTCCACTGGTGAATTGTTCTCACTGTCAGGAAGTTTCTCCTTAGTTCTAGGTTGCTTCTCTCCTTATCTAGTTTCCATCCGTTGCTTCTTGTCCTGCTTTCAGGTGCTTTGGAGAATAGCTTGACTGCCTCTTCTTTGGGGCAGCCCCTGAGATATTGGAAGGCTGCTATCATGTCACCCCTCACCCTTCTCTTCATTAAACTACACATACCCAATTCCAGCAACCGTTCCAACAACCTTGCAAGGTAAGACCAGAGAAGAAACACCACCGTATGTAAATTTGGCTTTATTGTGCTGCTCCATGAGAAGAATCTTGCAAATCTGGAAAGCATAGTTAGGTCTCACCACCCTTTTTCTTAACTGCCCAAGAGAAGCGTCCCCTTCTGAGTCTCTTGCCCCCCCCCACCCCTCGTGCTATGGACTCAGTTGCCTTATTTGAGTGCATTCAATTGTGATGGCCACTTTGAATTATACATCAAAATTATAGGGAACTATAATAATTTCCTAGAGATTTTCCTTTCTATGGGCAGGTGCTTTGCAAAAAACGTTTTTTGCGGTTTTAATTCTTGGAAAGATAACTTTCAGTGGCACTTTTTTTCTCTTTCTCTCTTATTAACAATTCTGTCTGACGAAGAGCTCAGCGTAACACCGAAGTCTTGCAAATATTTTAAAAGACCCAGTAGAAAATTCCGGCCGCTCTAGGAACGAAAGCTCTCGCTCTCTCTCCCTGAGTCTCCCATTCGGCACGGACTTGGCCGTTCTAGGAACACGACCTCTTTCCCTCCCCCAGGCTTCCTTTCAGGCTCGGCCGCCACGCCCACTCCGAAGCCCCCTGAGGGCGGGGTGACCGCCCACTCGCTTTTTTCTGATTGGTCGTAGGAAGCGGGGCGGCGCCGTAAATAGTCGAATGGAGGCGCGCGTTTTTTTTGTCTCCGCCCCTTTTTTCTTTCGGGAGTTTTTCCTAGAGTGGCGCCAAAAGGAGGCGAAGATGGGGCTGGGGATGATGGATGCGGTAGTGGCCGATCTTAAGGTCTTCGGGCTGGATTTCGCGGAAGGGGAAGACCGGGACGCCATTGCCGAGAAATGTAAGGCTAAGGCAAAGGTGGAGAGAAAGGAGATAAAGGGCAGTGGGTAAAACCGGGCGCTAGTCCTCATGAAAAGTTGGGGATGGGGCGTGGTTTAAGCCTAGAAATTTATCCCTTTTCGCGGTAGCCTTCCATCACTTCTAATAAGCAACAGAGAGGGTGGGAACAGCGAGTCAATCCCCGAGAACCCAATTCTTGCCGTTAGTCCAAGGTAGACTGCCACTGAGTGCGGAGGTTCAGGAGCCAGGTTTTGGGTGCGAGTCGCTAAAGTTTCGCTTTGTTCAATTCAAGGTTTGTTTTGAAGTGGGGCACCCCAAAGCGCTCCCACTCTCTTTGTGGGAACCCCAAACCCTATATTGGGTTTGTCCCAACACACTAAACTCTGGATTAACTCCCCCTTACTGAGTTTTGCACAAAAGATGGCATTGCAACTGGCAAGGATGTTGAGATGAACCTGGTTAACCAATGTCTGGGATTATGGTATTTATTAGTGATTTATTAGGCTTGCGTACGATGCTGGTCTCCAAGGATTGGGGCCAATTAATAATACAAAGATAGAACATTGAAATTAAAACAGCTACAGGAAACCGTGAGCCCAAACGGAGAAAAAAACCCAAACTCCAGATATTTACCATCCCATTATTATCCCATTTTATGGATTTGTTGACGTATTTACTTTATTAAGAAATTCAGGCAGGATTAGAACTTGGCTCTTCGAATCCAGCATCTTGAATCCCTACTGCATGCACAATTTCTCTGTGTCCCTCCCTCCCTCTTTCTCTCTCTCTCTCCTGGAATTGTTCTGGCCAGGTATAAAAAAAAAGACAAAGGATAAAATGGAAGAGGATCATCCAGGAAAAAAATTGATAGGCAGGAAAACCAATTCGAATTCTGCCATACCACTCACACTGCTTTTGGTGGCAATGGGATTTGGGCAGGAATGGCACACACACACACACACACACACACACACACACACACACACCCTGTCTCATGCCCGCTGGCCAAAAAAAAAAAAGACAGTTTGCTTGTTGTTTACTTTCTTACAGTGGAAGAAATCTGTGTGACAGGATGGGTATCGGAGTCGGATTTAGGAAACGAGCTGATCGCTTTTGCCATGCGCAAGGAAGTCCTCCTCCTGACTCTGGAGAACTTGCTGGCCTTCGAACACGAGGTATAGAAGGAAGCGGTGATGGGCTTGACCTCATTCCCAGCAATGACAGCTGGTCCTCGACTTATGACCATAATTGAGCCCCAAATTTATCTGCTTAACTGAGACGTTTGTAAAGCCAGTCATTTCTAAAGTGAGTTTTACCCCGTATTTGCAACCTTTCTTGCCACAATTGTTAAAGGGAATCGCTGCAGCTGTTAGTCACACGGTCGCTAAGTGAAACTGGCTTCCCCCATTGACTTTGCTTGTCAGAAGGTCGCAAAAGGGGATCACCTGAGCCCGGGACGCTGTGACCGTCATAAATGTGAGCCAATTGCAAAGTATTTTTTTGTGTGTGTGTGTTTCTTTTCTCTTTTTAGATGCTGAGCAAGAAGGCCACAAAGCCCGCCAGGAGAAAAGAAGAACGCTGGTCCAGCGTGGGGGACGTCAACTCCGTCCAAGAGTCGTATCCTCTCGAAGAATGGGGCAGTGCTCCCTAGTGGTCAGACAATAGGGGAGTCTTCGACGTGGGGCCACAATGGAGCCCATAATTTCTCTTGCTAAGTGAGCTTCGCCCCGTTTGACGACCTTGCCACGGTTGTTAAGTGAATCTGGCTTCCCCCGTTGACTTTGCTTGTCAGAAGCTCACAAAAGGGGATCATGTGACCCCGGGATGCCCCGACCGTCATAAATATGAAACAGTGGCCAAGCATCCCAATTTCGATCACCTGACCCTGGGGATGCTGCAACGGTCTTAAACGTGAAAAATGGTCACTTTTTTCAGTGCTGTCGTAACTTCAAACGGTCACTAAATGAACAGATGTAAGTCAAGGACTACCTGTACGTGGGGAATCAATGTCAATTGATTTAGAACATAGAATAACAGTTGGAAGGGACCTTGGAGGTCATCTAGTCCAGGGGTCTTCAAACGTGGCCCTTTTATGACTTCCGGACTTCAACTCCCAGAATTCCTCTGCCAGGCTGAGGAATTCTGGGAGTTGAAGTCCACAAGTCATAAAAGGGCCACGTTTGAAGACCCCTGCTCTAGTCCAACGCCTTGCTGATTTAGTTTTGATCGAATGGAAGCGTCAGTTTTTTTTTCTATCCACCCTGGCTTGATTGAGGCAGAGCTTGTAATTTGGTGGGATTTTACAGAGAAGCTTATATTTTGCGGTTGAGTCTTAACTCTTTGCAGTCTGGAGGTTGACGAGGAAGAAGAGGACTTGCTGGAGGCCTACACCTCGCCCTCAAAAGTGAGTGTGTGTGGGGGTGCGTTTGTGTGTTGGGGGGGGTGTATCTCCTTCAGGGTGACTAGTAGGAGGAGACCCCTGAGGGGGCAAGTGGCCAAGAACGACACACACTCTGCTTTTGTGGCTCCGCAAAGGAGGTCTTGGGATAGACTGCTTCTCAAAATGGAGGTTCAATCTTTTTCTGATAAGCGCAGCAAAGCGAAGCCCTTCGGGGAAAAGGCCTGGATCTGACACAGCTTCTCCTAGCAGCGTCTCCCTTTTGCAGCCAGTTCCAGCAAACTAAGATTCAGCGACATTTAACTGGTGGGAGGAAAGTGGGGTGGATTCATCAGGGTTGCTGCAAGGCCAGGATTCCTGTTTTTTTCCTGCTGTTCGTTATTTATATTTAGAATTTCTTAGGAATTGATATGTGGGCCTCTTTCCCTCCCGTTTCCATCTTCCTTTCCCTTTCTCTCTCTTTCCTTTTCTCCAGCTTCCTTTCGTGTCCTTGTGTACTATTTAGCTGGTGAGCAAGGAAGGGGAAAAAGTGAGAAAGGGAGGGAAGGAAGGAAGGAAAAGAGAAAGAGAAGGAAAAGAAGGAAAGAAGGAAGGAAGAGAAAGAGATGAAGGAAGGAAGGAAGGAAAAGAGAAAGAGAAGGAAAAGAAGGAAAGAAGGAAGGAAGAGAAAGAGATGAAGGAAGGAAGGAAGGAAAAGAAAGGAAGGAAGGAAAAGAGAAAGAGAAGGAAAAGAAGGAAGGAAGGAAGGAAAAGAAAGAAGGAAAAGATAAGGAAAGAAGGAAGGAAGGAAGGGAAAGGAAGAAGGAAGGAATAGAAGGAAGGAAGGAAGAGAGAGATGATTTAGAAAAATAAGGAAGGAAGGAAAAGAAAGATGAAGGAAAAGAGATAAGGAAAGAAGGAAGGAAGAAGAGAGATGAAGGAAGGAAGGAAAAGAGAAAGAAAAGAAAGAAGGAAGGAAGGAAAAGAAAGAAGGAAAAGAAAGAAGGAAGGAAGGAAGGAAGAGAGATGAAGGAAGGAAGGAAAAGAAACGAAGGAAAAGAAAGAGAAAGAAGGAAGGAAGAGAGAGATAAGGAAAGAAGGAAGGAAGAAGAGAGATGAAGGAAGGAAGGAAGGAAAAGAAAGAGATGAAGGAAGGAAGGAAGGAAAAGACAGAGAAAGAGATAAGGAAGGGGAGAAGGAACAATATAAAAGGAAGGAAAAGAAGGAAAAAAACCCAATTCCTCCCATCTTACAGTCTGCTCAGAAACGGGCCATCACCACCCCGGAGAACCCCCGTGCCAAACGGACCCTCTCCGGCCGGAGTCCCCGTCTGAACTTCTCGCCCAACAGCTTCTCGCCCAGGTAGGCACCGCCCAGCCGGTTCAGAGGACCCGGAATTGTTTTCCAGCCCGTTTTTTTGCGGAAGCAAGTTCACGCAACTGTTGGGCTTATCCCAGTGGGGAAGGCTTTTCAAGTGGTGTTTTTTTTTCTCCCCTCCCCCTCCTTCTCTCAAGTGCGACCCCTTCCCAAAAATACGCCTCCCGGAAGAACCGAGGCGAAGTCGTGGCCTCTTTCGGGTCGGCACCAGGTGGCGGACGTGCCAGATCCGCCCCTTCGCTCCAGCTGTACGACGCCCCCCATTCCCTCGCCAAACCGTACAAATTCATGTTCCAGGATCTGATGGAGAACCGTGATGGTGAGGGGGGGTTTTTTGGACGGGGGAGTGGGTGGGTGGGGGAGAACTGGCATGTTTTCCAGCTTGTTTGCACCACTTCTTCTTCAGTTGAGCAGGAGACTCATATAACCCTGGTTGATCATCTGTACAGGCAACCCTCAATTTACAGCCAGCCACTTAGCAACTGGATGGATGGAGATAGATAGATAGATAGATAGATAGATAGATAGATAGATAGATAGATAGATAGATAGATGGATGGATGGATGGATGGATGGATGGATGGATGGATGGATGGATAGATAGATAGATAGATAGATAGATAGATAGATAGATAGATAGATAGATAAATACTCTTCAACTTACAGCCACTTAGCAACTGGATGGATGGATGGAGATAGATAGATAGATGGATGGATGGATGGAAGGATGGATGGATAGATAGATAGATAGATAGATAGATAGATAGATAGATAGATAGATAGATAGATACTCTTCAACTTACAGCCACTTAGCAACTGGATGGATGGATGGAGATAGATAGATAGATAGATAGGCAGAAAGGTGGATAGATAGATAGGTAAATACTCTTCAACTTACAGCCACTTAGCAACTGGATGGATGGAGATAGATAGATAGATAGAAAGACAGACAGACAGACAGATAGATAGACAGACATACAGTCAGATAGATAGATGATAGGCAGAAAGGTGGATAGATAGATAGATAGATAGATAGATAGATAGATAGATAGATAGATAGATAGATAGATAGATAAATACTCTTCAACTTACAGCCACTTAGCAACTGGATGGATGGAGATAGATAGATAGATAGATAGATAGATAGATAGATAGATAGATAGATAGACAGACAGACAGACAGACAGAAAGGTGGATAGATAGATAGGTAAATACTCTTCAACTTACAGCCACTTAGCAACTGGATGGATGGAGATAGATAGATAGATAGATAGATAGATAGATAGATAGATAGATAGATAGACAGACAGACAGACAGAAAGGTGGATAGATAGATAGGTAAATACTCTTCAACTTACAGCCACTTAGCAACTGGATGGATGGAGATAGATAGATAGATAGATAGATAGATAGATAGATAGACAGACAGAAAGGTGGATAGATAGATAGGTAAATACTCTTCAACTTACAGCCACTTAGCAACTGGATGGCAGAATGGAGATAGGCAGAAAGATGATAGAGTGGGGAGGGATAGCTGGGTAGATGGATAGATACATGGAAAAATGGATGGGTGGATGGATAGATAGACATGGAGAGAGATGGATGGTTAGAAACATGCATGGATAAATGGATGGATAGATAGATACAGAAAGAGAGAGATGGATAGAGTGATGAATGATAGACACATGTACACACACGCTTGGGCTAGATGGAAAAAACTAGGCCTTAACTGCTCTCTTGAAACGCTGGGAAAAACAGAGCCGATATTTTTAACGTGCAGCTTGTGAAAATGCTTTCATTTTTTTAAAAAAATTCTTTGACTTCCCCGTTGCTTTTCTTCCCCACAAGTGCTGTCCTACAAGATTGAAGAGCTGGGCGAGGCCCTCAGGGCCCATTATAAAATAGAAGAGTTCTCCTCCGTGATGGTGCCCGCGCAGGTGTGTTAACGTGGCTACGAGTTTCTAGCCAAAGTGAGGGGAAGGAAGCCGGGGGTGGGAGCAGCCCCATTGTTCCAAGCCTGTGGCCTTTACGTTGGGGGTCTGGAAGAAAATAACATCTCTGACTGCATTGTTGTGTTTCTAATGCCTGCCGGAAGGAATCTGTGACCGTCTTGGGCCAAATTGGGTGTGATTCAAACGGGAAGCTGAACCCCCAGTCCGTTATCCTAGAAGGGGACCGCGAACACTCGTCGGGGGCCTTCATCCCGGTCGATATTTCTGAGCTCTCGGATTATTCGTTGTTCCCAGGACAGGTGAGAGCTTCAACCAGCGTTTCTCAAGCTTTTAAGATGTTTGGACTTCAACTCCCAGAATTCCCTAGCCAACATAACCAGGCTGGATTTCAAGCGTGCATGGAGGCTGGGAGTTTCTGGGAGCTGAAGTCCACGCATCTCAAATCACGCTGGCTGGGGAATTCTGGGAATGGAAGTCCACCCATCTCAAAAGCATGCTGGCTGGGGAATTCTGGGAGCTGAAGTCCACCCATCTCAAAGCATGCTGGATGGGGGATTCTGGGAGTTGAAGTCCATTCATCTTAAAGCATGCTGGTTTAAGGAGGTTTCTGGGAGTTATAATTTTTTTTCCCCATTTTTTAATTTCCTAGGTCGTGGTCATGGAAGGAATGAACAGCAGCGGCAACAAGCTGATTGCTTCCAAACTCTATGAGGTGATTAAAAAAACACACTGAGCTTCACTGCCACACCACGCCACGCTCCTCGAAGTGGATCTACATATTAATTTACAAGTTGTAGTTGTGTCATGATCCACTTTGCAACCGGAATTGCAGGCTCAATTACGGTCGTGAAGGGAGGACTACTTGTACGTGATTTCTGTTCTAATGTCTGGAGGTTTTTGCGGCCTTTTTCCCCCCCAGACAAAAGACTGACCTTGAGCTTGTTTATTTCCTAAGCCAGAATGACAAACTGCAAGCCAGCAATTGAATGTATTTGATCTCTCGGCAAATAAATAAATGTAAAAAATAATTTTTCTCTCTCCAGGGGGTGCCCCTTCCTTTCCAGAAGCCAGCAGAAGCAGCCATAGGTATGGTGCCTTTTTGCCAACTTGGTTCAGCCAGGATGTGACCTTAAATGCAATTCTGGCTTATTGCTGGATTTGTCTGCCTTAAGCCACAGTTTGTTGAAACATGGCTAGTGGAGCCGTTCCCACTTGACCACCTTCACACACTATGCTGAGACAGTCCTCTGGGGCGAATATTAAGGAATTGTAAATATGGGGTTTATATTATTATAACGATGTATTAATACCATATTAATATGGTATTGTTATTAACAAGGTATTTTTATTCACTGTGTGCACTGAATTGTCCTGCACTGTTTACAGTCCTTGTATTTTTTTTAATAAAAATATCTTGTTGATAATAACATACTAATTTGGCATTAATACATTATTATACATAGTGTTATGTACTGCATATAATGTGCATGGTATAACTCCATGTAAATGTGTTATATTGCATGTAGTGTTATGTATACGACATAATATATCAATACATTTAAAAGTTGCAATTAGCATGTAGTGGTTTGCTTGTACTAACATAATTGCTATTCTATTCTTTACTCTATATTCTATTCCATTCCATTCACTCACAGGGATATTTCTCTGGGCCAGAATCTGGCTTGTTGGAAAATAAAAACTCAACAAGCTTGTAATCCTTCCAGATCCGGAACCTCGGCTGGTCTTGATTGCCTGTGGGCCCTACACCACCTCGGACAGCATCGCCTACGAGCCCATGGTGGACCTGATTGAGATAATCAATAAGGACAAGCCGGATGTTTGCATTTTGGTAATGGAGAGGCTTCTGAAATCAATGGGATGGGTTTGCTCTAGAACAGGGGTCCCCAACCCCCCAGGCCATGGACCGGTACCGGGCTGCAGCATGCCAGCAACCGGTCCGCACAAACAAGCAAAGCCCCATCCGTGGATTGCAGGCAGCATACAAAACCACACACCCTCCGGTCCGTGGAAAAACTTTTCTCCACGGAACCGGTCCCTGGTGCCCAAAAGGTTGGGGGCCTCTGCTCTAGAACTTTATACAGGCTGTCCTCAACTTACAGCTGCTCATTTAGTGACCATTGAAGTTACGATGGACCTCTTTGAGGCCTACTTAACACCCAGATTCAAAGTTCTGATGGTCCACAATCTTTGGGCAATTGCAACTTCGAAGCGCTTGCAGCATCCCACAATCGTAGGACCTCACGTGGTGCCGGTTTTACTGAAAACCAGCCCTTCCAGTTTTGGGGTTCACTTAATGACCGGTGTTTACTTAAAGACCACCGTTCTCACACTTAAGAACCACCACGGTCAAATGAACAAGTGCCACGAACGAGGTCCTAAAACCAGGTCAGTCGCCCGTTTGGTTCATTTTACAACTTGGATAACTTAACAACGACCGTAATGGATAGGATCCATTGTGGTTCCTAATTGCAATCGGCAATCCAGGCCGGCCTCGTCAGCACTGCTTGGTGCCGTGGATGCTGGGAATTGTAGCTGAGATTTCATCACAATCCTTACTTTGGATCCATCGTATTTGGCCAGCATTTGTCATTCGCAGAAACTTCCCGCTGGGCCCTAATTCTTTTTTTTTTTTTCCTGCTTGCTTCATTTTTCGGAAATGGTGGCCACCGCTAATCAAGGTTTGGGATGCATTTCCCTTCTCTGTCCATCCTCATTAACCCCGTCTTCCTTTCATTGTTTGCAGCTCGGCCCCTTTGTGGATGCGAAGCACAAGCAAGTTGAGGTGAGTGGAGAGAGGCAGGCATGAAAAGTTGGCTTGTTTTGCCCCAGTGTGAGTTCAGAAGCTGGCTTGGCAGTCCAAACCAGGACACCGGGCCGCTTAAAAAACCTTGCAGCATCTTTCAATTTTTTTTTTCCTTGACCGTAACTTTTCCGTTGAAAACAATAAAATAAGACCAAAGAAACTCGGCCAAATGCTGCAGCTGCCTTAAGTAAGCAAAATCCAATATCAACTGGCTGTTTCTCTTGGCAGAGAGAAACTCAAAAGAGCAAAAAAAAAAAAAAAAAAAAGGCTTGTTTCCCCCCAAAATGGATGCTGTCCAGATGGGCTGCACCCAGCTACCCAAAAGCCGATTTTTTTGTACTAAATGGGAGACGGTAGTTCCCCAAATCTGGAGAGCGTTAAATCGAGAGAAATTGACGCTGGGCAGAATGTTTGGTTCAAAACTTCCAATCAGCTTCTGAACATCCTGATTTAAACTGGGGTGGGGGGAGGGGAATCCCTTTAAATCAGGGCAGAGCGTCACTAAGTGAATCGGTCCGGTTGCTCCAGAAATTAACCCGGGAGAGGCCAAGTGTTAAATCTGCAAAGAAAAAAAGAAAAGTTTTTTTTTCCCCAAAAGCTGATAAACCAGAGAACCAGCAAATTATTGTCTATCTTGACCTTGGTGAGATTTGAACTCAAAACAGCTTCAGCCTGCGAGAAAGAGATTCTGTCCTTGATCAACCCGCCAAACGGATTTCTTTCTAGGAAGGGCAGCTGATCATGTTGTACGACGAGGTCTTCAAGCGGTGTTTGAAGACCATCATTGAAGGGACCAGGAGGTGAGAAGCCAATTCGTTCTGTTGGGAATATTTTCTTGCACCTCTGCAAAAACTCTGTGTGTGTGTGTGTGTGTGTGTGTGTGTGTGTAAGTGGGAGATAAGGTAAAGGTAAAGGTTCCCCCGCACATGCGTGCTAGTCGTTTCTGACTCTAGGGGCCAGTGCTCATCTCCGTTTCAAAGCCGAAGAGCCAGCGCTTGTCCGAAGACGTCTCCGTGGTCATGTGGCCAGCATGACTAGACGCCAAAGGCGCATGGAACGCTGTTACCTTCCCACCGGAGTGGTCCCTATTTTTCTCCTTGCGTTTTTACGTGCTTTCGAACTGCTAGGTGGGCAGAAGCTGGGACGAGTAACAGGCGCTTGCTCTGCTACGCGGCACTCGGGATTCGACCCGCCAAACTGCCGACCTTCCGATTGACAAGCTCAGCGTCCTAACCCACTGAGCCACCGCGTCCCAAGTGGGAGATAGAATGGGCCAAAAAAAATTAAGAAAAATTGGTGGGATCCTTGGTGCTCTCTGAGCTGGGTGGCTTTCCTGCAGACGTTTCGTGACCCAACTAGGTAACTTCGTCAGTGCTAGAAGGAAGGGTTATGGAGGAGAAGCGGGAGAGGAAGAGAACTACCTGCATTCCCAGTTCTCACAACCGTGTGTCTCTGTTTGATCCCCCACAGTGCCGGCTCCCACATTGTGTTTGTGCCTTCCTTGAGAGACGTGCACCATGTGTGCATTTATCCCCAGCCACCGTTTGTCTACGAACTCGCCAAAGAGGACCGACAGGTAAATTTCTCCGCCTTTCACAGAAACGTCAACTTCACAAGCTTGTCGCAGGTAGTCCTCGACTTACGACCACAACACAGCCCCAAATTTTTCTTGCTAAGCGAAACATGTGTTCAGTGACTTTTTTCCCCATTTTAACACTTTCCTTACTACAGTCGTAAAGTGGATCACTGCGGCTCTTACGTTAGTCACGCTCCTTGTTCAGTGAACCCGGCTTTCCCCCCCCCCCCCACTGACGCTGCTTGCCGGAAGGTCACAAAAGGGGACCCTGCGACCGTCATAAATGTGAATCAGTTGCCCAGCGTCTGAATTGGGATCACGTGGCCCCGGGGATGCTGCAACGGCCGCTAAATGTGAAAAATGATCCCCGGTCCCTGTATGCGGTGCCGTTGTAACTTTGAACGGTCACTGAATGAACTGTTGTAAGTCGAGGACGACAGTTCAAACACTGGACAAACTGACTCGTATTTACGACGGTCGCAGCGTCCCGGGTTGACGTGATCCCCTTTTGCGGCCTTCTGACAAGCAAAGTCAATGGGGGAAGCCGGTTTCACTTAACAACCGTGTAACTAACTTCATATCTGCAGCGATCCACTTAACAACCTGGGACAAGGAAGGTCCTAAAATGGGGCAAAACTCACTCAGCAACAGAAATTTTACGCTCCACTGCGGTCGTGAGTTGAGGACCACCTGGATGCAACGTAGAGCTTTTTAGTTTTTCTGTAAACCTTGATTTCGATTGGGCTAAATTCTGAAAGGAAACATTGGATCTGCAAGAAAACCGGCAGGCTCAGAGACCCCCCCAAGGACCCCCACAATTTAAACCCGGTGGGTAGATCCAGGATGCTGTCTCTCCTTTGCCTTCCTATCTCTTTTCTAAGCATAAGAAGTATTTCAAGCCCCTTTTTTTTGCAAACATTGAACGTAGCAGTCAGCCAAGCATCCTCCGTAAATCTCCACAAAGGATTTGAAGCCGAAATATCTGCCTTGGCTGGAGGGCTGATTTGATTGTTTTTCTTCCAATTCGTTTGATAAGAAAAGATTTCATTCAGACCAGGCTGAAATCTGCAATAATTATTATTATTATTATTATTATTATTATTATTATTATTATTATTATTATTATTATTATTATTTTATTTATATACCGCCCTGCTCCCGAAGGACTCAGGGCAGTGAACAGGGCAAGCATAAAAATACAGAATTACAAAAGTTAAAAAGGATTAAATATACCGTATGTGGGGAAGCTGCAGTTCGTGGCCAAACATCCGTCTCCCGTGGCTGATCTTCCCCCCTCCCTGTTCTTCCCCTTTTCGACCCGGCACTTTTAGTATTTCAATATATTTCTTTCCCATAGCAACAGTTGTTAACAACTAAAATGCACTCTGCCTCCTGAGGATAATTAGACTTCTGAACTTACTAACTGTATCCCGGCTAAGAGGTCAAAGCAAGCGATGAGCGCTGGAAAGATTGCACGCAGGTAGTCCTCAAGGTACGGCCACCTGTTTGCCAACTCTTCCCAGTTACAACCTTATAGGTAGTCCTCGATTTACAACAGTTCATTTAGGGACTGTCTGAAGTTACAACGGCACTGGAAAAAGTGGGTTATGACCGTTTTTCGCTTACGATCCCCATGGTTACCTGATCCAAATTCAGACGCTTGGCGACTGACTCGTATTTATGACGGTCGCAGCGTCCTGGGGTCACGTGATCCCTTTTTGCAACCTTCTGACAAGCAAAGTCACTTAACAACCCTGTTATTAGCTTACCGGTATGCCCAACTAAAAACAGTAAATACAAATATTAAAATAACAGTAAAAGACCCCACCCATCCCCCATCAGGCCAGGCCGGCTTGTTTAAAGGCAAAATGTTGGGATTGCCGCTTTTGGCTTTTCCCCCACTTCTCAGATGGAAGTTCCAGGTATTCCCAATAGGGGCTGCGTAACCCCAGGAAGTTCCAAGATGGTTCAGCCACCAGCAGGGGGCGACAGTGGTTACCTTTTGGCTTTGAATTGCAAAAATTTGGTGTCGTCCCCCCCCCCCCCCCCCCCGCCAATAAAATACTAGGAATTTCCTGTACATCGGATGAGAAATTGAAGTTGTTTTTCCAGGAAAAACCAAGACAGCGGAGTGACTAAGGCCTTAGTGTGCAAAGTGTCACTTTTGGGAAGGGAGGAAATTCTTGCGATTATTTTTTTTTCTCACCCCCGTCAAGCTTAAGAAATCTTACGTCGTCCGCCTCCAGGCTTGGTGGGAAGAGTTTATTCCCCTCTGCTTGCTTTGATGTCCCTTTTATCCTACATTTTGATCCTGGGTGGACATTTACACACAACCTTTTCTTTTTGTAAAAAGGCCCAGGAGGTTTTTTTCCCCCCATGTGTGTGTATGTGTGTGTGTGTGTGTGTGACTTCACTTCACTCTGGGCGGGGTGCAGGATGAAGTTTCTTTCCGTTCTCTTTTATTGTGTTAAATCAGCACTTCTCAACCACGGGGGCTTCAACTCCCAGAATTCCCCAAGCCAGCCATTGTGGCTGGGGAATTCTGGGAGTCGACGTTCCCGCCTCTTCAAATTGCCAAGGTTGAGAAAAGACTGTATTAAATCTTCTTTTCAAAAAAAGGCAGACAAGGAAGTGGAGGTGTAATCACAAACACACAAACACACCCATCCTTTTCTCACAACAGGCAAACGGAACAGCAGAAAGATCAAACTTTCTCAAACCTCCTGTGCAGCCTTGGCTCTGTGTGTGTGTGTGTGTGTGTGTGTGTTTATTTTGCTGGGGCAACGCCCTAGGGAAATAAATCCCTAAATATTAATTACTCAAGCGGTGAAATTCCCCAGCAGAATTAACACACGTCCTGTGCCTGTTTAATGAAAGTAGGTCTTGTGTGTGTGCGCGCGCACCATTAAGATGGTTCGGGACTCCATTTCCCAGAATTCCATGCTAGCTGAGGAATCCTGGGAGTTGCGGTTCCAGCCCTTTGGAAGAATGTTGGCCTGGGGAAAGCCATCATCAGAGTCAATCCAGGTTTAGAAAAACTAACACAGATCCTTAGGTGTTTTTCATTTCCATTTTTTGAAAAAAAAAAACAGAGTCCTCAACTTACAACCGTTCATTTAGGGATTTCTTTGCGCTGAAAAAAGTGATTTATGACTTTTCTTAAACGGTTGCAGCATCATCCCCAGGGTCATGAGATCCAAATTTAGGTGCTTGGCAACTGACTCATATTTACGACGGTCGCAGCATCCCGGGTTCCCCTTTTGCGTTGAGGGGGGAAGCCAGATTCCCTTTGCGACCGTGTGACTAATTTATCTGCTGGAGTGATTCACTTAACAATTGGGGCGATAAAGGTTGTAAACTGGGGCGAAACTCGCTTGACCTTTAGCGATGGAAATTTGGGGTGCAGTTGTCGTAAGTTGAGGACTAGCTGAGTGGCTTTTAAATAGGAGAAAAGGGGCTTGCGTGAAGCTCTCCGCCTCTGCCGGTTTCGTTTCCCATCTATGCAATAAAAATAAATTTTTATCTATCTAGGGGGGTTTAATAGCTTTCTTAGTTATTCTGGCAACTGCAATTTTTAAAAAGTTATTTTTTTTGCGCTCCCCCCCTTTCCCCAAACTCCAGAGAGTGCTCTTCGTCTCCGATCCCTGCACCTTAGAGATCAACGGGGTGATTTTCGGCTTAACGTCGGTGGATTTCCTCTTACACATAGGAGCGGAAGAAATCAGCCGGTACGTTCCCTTTTTGTGACCGTCTGACAAGCGAAGTCAATGGGGAAGCCCGGATTCGCTTAACCACCGTGTGACTAAGTTAACAAGTCCGGTGAATTCAGTTAACAAAAAAAGTTATTTTTTAAAAAAAAAAAGTCACAAAACTTAGCAACAGATATTTTGGGCTGAATTGCGGTGCTAAGTCGAGGACTCCCTGTATAACGTGATGGGTGAAAGATTGCAGTTTGGAAAAGAAGCCGGCTAACACTCACTCACACACACACACACCATGGGGGGGAGGGATGTCTGAGTGATTCAGGAGTGAGTGTCAACGCTTTGTCGATGGAGAGCCTTGCGCAATCCTGGTTGCCTAAGCCGGAAAAACACCTCTGCGGGTCTGCCACCGCGTGTGAGAGACAAATGCCGCCTCTCGCACAAGATGGATGAGCTGGGATCAGGGGTGACTCACAAACGGCTCACGACAACAGGAGGAAGAGAAACAAACTTGGAATGGGTGTCATTGGTGGCTGCCCCAGAAAGTCAGAGAGTTTGCATGATTTCCAGAAAGAGTTCTCTCTGCGCTTTACAGTTAGTCCTCGACTTAATGACTGCAATTAGGACCAGAATGTCCGTTGCTAAGCAGGGCAGTGGTTACGTTAAGTTAGGTTAAGTTAACTCTGTTATTCTAGTCTAGTCTAGTCCATTCCATTTTCTATATTCTATTCTGTTTTCTATTCTATTCTTCTTATTTCTACTCTATTCTATCCTATCCCATCCCATCACATATTTTCTTATTCTATTCTATTCTATTCTATTCTATTCTATTCTATTCTATTCTATTCTATTCTATTCTATTCTATTCTATTCTATATTATATTCCTTTTTCTATTCTATTCTGTTTTCTATATTCTATTCTATTCTATTCTATTTTATATTCTATTCTATATTATATTCCGTTTTCTATTCTATTCTGTTTTCTATATTCTATTCTATTCTATTCTATTCTATTCTATTCTATATTATATTCCATTTTATATTCTATTCCGTTTTCTATTCTATTCTGTTTTCTATTCTATTCTATATTATATTCCATTTTATATTCTATTCCGTTTTCTATTCTATTCTGTTTTCTATTCTATTCTATATTATATTCCATTTTCTATTCTATTCTGTTTTCTATATTCTATTCTATTCTATTCTATTCTATTCCAATTCTATTCTATTCTATGATACAATATAGCTTTTGCTTAAGGACTAGAATTTTGTGAGGCTTTTTTTTTAAAAAAAAGGAGGTGAACCCTTTCATCCAGAGTGAATGTGATAAGTTTTTTTTTAAATACTCCGATTAGCCATGACTAAGCCGTGGGTGTCTGCAAGTAAATGTGGTGACTAACGTATGAGGGGGGTTGCAAAACAGAAAAAGGTGACTACGTTTTTATGATCTCACAGACAAGATAGGCATCTGTTACTGACCAGCAGGATTGCATTACAGACAGACACAAAAGCATTCCCCCCCCCTTATTTTCCCTGAGGTTTTGGGTGGGGGACGTCGGCTAGTTTGAACGAGGTGTTAATCATAAGGATTCAGGGCTTAAATGGACCATCACAGAGCAAAGAACAGAATAACAAGAGTTGGAAGGGACCTTGGAGGTCTTCTAGTCCAACCCCTTGCTTGAGTAGCAAAAATCAATGGAGGAAAGAAAAGTCAATGGATAACATCACAGGTTTGTTTAGAGACAAGTTTAATCTTCCTTTTGATAAAAAAAAAAGTTCTGTAATAAGCCATCAGCTTAATGCCCTCCTACGTTTTTATCCTCAAAACAATCCTGTAAGGTAGGCCAACCCAGAAGTCTATTCGATGATCAAACTCTCTTGATTTTTTTTTCTACCTTTCATGCTCTGGTTTCCTTCCCCCCCCCCCCCTTCTCAGATCTTCAAGTCTTCAGGACCGTTTTTCTCGAATTCTCAAACACATCCTGACTCAGCGGAGGTAAGCCTCAGGACCGCTTCCGAACACGGCTTGTGTTTTCTTCCCACCCTGCCACAAATACACAAAAAAAACAGACCCACTCAAAATGCAGTTGGTGTCCATCCTGGGCCACGGGGAGGATTGGGAATGGAAGGTGAGGCTTTCTTCATTTTTCAACAATGTACGGGAGAAAGGGATTCTAGTCCTCATGAAGAGATCACTGGCTAATTAGATAGATAGATAGATAGATAGATAGATAGATAGATAGATAGATAGATAGATAGATAGATGATAGATAGATAGATAGATAGATAGATAGATAGATAGATAGATAGATAGATAGATTGATTGGCAGCTTGGCTCGATCAATAACCTCCCCCCCCCTTCATCGCAGCTGATCGGCAAACCGCCCCCAAATAAACCACGGCTTGCCGGGTCCTGTCATTTCGAACGGGTTCCAGCGGGCGGGCAAACCGGAGCCCAGCGGGCATGCCTGATGTCAGCTGGCCTGGCGTCCAGCAGCCGAGGGCCGCGGCTGCTCCTCCTCGGGGGAAACGTGCCGCCGGCCGGGCCTGGGAACACCGGCTCTTTTTTTTTTTGGGCCCTGGGGGTTGAGATGCCGACCCTGGAATTAGCAGCAGCCTTGCCAAAAACCCCAGCTTGGCATCGAGGGGAAGAAGCAGCAGCAGCTGGGCGCGGCCTGGAATGGCAGCCAAAGGTTGGGCAAAGCATTTGGGGGTAACTCGATCTCTCTTCCTCCCCCCCCTTAAATTCTGAACAGCTACTATCCTCTCTACCCGCCCCACGAGGACATGAGTGTGGATTACGAGCGTTTCTACCCACACGCCTCTCTGCCCGTCATGCCGGACCTCTTGATCGCCCCCTCCGAACTGAAATACTTCATTAAGGTGGGGAGAAATCAGCTATGAGCGGGGGGGGGAAAGAGAATTTAGGAGGGCAGCCCCACCCTTGGAGCCTGCATGCATGGATACCTAAGGCGTTGGGCCTGGCTCCTAAAAATAACCCAAGATTCCAGTCCTCATGATTTTTGTTAGAGGAGGGACTCGGATAGCAAGCCCCGAGGGCGACGGGTTTGTCTGATGCCATGCTAGAGGTGGTGGTACGTGGGGTGGGGAAGGTAAGGGGGAACAGGGGGGGGGCTCTGGGCAGAGAAAAATCTCCCAGCATTCCTCGCAGGATCAAACGTTGGAACTCTGCGCGTGCAAAATAGGTGCCGTGCCGAGCGGGGAACGAAGGCATCTCTTCCAAGCCCCTGCTGTGGCATTGAGCTTCCAGGTTCAGAGGCTGTCTATCTTAAAAAAACCAAAGGGCCGGTCAGTTTTGGGAAGGGGTGGGTGGGGTACCTGTAGTCCTCGAACTTACGACCACAAAAATTGGGATCAGGATTTCTGTAACAGAGTAAGGGGATTGTTCATGGAGTCTCACCCTATTTACGACTCTTTTTTCCCCAGGGTTGTTAAGTGATTCGATGCAGTTCATGTGTGACTCGTTTAACAACCACCTTGGTCAGCAGGAGAAATTCTATTCCTAATTGTCCTAACTCGAGGACTGTCCCTATGACCTATTCAGCAAACCTCAGTCGATATAACAGAGGCTTCGGGTAATCCTTAAACCCCAAACACCCCATTCGTGAACGTGCAGTTGAGTTTTCTATGCCCAGAAAATTACTATGAAAGTTACTATTAATATGAATGGCAGGTAGTCTTCGACTTACGACCAAAATCTGGCTTCCCCATTGATTTTGTGGGTCAGAGGGTGACCCTGGGATACTGCGACCGTCGTAAATACGAGTCAGCTGCCGAAGCGTCTGAATTTTCATCCCAGGATTGCTGCAACGGTGTGAAAAATGCTCATAATCCCCTTTTTTCCTGTGCTGTTGTAACTTTTGAATGGTCCCTAAAAAGTGGTCGTAAGTCCGGGATTCTCAGATAACAGGACCAGGTTCAGCTAAAATGGAGTTTGGGTGATCTGATCCGAGCCACGTTCCTACAAGCAATCTCAGTTTAAAACCTCTCCTCTTTTTGTTTAGGACATCTTGGGGTGCGTCTGCATTAACCCCAGCCGGCTGACGAAAGGACACGTGGGGGGCAGCTATGCGCAGCTGTGGGTCCAGCCACAGGTCCATGGGAACCAGCGGAAGGGCCCGTGCGTCGCTGCGCAAGTGATTAAGATCTAACCAGGTTCCGCCAACACCTGAAGCTGGGCAAAAGACAAGAGGACTTCAGAGACTCGTGTTTGTTGTTTTTTTTCAGCAATGTGCGGATCCCAAAGTCTGGGCGACTCAAACATCTGGATAGCATCTCCTGAAGTTTCTTGACGTTTGCTTTCTGCTTATCTGTAGCTGGATGATACCTCCATCGTTCCCCTGGATATATTATCCAGGCCTGTTTCTGATATCAAGACATATAAATTTATGAATTTATCGATCTGGGTTAGCTTCGAATCCTGTTTCTCAGCCAGCCCTGTGAAAACCCAGATTGCCCCACCAATGAATTTTTTTTAGCAGATGTGCGATGGATTCAGGGACTTTTTTATCAAAATGTGCATGGCACCTTGCTGATTTTTTGCCCCTCCTCCGACATTTTATATTTTCATTTTTTTTTTTTTGGAGCACGGCCCGGTAATCTTAATAAATAATAATAATAATAATAATAATAATAATAATAATAATAATAATAATAATAATAATAATAATAATAATAATTTGTGTTTTTTTTATTTTAATTCTATTTATATCCCACCCTTCTCCGAAGACTCAGGGCGGCTTACAAGCTTAGCAGTAGCCTTCATTCTATGTCTGTGCCTGCTTATTAGGGCTTTCACACACACCCCCAAGCGGCATTATTACAAAGTCAGCTTATTGCCCCCAACAATCTGGGTCCTCATTTTACCGACCTCGGAAGGATGGAAGGCTGAGTCAACCTTGAGCCTGGTGGGACTCGAACCTGCACTAATTTTATTTTATTTTATTTTATTTTAATTCCATTTATATCCCACCCTTCTCCGAAGACTCAGGGTGGCTTACAAGCTTAGCAGTAGCCTTTATTCTATGTATATGCCTGCTTATTAGGGCTTTCACACACACACACACAAGCGGCATTATTACAAAGTCAGCTTAATTGCCCCCAACAATCTGGGTCCTCATTTTACCTACCTGGGAAGGATGGAAGGCTGAGTCAACCTTGAGCCTGGTGGGACTCGAACCTGCACTAATTGCAGGCAAGCTGGTGTTACTTAAGGAGGCATTAGCCCACTGCTCCACCAAGGCTCTATTGCTATAATAATAATAATTTATTTATTTTTTTTTATTTTAATTCCATTTATATCCCGCCCTTCTCCGAAGACTCAGGGCGGCTTACAAGCTTAGCAGTAGCATTAGCAATAATAATAATAATAATAATAGTAATAATAGTAATAATAATAATAATAATAAAGTTGGAAGGGACCTTGGAGGTCATCTAGTCCAACCCCCTGTTCATCTTAATAGGGATCTGGCGCTCAGATCGAAGGCTCCGATGTTCAGCGAGTTTTTTGTGTTGTTTTTTTGTTTTGTTTTGTTTTGTTTTTAATTTTCGACCGGGAAAAGTCCACACGACGAACGTTTACTAGAAGCAATTCAAAAGGCGCCTTGGCGTCATAGACGCGGCTTTGGAAACTTGGTGAGAAGTCTTACATTTTATTTCCTTCCCCGTCACGAATAAATTCGCTCCCTTTGGCAAACCGGCGAGCGCCAGTCCTTGCGTTGCGTTTTGCGGCGGCGGCGGGCAAGGCGGCGTCGAAGGATGGGCGAAGACTTTTTTTTTTTTTAGGTCGGGGTAGAAAATGAGATTTTTCTCTCCTCGACAGACAGGAAGTTCTCGACTTCCAGCTCCAGTTGAGTCCCAAGTTTTCCGCTGCTAAGCCCAGAGATGGCTGAGTGCCCCGTTTTGCGACCTTTTTCCCACCAGGGCTGTTGGGGATGAAGCGAATGATGCCATCGTTAAGCCAAAGAGGGAAAGAGAAGGGGGAAAGAGGCGGAAGGGATGAAAGAGGAAAGGGGGATGGACACAAGGGAGAATGGAGGGAGGGAAAGAGAAGAAAAATGCCCAGAGGAAAAAAGGAAGGGAAGGGAAAGACGCGGAGAAAGAAAAATGAAGGGGAAGAGGGAAGGCAGGAGAGGAAAAGAAGGAAGGAAAAGACGCAGAAAGAGAAGGAAAAGAGAGGGAAGGAGGGAAATGACGAAAGGAAGGAAAGAGCACAGAGAAGAAAAAGGGAAGGAAGGGTGGGAACAGGAAGACACTTCCAAGCCGAGGCCCCCATTTCCTTGGCTAGGGCTCCTGACGCCCGATCCTCTGACCCTGCCCTCCCCAGGCTTCCGGGCACGGGTGCGAAAGCTGCGTCCTCCCAACATCTGCGCAGAGCAGTGGCCTTCCGTGGCGCCGCCTCACCTGGAGGAGCTTCCCCCCCTTTCTGTCCTCCTCTCTGCTCTCTGTTCTCTTCCTTTCTTTTCTCTTTCTCTTTCTTCTCTCTTCACTCCCTCTCTCCTCTCCTCCTTTCTCTTCTCTTTCTTTTTCCTCTCTCCATTCCCTCTCTCTTCTCTCTTCTCTTTCTTTTTTCTCTCTTCACTCCCTCTCTCCTCTTCTCTCTTCACTCCCTCTCCTCTCCTCTCTTTCTTTTTCCTCTCTCCTTTCCCTCTCTTCTCTCCTCTCTTCTCTTTCTTTTTTCTCTCTTCACTCCCTCTCTCTTCTCTTTTTTCTCTCTTCACTCCCTCTCTCCTCTTCTCTCTTCACTCCCTCCTCTCCTCCTTTCTCTTCTCTTTCTTTTTCCTCTCTCCTTTGTCTCTCTCCTCTTTCTCTTTCTTTTTTCTCTCTTCACTCCCTCTCCTCTTCTCTCTTCACTCCCTCCTCTCCTCCTCTCCTCCTTTCTCTTCTCTTTTTTCCTCTCTCCTTTCTCTCTCTCTTCTCTTTCTCTCTTCACTCCTCTCTCTCTCCTCTCCTCCTTTCTCTTCTCTTTCTTTTTCCTCTCCTTTCTCTCTCTTCTCTCTTTCTTTTTTCTCTCCTCTCTCTTCTCCTCTCTCTTTCTCGTCTCTCCTCTTTTTCTCTCCTCTCTCTCTCCTTCTCTCTCCTTTCTCTCCCTCCCTCAAATTCCTTTCGGCCGGAGTCATCTTTCCTTCTCCGGCCCAAGACGGCTTTACGTGAATTTCTTTACGATTGCCAAACAGCCACTTGAGGCCGGAGCGCAGCCAACCTCTGGCAAAACAGCTGCGTTCCCGCCGGGCCTCAAGCTCTAACGTGGCTTGGATAGATTCGGATCTTGCTCTCCCTTTCGTGCAAACGGCCCGTGCAGACAGTCCTCAGCTTACAGCAGTTCATTTAGCGACCGTTCAAAGTTGCGACGGCACTGGGAAAAAAAGCCACGTTTGACCATTTTTCCATACTTCACGCCCGTGGCAGGCTCCCCATGGCCACGCCATCAAAGTTCAGGCGCTTGGCAGCTGACTCATACTTACGACCATCGCAGCGACCCGCGGGGGGGTGGGTCACGTGATCCCCTTTGGGGACTTTCTGGCAAGCCAAGTCAATGGGGAAGCCGGATTCGCTTAACAACCGTGTTGCTAACCGAACAACTGCAGCGATTCACGTCACAAAGGTGGCTAAGAGACGTCGTAGACTGGGGCAGAGCTCACTTAACAAATCTCTCACTCGGCGACCTAAGTTTTGGGCTCGGTTGTGGTCGTAAGCCGAGGACTAGCAGTATTTATTTATTTATTTATTTTTAATCCCACTTATATCCCGCCCTTCTCCGAAGACTCAGGGCGGCTTACAATTTAAGCACAAACCAATGTGCTTAGCAATTTAGAAGGCTGGGCCCAACCTAGGAGAAATCTGGGACACAAAAACAGTTGCTGGCTGGCCTGGACTTTCCGTGCTGCTAGTCCTCAAGTTATGAGCGCAACTGAGAGTCAAATTTCAATTGCTAAGCCAGGTCTGGAGACACACACACCACCCCCCACCATCCCAGATCTCCTCTTCTGCTCTCGAGCAAGGGGGTGGACTAGAAGACCTCCAAGGTCCCAACCCTGTTCTCTGTTTTCCCGGTTAACTGACCCCTCCGTGTATCTAGAAAATGGAATTTCCAGTCCCAAATCTGGGCGTGAAGTTTCCCCCCGCCCCCCCCTGATAATACCCAGGAAAACAGGAGATGAAGGGGGGGGGACTTATTCAATTCCTTTGTTTCTCCTGATCTAATTTGCAAGATTTCTGGATTGATTTATTTATTTTCCCTCCAGTGAGCGCATGGCTCTTTCCTCCAGTGACGCAGGGACCCTTGGCAAATGCTTTCTCTCCAGCCCAGAAAATGCACTCTTTTTCCTGCTGCAAATGCCAAAATCTTGAAGTCATATCGAGGAGAGAGACACATCAGAAGTCAGCCGGCCTTAATCTGCAGGGCGAAGGTCAGCCCAGCCTGAATATTTCTTCCCCTTCACCCTCCCAAAAAAAAAAAAAAAAAAAAAAAGCTCAGCCCAGCCCACCCGGGACTCATCCTGGCCGAAGAGAAAATCAAAAAGCATCTTTTTCCTTGCCAAGGTTTTCCCGTGAAATGGCATTTCTGCAGAAAGACGGTAAGTGCAGGAAATGTGTTTTTGCTTAAAGGCTCCGCGCGTGTGTGTGTACAGAGGTTAGAAAAAAAAAGGTTCTCGACTTACAGCGATTCGGTTACTGACCGAAGTTGCAACAAAAAAGAGACTTGGCCATCCGTTTTTCAGGCTTGCAGCATCCCCATGGATCACATGGATCAAAATTCCGGCGCTTGGCCACTGACTTATAAATATGACGGTCACACGTGATCCCCTTTTGCGACTTCCTGACAAGGAATAATAATAATAATAATAATAATAATAATAATAATAATAATAATAATAATAATAATAATAATAAATAATAATAACAACAACATAGAAATGGGACCTTAGAGGTCATCTAGTCCAACCCCCTGCTCAGGCAGGAAACCCTAGACCAGGGGTAGGCAACCTCGGCTCTTTTATGACTCATGGACTTCAACTCCCAGAATTCCTGAGTCAGCTATGCTGACTCAGGAATTCTGGGAGTTGAAGTCCATGAGTCATAAAAGAGCCGAGGTTGCCTACCCCTGCCCTAGACCATTTCAGGCAAACGGCTGTCCAGTCTCTTCTTAAAAAAGTCGAGGGGGAAGCCAAATTCCACGCTTAACAACCACGTTACTAACAGCAACTGCAGCAATTCCCTTTTAGCAACCATGGTGAAAAAGGTCGTAAAACGGGCCAAAACTCACTCAGCGACGGAAATTTTGGACTCTCAATGTGGTTGTATGTTGGGGACTACTTGCAATCTGGAAGCAACTAGCCGCGCCAGGGACGTGTTTTCAGCTGCTTCCCAGCGTAGTCCACAGCTGGCTGGGCGATCTCCTGGTGGTCTCCTTTCCGCACCTTGAAATTCCGTCCTAGAAGGAAACCACCTTATCGCCAGGGTCATCTGCTCGCCTGGAATATGATCCAAGGGGCTTCTGTCTATAATCCCTGCTCAAATCTTCAGTCCCCCACAATGTTTTTATTTCCTAAGAGGACCCAGCTCGGACTTTTTAGCGTTCTCTCTTAGTTTTTAAGAAGCTTCCTCTAATTTTCTTAGTTTGCTCTCCTCCCCAGCCCGTCAGATAATCTGCAAAATCTAGAATTTGGACGGCATTCAAAGGAAGATTATTTCCTCCCTCTCTCTCTCTCTCTCTCTCTCTCTCTCTCTCTCTCTCTCTCTCTCTCACACACACACACACACACACACACACAAAGACACACACACACACACACAAAACAGCTTCTGCAAATATATCACTTAATCTGACACGCTCAGATAAGGAAAGCTCTCGGACGCAGCTCTGCAGGCTGTGGGCCAACACACATTCCCAAAATTTATGCCGCAGAAATTCATCTGAAGGACGATGGGGGGGAAAGGGTCAGTGAAATTTGGGAGAAAGACTGGAATAACTGCAAGAGAGGGGGTAATTTTGCAGAAAACCTTAACCGGAAGTGAATGCTTGCAAAATTCTCATGGCCTTGCAGTTCTGCAGGGAGGGGGGAGGGAGGGGGGATTAAATGACTCAAACCTGTGTGTGTGTGTGTGTGTGTGTGTGTGTGTGAAAAAGCCCTGCTGTTCCTTAGATGGCTCTGCCCCCCTCCTCCCCCACCCTTCAATCCGAATTCTTTCTGGTGCTGCTGTTAAATAAATCAGCAGCCAGGCTGGGCCCTGTCAAGGCTTAAATCTGTGCGGTCCTTGGAGATCCTCCAGCATCCCTCGGGAATGAGGCAGAAAACCAGAAGCCTCTTTTGCAAAGGAAGGAAACGGTTTGGGGGGAAAAAGACCCAACAAAACAGATTTGGGGCTCAAGATGAATACCAAGTGCCGGTAGTCCTCAGCTTACGACCAGAGCACAGATCAGAATTTCCATTGCTGAGGAAGGCGGTGTTGACTTGTGTCCAATTTTACAACTTGTTTTGCAACAACGGTTAAGCGATCGCTGCATCTGTTAGCCAAATCGCCTGGTCTTTAAGCGAATCCGCTTTATTCCCCGTCAGAAGCTGGCTAGGAAAGTCACAAACGGTGATCCCAGGACACGGCAACTATCACAAACGCACACTGGTTGCCAAGCGCCTGGATTTTGTGCACGCGATTGTGGGTCCGCTCAACACTCCTGAGCACGAAGACCAGTCCAAAGTTAAGTTTTTTCCCATACAGGTAGTCCTTAAGTTACGACCACAATTGAGTCCAAAATATATGTCGCTAAGTGAGACATTTAAGTGAGTTTTGCCCTGTTTTTACGACCTCCCTTTCCGCAGCTCATACGCGAATCATTGCACTTATTAAGCTAATAACAGGGTTGTTAAGTGACTTTGCTTGTCAGAAGGTCGCAAAAACGGATCACGTGACCCCAGGACGCTGCGACCGTCATAAATACGAGTCAGTCGCCAAGCGTCTGAATTTGGATCAGGTGACCATGGGGATCGTAAGCGAAAAACGGTCATAACCCACTTTTTCCAGTGCCGTTGTAACTTCAGACAGTCCCTAAATGAACTGTTGTAAATCGAGGACTACCTATAAGGTTGTAACTGGGAAGAGTTGGCAAACAGGTGGCCGTAACTTGAGGACTACCTGCGTGCAATCTTTCCAGCGCTCATCGCTTGCTTTGACCTCTTAGCCGGGATACAGTTAGTAAGTTCAGAAGTCTAATTATCCTCAGGAGGCAGAGTGCATTTTAGCTGTTAACAACTGTTGCTATGAGAAAGAAAAATATTGAAATACTAAGAACAGGGAGGGGGGAAGATCAGCCACGGGACACGGATGTTTGGCCACGAACTGCAGCTTCCCCACATATATTGACTTTCTCTGAATTGGGAATGAATGTTTCGGAAAGTTGGCAGCACTATAAAGAGAGTTTTTCAACTTAGCAATTTCAAAGTAGGTGGACTTCAACTCCCAGAATTCCCAGCTTGGACGTTGAAGTCCATAAAGCATGCTGCCTGGGGTATTCTGGGAGTTGGAAGTCCGCCCGTCTTAAAGCAGGCTATCTGGGGTATTCTGGGAGTTGAAGTCCGCCCGTCTTAAAGCATGCTGGCTGGGGGATTCTGGGAGTTGAAGTCCGCCCGTCTTAAAGCAGGCTATCTGGGGAATCCTGGGAGTTGAAGTCCACCAGACTGAAAGTTGCTGAGGCTGGGAAACCCCACTTTAAACTTTGCTTTATGATGCTAGAAATTCAGATTGGGTTTTTTTTCCGGAGTGGTGGTGGGGGAAATGTCCTTTGCATGATGCAAAATTTACAGACCCATTTTCAGGAGAGAGAAATCGAAAGTGCCAATCTTTCAGCAGCTGCCAAGGATGAATTCAATGCAAGATTTTGCAACATGGGGGATTTTCAACCAATTCTCCTCTCCCACGTGCTTTAGAGACTATAAGAACTTCCCTGATTCACTCCCCGTCTTGCAGCCTGTAATTTTTTTAAAAAAAATCCCCTTTATTTAGGTAAATGGGTGGGAAAATGGTAAAGGCAAAGGGCTGCCTTCAGCAGAATCAATTCCTCCCCCCCCCTCCTGAAAAAGCTGGATTTAATTTCAGCCTGGCCATCTTGCCAGGTGGCTCAGAATACATTCTTACAACAATTTCATTTAGTGACTGTTCAAAGTTACAACAGCACGTAAAAAAAGGGACTTACGACCGTTTTTCACCCGGCAGCCTATCCAGGGTCACTTGATCAAAATCTGGACAATGAGCAACTGACTCGTATTTACGACGGGCCGCAGTGTCCTTGGAGTCGCGTGATCCCCTTTTGCGGCCTTCTGACAAGTCAAGTCAGATTGGGGAAGCCAGATTCACTTTTCGCAACAGAAATGTTGGGCTTGACTGCGGTCGTAAGTCGAGGACGGCTTGCGTGACTCCCAACACCCATACCCTCCTTGAAATCTTGACACTGTAAATTTTTAGCTGATCCAGCAAAGGCATTTCCTCAAAACAGATTCCTGAGTTTGTTTATTTTCCACTTGGGGTCCATAGGGATGTTACTTTTATATATTCCCCCCCCCCCTTAATGTAGGGATCTTCCAACTTGGCCCTTTTATGACTTGTGGACTTCAACTCCCAGAATTCCTCTGCCAGGCACGCATGCCTGGCTGAGGAATTCTGGGTGTTAAAGTCCACAAGTCATAAAAGGGCCAAATTGGAAGACCCCTGACCTAATGCTTCCAAAGTTGCAAATAGCCACATGTGGAAATGCAATTGGAGGAAAGTCTCTTCCCCTTTTAAAACCCCAAGAATTCTGCCTAGATCCCTTAATTGCCTTTTAATGATTACAACAACCCTGCAGGATCACCCAAGCAAGAATTAAATGTTTAAGCTCTCCACGGCCACCCAAAGCGCGGCTTAAATTTGGAAATCTCTCACTTTTGAACCCGGCGTTTTATTTCTTCCCCAGCACTGAGGACTTAAATGGATAATAACAGAGTACCACTTCTCAAAAAAAAAAAAACCCTTTGAACGCTTGCACAGACACCTGCAAAAAAGGAATTTAGGAGACAAACAAGCATCCGTCGGTCCTGAAACTGCACATTTTTCCGAGGGGCTTTGACTCAACCCTAAAATTCATGGCAGGGGCATTCCTTTTTTGCAAAGTGGGATTCGTTTTTCAACCTGCAGAGCGTTGGAAGGCCGGTGAACAGAGCTACCTTTGAGAAGCATCGCGTTCTCCTCCTGGCTTAGCCAAGAATTGAGGTCTAAGATGGAATATCAAACCGTGGTTAACCCAATTTGGTGTTTAAAGGGTGATTAGAGTAATAAATCTAAGATTTCCCCAAGGGTACATTTCACTTGAACGCTGGAACGACATGCCAGGCAACCATTTGGGATAAGGGATGGTATACGGCCTCCCGTCTTTGTGCGGGGGTGGGTGGGTGGACTAGAAGACCTCTAAGGGTCTCTCCCGGCTCTATGATTCTATGACCTCCTCTCTTTTTTTCATTCCTTTAAAACTCTAAAGTACTAAATATTGGTACTTTGTAGGTAGTTATGTTAAAGGAGAGTTAAAGCACATTATGAATTTGGTTAATTGTATATTATGCATAATTTTTATTTAGAATATGATGATTCTAACTATAATCCTGTATTTAGCTCTGGGAAGGTGGGGGGGGAAGTGGGCGGGTTTGTCGTGGGGGGGATTTGGGGGATATATTGTAAAATCTTGTTTTTGTAAAACTCTTTAATAAAAATAAAAAATAAAACTCTAAATCAGGGGTCTTCAAAACTTGGCCCTTTTATGACTTGTGGACTTCAACTCCCAGAATTCCTCAACCAGCGTGCCTGGCTGAGGAATTCTGGGAGTTGAAGTCCACAAGTCATCAAAGGGCCACGTTTGAAGACCCCTGCTCTAAATCCTGGAACAGAAATACCCTAGGGGACCCACAAAGACAGCAGCCCCGGAAAAACGATTGGGAAAATTCTAGGCTGTGTCTTCACACACATCAGAGTTAAATCATAAACCATGGCTTACGGTTAACTAGGATAGGGACAGTTGGCTTTGCACCCTGTGGGAAGTGAAACTGTCCTGTGCGGTTTGGGTTTAGTCACAGTCCTTGATTCGCAAACCGTGTTTAGTCAAGGGGGAGCGCGCCCCCCCCCTTGAATAAACCACGATTGAACCAACCTTTGAGCACGATTTAGTTTCTCAAGAAAGTTTTCCAAGGTGGAAAGCATCGGCGGGGGGCGGGGCTTGAAGAGGCGGTCCAGATTTTTATCGCAGCCAGCTCGGATTGGCTGGGCTGCGCGCGGGGCGGGGCTTCAGGGGTGGCGAGCGCTGGCCGGCCAAGCTTTTAATCTGTCTGCTCGGAATTGGTCGTGGGAAAGGGGCTCGTTTCCGTGTCCTCCGCTTGCTGGGACCCTCGGCGCCGGGTAGGTCTTTCGAAGGGAACAAATGCGTGCAAATTCGTGTTTTTTCCCTCGTTTTTCTTTCTTTATTCCTCTTTTTTTCTCTCTCTCTCTTCCCCCCCCCAAACAAAAAACCTGGCTTCCTTTGCTCAGGCTCGGATCGTCCGATTTACAGAGTAACAAGAGTGGGAAGGGACCTCAGAGGTCTTCTAGCCCACCCTGCCGCTCAGGCAGGAAACCTGGCAAATGTTTACGTCGGTCTTCCCGATTGATTTTTTATTTATTTATTTATTTACTTATTTTATTGGATTATATTATATACCGCCCTTCTCCCGATTTGGGGCCTGAGAGGTAGAGAAAGCGCTCCCGACGCCTTCACCTTTTCCTAATTCGGGCGCTTCGGACACCCGTTCCCACGTTTCCCGCGGAGCGCGAACGTGTGAACGCGCGAGGAAGAAACGCGTCGGTTCCTCGCCTGCCTGCCTGTCGGGAAGGGAACGAAACGCGCGTTTTGGTTTGGTTTTGTTGCTTCTGGGACGCTTCCCAAAAGTATCCAGGCGGATTTTTTCCCCAGCTTAATTCAAACAATGTGCGATTTAAATTTCTCGGGGGGGGGGGAGCCGGGTGTGTGACAAACCTGGGAGCTCCCCCCCCCACGTGCTAACCATGATTCAAAGTTTGCTCGGGCTGTGGTTTTTTTTTTCCGCGTGTTTTTTTTCTCCGTTCCTGGCGTACTTTCTGTTGTGTTGTAATATATATTTTTTTTACTTGCGATCCGTTTCCGCAAGTTGTTTCTTTCTTTCCAAACGGTTCGGCCTGGGCAGCGCTCCTTAAATGCAAACAAACACACACAGACACACACACACACACAGACACACACACGTTCAGAAAACCGAGAAGCCCCCCCCCCTTGGAAGGCCATCATCCCCTTAGCCAAGTTGAATGAATCTTGGTTTAACCCTGGTTAAGTGGCTTCTTGGAGGAACCGCAGTTACTCCCCTTGCTGCAGAATTGGCCCAGTATAAGGGAGCTGCTGTGGGGGGTCGGTTTTGCGGTGGGAATCCTGGCTTAAAGAGGGTCGTGTGAACCCAGCCGGGTGTTTTGCGAATGGGCCTGGGGCGTTCCCACAAACTCCCCCCTTCTTCCCCCTCCCCCCCTCCGTGTGTCCTTTCCCTGTCAAACAGCGGACAATCGGGGTTACTCCTCCAAATTTTGGGGTGGGGATGGGCTTGCTAGGGGGTTTCAATTTTACCCTTGCAGGAAAGGTCTCCCTTCAAAGTACCCTCTCTGAATAACCCCCCCCCCTTTTTTTTTCCACGGCTCTCGATTACTTGGGTGGTTTGCTTTTCCCAGGATAGACTGCTCCTGGACCTGGAGGCTCCATTAAGGGCTTAAAAAGAGCCATTGGTGGGCTTCTCCTGGTCCTCCCTCTTCCATTCTTTTCCCAAATGATTCAAGCTGGCCTCTTTTTCAAAGCCTTAGATATTATAGGGAGGGGGGTCCTTGTGATGGCTGCGTGTCCCAGTGGGTGCAAGTTGGAAGAGAAAAGTGTGTGTGTGTGTGTGTGTGTGTGTTCGTGTTCTGAATCGGCCTGGTCCAACTTTTTGAACAACACCCCTCTTTTAAATCTTGCTCATCCTGGGAATTGTAGTCTGGCACCCACAGAGGAGAGATCCGATGGGAGAAAATATTCTAAGTTAAAAGTCCAAAATACTGTGTTTTGTGTTTTTTTTTCCTTCCTTCCCTTTCTTACCTATTGCATTTTGCAAAAAATAAAATAAAATGCTTCCCTTTGGCCACCTCCTCCCCTTTCAGCCCCTGAACCAACGTGGGGGCCGATTTTTTTATTTTTATTTTTATTTTCTTTCCTCTGCAGTGCAGGAAGACTCTGGAAAGCTTTAACAGGCGCAACTGTCCAACCTTTTTGAGCGAAAACAATGCTTGTGCTAAAAAGCACAGGGAAAAAAAAAGCAGGCTGTCTAGTTTGCAAGCTGTGCTTTACACCCCTCGCTATATTTGGGACGTGCAAACTGACAGCTCTGCTTTTTTTTTTTTTTTTGGAGGGGGGTGGGATGTTGTGCAGATGCTGTAATGTGGAGCCTTGCGCAACAAGGGTGGAGTCTGCTAAAGCCGCCTCTGATCTCTCCAAACACGGCTGGGCCAAATCGTGTAACACACACACACACACACACTCGCGTGTGAGCGGCTTGACCCTCTTCCCAAGAACACCACGACGTCATGCCTGTGAGTGGGGGGGGGGGCAGGAGGAGAGCACCCCTTCCTCATCTCTCATCCTGCGCTGCCCCCCCCTTCCCAACTCCGTGGTCAACGAGGACCCCTTTCCTTGGCAAACGTTCCCATTCCATGCAGAACATTCCCATTGTGCTTCTGCAAAGCTCTTTCTCTCTTATAATACGGGGGGGGGGCAGCTTTGCAGTTTAAACGCCCCATCCTAGATTAAACTAGCTTGAGTTGCAATTAAGCCAGGCTTGGGGGATTTAACAGAATAACAGAGCTGGTAGGGACCTTGGAGGTCATCTAGTCCAACCCCCTGCTCAAACAGGAGACCTTATACCATTTCAGACAAATGGTTGTCCAGTCTCTTCTTAAAAGCCTCCAGTGATGGAGCACCCACAACCTCTGGTGGCAAGCTGTTCCCCTGGTTAATTGTTCTCCCCGTTAGGAAATTTCTCCTTAGTTCTGGTCTGCTTCTCTCCTTGATTAGTTTCCATCCGTTGTTTCTTGTCTTGCCTTCTGGTGCTTTGGAGAACAGGTTGACCCCCCCTCTTCTTTGTGGCAGCCCCTCAAATATTGGAAGACTTCTATCACGTCGCTTTACTCCTTCTTTTAACTAGACTAGTTAAAGGTAAAGGTTCCCCCGCACACGCGTGCTAGTCGTTTCCGACTCTAGGGGCCGGTGCTCATCTCCGTTTCCAAGCCGAAGAGCCGGCGCTTGTCCGAGGACGTCTCCGTGGTCATGTGGCCGGCATGACTGGACGCCAAAGGCGCACGGAACGCTGTTACCTTCCCACCGGAGCGGTCCCTATTTTTCTACTTGCGTTTTTATGTGCTTTCGAACTGCTAGGTTGGCAGAAGCTGGGACGCGTAACAGGCGCTCACTCTGCTACGCGGCACTCGGGATTCGACCCGCCAAACTGCCGACCTTCTGATCCACAAGCTCAGCGTCCTAACCCACTGAGCCACCACCGCGTCCCTTTAACTAGACTAGGCTTACTTAATTCCTGCATATGTTTCAGCTTATACAGCCTCCTCCTCATTTTTCTTACTCTTCTTTGCATTCTTTGCAGAGGGGTCGATATCTTTTTGTAATATGGCAACCAAAACTGGATGCAGTATTAGTTGAAGATCTTAAAATGATAAGATAACCTTGATTGTCATTTTTTGTTTACTGTCGGCCCACGTTATTAAAAATGAGACTGTCGCTTGCTCTCAAAAGAAAGTGTATATCTGCACACACATAACACACATGTACGCATGCTGTATACACACACACACAGGCACCCACTTGTATATAAATGGATACAGAAATGAGGTGGGTTTGTTTTTTCCAGAGCTGGCCGCGGGTGAGTTTGCAGAAGAGCTGGGCGGATCCGTGCTCAGGACTTAATAGGGATAAGATCTTAAAAGGGGTGGGCTGGATTATCCTTATGTGGCTGCAGGGCTGTAAAACGAGGCGGTTTAAAGCATTAACCAGGTTTAGTTGGCTGACATCCTTACTCTGCAACGAGGAGGGGACAATTTCTTTTAACGCAATCGCCAATTTTGACGCATTTTGATTGTTTTAGTTGAACACCCTCAACGCCGATCCTCGCCAAGAGTTAAGTTCTGCCCGTTGCACAAAGTTTTGATTCTGGTTTGTTCAACCCCAGTTTGTGGCTTAGCGATCAAAACAGCCGTGAATTCCGGGCTTGTCATTTCAAATGCGGACTTTAGGAGGAAGCTGCCGAAACGGGGATTTAGAAAGTCTTTAAAAGTTTTGAGCTAGGGAAATATAATTAAAACCATGTTTAGCTGCGGTCCCGGCTGTGCTCACAGCTTTGGGGGAAAGTCAGCTATGCAAAGTTTTCATGTTGTGTGACTGGTTTTGCTGAGGCGGCCCGGGAGGTTTGTTTAAGACACAAAGTTGTGTATATATTTAGTATAAACATATGCTTCCTGGTTTAGCTCAGAGGCCTCTATTAATCCGTCAGTTGGGGATTATGTAGAATTGTGGTTTGTATATTGGTGGGATGAGGTTTTTAAGAGGAGGGCTTTAAAAAGCTACTTCCCACACTTGGCCAGCATCTAGCCAGAAAGTTCACGATTGAAAAGTTGAGTTGAGCTTTTGCCCGTTCATTCATATACAGGAAGTCCTCAACTTACGACCGACTTATGAATTGGGACCAGAATTTCCATGGCTAAGCAAGGTTGTTTAAGATGGTTATGTGAATTGCGACCTGATTTTACAACCTTGCTTTTTTGCCACTGTTGCTAAGCAAATCATATTGCCGTTGTTAAATGAACCAGGTGGTCCTTAAGTGAATCTGCTTTTCCCCATTGCTTGTTAGAAGCTGAAAAAGGCGATCACAGCCGTCATAAATTACAGGGCAGTTGCCAAGTCGCTGGATTTTGATCACCTGACTATGGGGAATGCTGCAAATGGTCGTAAGTGGGAGGACCGGTTGCAGGTCACTTGTTTTGGTGCCATTGTAACCCCGAGCAGTTGCTAAACGAATGTTGGGGACGGCCATTTAGAACAATTAACCAGTGAAATAACTTGCCACCAGCAGCTGTGGCTGCTCCAACACTGGAAGTTTTTAAGAAGAGACCGGACAGCCGTTTGTCTGAAATGGTGTAGGGTTTCCTGCTTGAGTAGTGGGTTGGACTAGATGACCTCCAAGGTCCCTTCCAACTTATTTGCAACATCCTGGGGTCACATGGCCCCGATTTTTGAGGTTCTGGTTTCCAGACAAAAAAGCCCATTGGGTAGAATGGATTCACTTAACAAAAACCCACAAGAAATGCAAACACACACCCCCCCAAAAAAAACCAGGCCTGGTGACATGGTGATCCACTTAATGACTGCAGTGACTTAATGACCATAATTCCTGGCTTAATTACGGCCGTAATTCGAGGTCTGCCTATATAGAGCCTTGGTGGAGCAGTGGGCTAACGCCTCCTTAAGTAACACCAGCTACCTGCAATTAGTGCAGGTTCGAGTCCCACCAGGCTCAAGGTTGACTCAGCCTTCCATCCTTCCGAGGTCGGTAAAATGAGGACCCAGATTGTTGGGGGCAATTAAGCTGACTTTGTAATAATGCCGCTTGGGGTGTGTGTGTGTGAAAGCCCTAACAAGCAGGCATATACATAGAATGAAGGCTACTGCTAAGCTTGTAAGCCGCCCTGAGTCTTCGGAGAAGGGCGGGATATAAACGGAATTAAAATTAAAAAAATAAAAAATAAATAACAGCAGTGGAAAAAACCCGTCTCTTTGCTCTCCATCTGTAAGGCCGTAACCTGGGTCAGATCAGGAAGACTGAGTTGGTTTTGCTGTAAAAACTTTGGGTGTGCCTCCGAATCACACGGCAAGGGCTAGAAAGATTAACCTGGCACGCTGGTGGGGTTGGCAGAGCGCCTGGGCTGGTTCCAGTTTGGCCCGGATTCCTGGTTACGGCTTCTTGGGAACTGGAGAGCGGCATCCTTTGCTTTCTTAAGCAAGAAATCATTGTTCCGTGGCCGCAAATAAACGGTTCTAATCTGAATATTGGCTGTGGGGGAGAGGTCAGAGAAGAAGGGAGTGAGGAAATAGAGAGGGATGGGAGGAAGGAGATTGGCGAGAGGGAGGGAAGGTGGGAGGGCAGGAAGGAATAGAAAGAGTTGGACGGAAATAAGGAAAATGGGAGAAGGAGGGAAGGAGGGGAAAAAGGGAGGGAGGGAAGGAAGGAAAGAAGAGAAGGAAGGAAAGATTAAAGGAAGGGGAAAAAAGATGGAAGGAAGGAGAGAAGAGAACAAGGGAGGGAGGGAGGGAAGGAAAGGAGAAGAAGAGAAAGAAGGAAAAATAAAGATGGAAAGGAGAGAAGGAAGGAAGATAAAGGAAATAATAAAGATGGAAGGAAGGAGAGGAGAAGGGAGAGAAGGAAGGAAAGAAGATATAAAAGGAAGGAAAGAAGATTAAAGGAAGGGGAAAAAAGATGGAAGGAAGGAGAGAAGAGAACAAGGGAGGGAGGGAAGGAAAGGAGGAGAAGGAAGGAAAGAAGATTAAAGGAAGGGGAAAAAAGATGGAAGGAAGGAGAGAGGAGAAAAAGGGAGGGAGTGAAGGAAAGGAGGAGAAGGAAGGAAAGAAGATTAAAGGAAGGGGAAAAAGATGGAAGGAAGAAGAGAAGAGAAGAAGGGAGGAAGGGAAGGAAAGGAGAAGAAGAGAAGGAAGGGAAGAAGATTAAAGGAAGGGGGAAAAAGATGGAAGGAAGGAGAGAAGAGAACAAGGGAAGGAGGGAAGGAAAGGAGGAGAAGAGAAGGAAGGAAAGAAGATTAAAGGAAGGAAGAAAATAAAGAGGGAAGGAAGGAAAGGAGAAGAGAAAAAAGAAGGAAAAAGAAAGAGGGAAAGGAGAGAACGAAGGAAGATAAAGGAAATAAAGATGGAAGAAGGGAGAGAAGGAAGGAAAGAAAGAAGATATAAAAGGAAGGGAAAAAAGATGGAAGGGAGAGAAGGTGAGAAGAAGAGATAAAAGGAAGGAAGCAGTAAAGATGGATGGGCGGAAGGATGGTAAGTAAGAGGAAAGGAGAGAAGGAAGGAAGATAAAGGGGGAAAAATAAAAGATGGGAGGAAGGAAAGAGGATGAGAGGGGAGGGAAGGCTGGTTGGGGAATTCTGGGAATTGAAAACCACCCATCTTAAGGTGGCCAAAAATTGAGAAAAATTGGTGTTGGGCAAGCAGAACACGGTGGCTTAGGACGCTGAGCTTGTCGATCAGACGGTCGGCAGTTTGGCGGGTCGAATCCCGAGTGCCGCGTAGCAGAGTGAGCGCCTGTTACTCGTCCCAGCTTCTGCCAACCTAGCAGTTCGAAAGCACGTAAAAATGCAAGTAGAAAAATAGGGACCACTCCGGTGGGAAGGTAACAGCGTTCCGTGCGCCTTTGGCGTCTAGTCATGCCGACCACATGACCACGGAGACGTCCTCGGACAAGCGCTGGCTCTTTGGCTTTGAAACGGAGATGAGCACCGGCCCCTAGAGTCGGAAACGACTAGCACGCGTGTGCGGGGGAACCTTTACCTTTACAGAACTGCAGAAGTGACCAGCTGGACCCGGGCTGGGGCCCTTTGCACATGCCCAGTAAATGCAGCCCTGGGCCCCAGCCTCCCCCAGGAGAATAATGGGAGGGTGCATCCTGTTGGTGCTGAGCAGCAAGGTTATAATGATAATTTCAGCCATGGTGGCTTTCAAACCTGGGCCTTATTAGGTGAAGGAAAGGCCTCTTCTTCAGGAAACAAGAGAAGGCTTTAATTACCTTTAATTAAAAGGTTTAATTAAAAGCTTCCGTGAACTTTTAACCTAAAAGCACAGGGGTCACTAGCTTCTGTTTGTGTACAAACAACAGACCACATACACACACACACACACACACACACACACACACACACACAGACACGTACGTACGTGTATACAGGTAGTCCTCGACTTTACAACAGTTCATTCAATGACCGTTCCAAGTTAACGGTGCCGGATAAAGTGACTTATGATCCGTTTTTCACATTTAACAACTCTTGCAGCGTGTGTGTGTGTGTGTGTGTGTGTGTACGCATATCTTTACATATAAAAAGGAAAAGTAATCAAAAGGAAAGGTTGAAGCGCAAGAGGTAGAAAGAAGTAACTTTTGATCTGATTTACAGCAGTTAGAACTGATTATGAGTACTTTGTCCTTAACTTTTACAACACAGATCTCTTGTGTTGTTGTTGTTTTGTAATCTATGCTGTCTAGTCATCAAAATCGTAAATCATAAGTCCAATAAGGGCTTGGCAGTCAGCAATCAGTCAGTAGATGATTGTTTTCCATCAAACGGGCCAGCTGAGGGGATTTAACAGAATAACAGAGTTGGAAGGGACCCTAGAGGGTCATCTAGTCCAACCCCCTGCTCGGGCAGGAAACCCCTAGACCAGGGGTAGGCAACCTCGGCTCTTTTATGACTCATGGACTTCAACTCCCAGAATTCCTGAGCCATGCTAGCTCAGGAATTCTGGGAGTTGAAGTCCATGAGTCATAAAAGAGCCGAGGTTGCCTACTTCTGCCCTAGACCATTTCAGACAAATGGTTGTCCAGTCTCTTCTTTAACAACTTCCAGCAAACTGGAAGCAGTGTTGGGGAACCTTTGCCCTTTTTAATATTTTAGATACTAGCAATCCAGGCAGACTCCTTCCAACAAGCCTGCGAGGCGGGCTAAGGGGCAAGGGATGTTGTGAAGGATGGTGGCCGCCCTGGACCACCCAGGAAGTTTCAGAGCTGAGTCAACCCTAATGATAATTCCAGAAAAACAAAACCCGTAATTATCTCGGTTAACAGATGGGTTAAGAACTTAACGCAGCTTAAATCGAGCAAGGGGAGGTGGGGGGTGGAGAAATGGGACTGGACAGGTCACCTGAAGGTTTTTATAGCCGAGTACAAAACAATCATTGTTTTTGTTATTCCTCTGGGTTGCTATAATTTGCAGCAAAAATACAGGTAGTCCTCGACTTACGACCGTTTGTTTAACAGCGACCGTTCCAAGTTGCAGCGGCGCTGAAAAAAAATTGCTTCTCGGGACTGGTTCTCGGGCTTGTGACCGTTGCAGCACCTGCGATTATCATCTGTGACCTTCCCAGCTGGCTTCTGACAGACGAAGCCAGCAAGGAAAATGGCCAGTTGCACTCCTGTGATGCCTCGCTTAACGACCACAATGAAAAAAAAAGATAAAAATTGGCTGCATGATTTATCTATTTGTTTACTTAATGGGACGCGGTGGCTCAGTGGGTTAGGACGCTGAGCTTGTCGATCAGAAGGTCGGCAGTTTGGCGGGTCGAATCCCGAGTGCCGCGTAGCAGAGTGAGCGCCTGTTACGCGTCCCAGCTTCTGCCAACCTAGCAGTTCGAAAGCACGTAAAAATGCAAGTAGAAAAATAGGGACCGCTACGGTGGGAAGGTAACAGCGTTCCGTGCGCCTTTGGCGTCTAGTCATGCCGGCCACATGACCACGGAGACGTCCTCGGACAAGCGTGGCTCTTCGGCTTTGAAACGGAGATGAGCACCGGCCCCTAGAGTCAGAAATGACTAGCACGCACGTGCGGGGGAAGCTTTACCTTTACTTAATGGGATGCCTTATTTAATGACTGGGCTGTTTTAACGACCAATTTCCCTTCCCCCTGGGGTGCTCGCAAATTGAGCTTTCAGAAACAGATCATTTTAATTTCGTTTTTTTCCCCAGTTCCCCTTATGTGGATGGGACTCGGCTGAAATCCTGCCAGGTTCACTTTCCTTTTGAACACGAGAACAGGCGTGATTGATCCGCAGAAGATCAGAATGATGCTCACACGTTCCTGCTGAGCACTTGGGATCTACAAGGCGAGGGCATCTTCAAAGCCTGACACCAAAGGGGGGGGGATCCACGGAAGACCCTCTGTGCTGAGCAGATTTGGGGGAATCGGTCTTCCCGAGGTCAGCTTGCTCTCATTTTTACTTTATTTATTTATATCCTGCCTTTATTGTTTTTACAAATGAGTCAAGGTGGCAAAACTATCCAGCACACCGTCCTCCTCCTCCTCCTCCTATTTTACCCACAACAACAGCCCTGTGAGGTGAGTTGGGCTGAGAAAGAGTGACTGGCCCAAAGTCACCCAGCTGGCTTTCATGCCTAAGGCGGGACTAGAATTCCCAGTCTCCTGGTGATTGGCCTAAGAAATCACCCAGTCTGCTTTCATGCCTAAGATGGCACTAGAATTCACCCTCTCCTGGTGATTCGCCCCCAATCACCCAGCTGGCTTTCATGCCTAAGGCGGGACTAGAATTCCCAGTCCCCTGGTGATTGATCCAAAGTCACCTGGATGGTTTTAATGTCTATAAGTGGGACTAGAATTCACCCTCCTGGTGATTCGCCCCCAATCACCCAGCTGGCTTTCATGCCTGAGGCGGGACTAGAATTCCCAGTCTCCTGGTGATTGATCCAAAGTCACCTGGATGGTTTTAATGTGGGACTAGAATTCACCCTCCTGGTGATTCGCCCCCAATCACCCAGCTGGCTTTCATGCCTGAGGCGGGACTAGAATTCCCAGTCTCCTGGTGATTGATCCAAAGTCACCTGGATGGTTTTAATGTGGGACTAGAATTCACCCTCTGCGGGTGATTCACCCTCAATCACCCAGCTGGCTTTCATGCCTAAGGCGGGACTAGAACTCACCGTCTCCTGGTTTCTAGCTTGGAACCTTAACCGTGAAACCCAAACGTGGAGGAGACCAGTCGGGACCGATATTGCTCGCCTTTGCACGTCCCACCGCCCACTCGATGTGCTTCGGAAGGTCCAACCTGACCCCATTGAACCCTCAATTCCTTCTCTTCCCCCTTTCTAGTCTTGGGCAAGATGGCCACCACCAAAGTGCCCATCTACCTGAAGCGAGGAAGCCGGCGCGGGAAAAAGGAGAAGCTGCGCGACATCCTCTCCTCCGAGATGATCAGCCCTCCGCTGGGAGATTTCCGGCACACCATCCATATCGGGAGTCAGGGGGAGAACGACATGTTCGGAGACATTTCTTTCCTTCAAGGCAAGTTCCATCTCCTGCCCGGGTCGGAGAAGCTGGACGCCGACGGGAAGAGACGCTACGTGGTGCCGTTCGAGTTCGCGCGGACTTCGACCATCTCGGGATACGAGCCCCTCTCCTTGGACATCCCTTCGCCGCTGCTCAAGAACGCCATCTCCCTGCCGCTCATCGGCGGCCTGCAGGCGCTGACCTTGCCTGCCGCCCAAGCCCCACCCAAGCCGCCCCGTCTTCACTTGGATGACAGAGACCATGCCGCTCCGCTGACGGAGGCCCAGGCTCGACCTCTGGCCAACAACGGTTGGGCTTCGGAAGCCCTGGAGGAGCCCAAGCCCCCTGCCCCTCTGAACGGCTTTGCCGAGGGGAAGAGAAGAGACGAGCCCTTCCTGTCCCACGCCGGGTCCTTGCTCTCCCTTCACGTCGATTTGGGACCCTCCATCTTGGATGACGTTCTGGGAGTGATGGAGAAGCACCAGACTTTGGAGGTGGCCGGGCAGGAGATTCCGACATGAGGCTTTGGCCTGCCGAAAGGACTCCTCAAACAAGGCCATTTGTAGAAGAAGGGTGTTGTTGTTGTTGTTGTTGTTCTTTGGGCTCTGTGAAGTGGAAGTTGAGGACCTGTGGGTACATCTGAGGAGGGGTGCAACTTAGGAACGGCACCCTTGCTCCCAACCTCTCCGTTCAACTTAACTTTTGCGCATCGCAGCTCCTGGTGTTGAGATTTCTACCCTGGGCAACCGCCTTCTGCTAAACAGCTTTCTTGCCCTCCTACAGCATTGGTGTGCTGGAAGAGGAGGAGGAGGAAGAGGAGCATGGGAGATGTAGTTCCACCAGGCCTGGAAACATGTTCCTTCTTGATCACTGAGGGGGTGCAAGTATGAATGGTGGGCTTTCCATTAGCTAACTTTGAGGCTTCGTGGATCACTACGCCTTGATGCTGAGGCTTCCACCTTTTGCAACAGCCTTCGGCTAAAGCGCTCTCTTGCCCTCCTTCAGGCTTGCTGGAGGAGGAGGAGGAGGAGCATGGGAGATGTAGTCTGCCGTTCCACCAGGCCTGGAAACACGTTCCTTCTTCCTCACTAGCCTACGCTAACTCAACTTGCATCAAAAATTCCAAATTATTGACATATCGCCCTTGACTAAAGGAAGAAGGCGGACCGGGGCAAACAGAATTGGAGCAGCCAATACTTGTGTTTGATTGTACTTTTCTTTTGTGCAACGGGGTAGGTGGGAATTAGGTTAGGGTTGGCTTAGTTGCCATGGGTTGTTAATCTGCCTTGGAAACACCCCTGCGCGGGTGTGACGTACCAAGAGGCCGTCTGTGTTGCAACGCAAACAAAAGTCAGAATGGGGCTAAATTTCAGCTGTTTTGATAAGAACGAAGGGCCACATCACTCAGTTGGGGTAGTAGAGGAAGGCTCGGGTTTCACAATGCACAAAGCCAAAAAAATGTAGCTTGCACAATTTCTGGCTGCACAGCATCCAAGGATGCCTAACAGATGCTCCCAATTTTCCAAGCGTCCCCTTGGGCCTGCCAAATTGTGAATTTTTGACGGGAAACGATGTAATCCTTGGCAAAGCCACAATCTTCCCCGTATGTCTGAATTAAGTACAAGCGGATCGTAGGCGGTCTCTTTGTGCCAAGGCAAGATTTCTGCTGAAATTGGGGGTGATTGTTGCACCCCAGGTCAGAAAAACACCACTTTTCTCTGGATACGGACGAGATGACACTAAAATGGACAGTTGGGGGGCGTTCCCGTTTATTTTCTCGCGTCTTTTATTTCCTCCGCTCCCAAGAGCTTGGCGAACGGGTTTTATCCTACATCTGCCTCCATGTCCAGGATAGCCTAGAACGATTTGTGGAGCGTGTTTTCCAGAGTAGCACAAATAATCCCTCCTTCAGCCAACAAAGGGACACTTTGTCCCTTAGTGGGTGTCTTCACACTCCTTTTATCCTGTCCATCTGTTGTTGTGAAAGCTGTTTTCGCTCAGAGATCACCCATCTCCCTCGCGTAAGGCTGCCAGTCCTTGCGAGATGCAGAGAGGCTGTGTGTTGATATTTGAAATCCTGCTATCTCAGCCCGTGTCTAACGGCTGGGAAAATAATTCAACAGGGCCTCTTAAATCGGTCCCGAGATTTATTGTGATCTTCCTGCGGTGCCTAATCCAGGCTCTCCAACGTTGCCCAACAGCGCGGTCTGCTGACTTTGCTTTCAAACCCCAAAGCAAAATTCTCCTAATTTGGAAAGGGCAAAGCTGCTCTGTATCCACGTTTCGAAATTTATTTGGGGGTGGGGGGAAAGGAGCATTGGTGATTTTAATGTTCCCAATTAATTTCTGGGCGCCCTCTTTTTCTTTTTCAGCCCCCGCTGTTTCCCCTAGGGCAGCTGGTGTATTGTTCGGTTGGGGAGAAAAAAAAGGATAAAAACGCAGCAACGGTTGTGTGTTGCCACAGTCACACATCTATAGTTTTTTTTCCCAAGCTGTCACGGACGGGACTGGTTTCGCTTTCCTTGTTTTTCAGTTTTATAAAAAAAAATTAGCAAAAGGGGAGTTTCGCAAAGCTATCCTCTGCTTAAGCCAGGAGCGGCTTTAGACCAGTTTAGCTCGAGTTTGAATGAATTATGGTTTGTTTAATCACCGACGGGCTGCAATTAGTGGCACTCCGTCGTGTCTTCATTTTGCCATTTGCAACGGTTGAGTCTGTGCCACCCAGAGCCAAAATCGGCTGCAGTTTAGCACGGCGGCGTGTGAAGGCAGCCTTTCCACCTTGCCTGAAATAATCTTGGGAGGAAAGAGTTCCACCGTTCGTCTCTTGCTATCTGAAGAAGTTTTTCTCTGGGTCTCCTAATTTTTTCTTTTCATTTCACGTCCCGGATGGGCCAAACCAGGGTGGAGTTTGGCAACCTTTTGGCTCCAGAGCACCAGGCGTTTCAATTTATGTTTTGCGTTTCGATGGTTGAATAAAGTCCCTGAACCGGGATTACTACACGGATCAAAATCCGTGTTTGAATTTTTTTTTTCTTTTGTTGCCGGTCATTTTTGTACTGCCTGATGCCTTGAGTTTCCTTTCCCCGTGTGTCTCCTCAGCATAAATCCTTCTATTAATTAGCTGATTAGCTTATTATTTTGGCATAGCTAAGCACCAGCTTCAGGCCCCACTGGGATGGTGGGAGGACGCCTGGGTGGGGAGCTTCGTGAGCCGCTGATCAACGAGCGCTTTACCACACCTGGTCGCAGACATTTTGTGAGTGTGCCCACAGGCAGGCTTTTCAAATTGCAAGCATACCTTCTAGTTTCTCTTTTGAGTAATTTCCACGAATTTTAATTTACTCCTCTCCACCTTAACCTTCACACCCAAGACTCAAGACCTGCCCAGTATGTGCCCAGTTCTCTTCCCAGCCCAGCCACAAACGAAGCGGGGTGTCTCCACCACGCCTCTGCCTTTTATTTTATTTTATTTATTTATTTTGCAAATTCCAGCAAAATCGTCGGGGCGCCATTGCCACATGATAGAAGGGGAAAAAGCAACCCAGAAGCTGCTTAAGATGCCAAAATAGCACCAGCAGCGAAACGGTTTCTGCCTCCCCAATTTTTCCAAGAAAAGTGGCTAGAGGCACATTCTAAGTTGGTTTGGTGAAGGAATCTTTCTGGATTTTTGTAATATTTGCGTCAATTTAGAAAGTTGCAGATTGTGGGCGTGCAAACTGGGTATAAAAAGAATGCAATCATACAATCACTGTTATTCATCTGTTCTTTTTCCTTCTCTGCAAGGCGCACACAACCTTTTCTGTCACGCATTTACACTACACGAAGCCCTCCTATCGCATCCAGTCTGGTTCAATGGTTCTTGAAGTTGGCAACCTTAAGCTGCATGGACTTCAATTCCCAGGTGTTTCCAGCTGGACGTCAAGCTCCCAGAATTCCCCAGCCAGTGGAATTCTGGGAATTGAAGTCCACCCATCTGGAAAATTTGAAGTTGGAGCAACGCTGATCTAGTCCAACTCCTGTTTAAGGTACAAGTGTTTGAATTTAGCATAGTCTGTGTGAACCCAACCGTTGTAGGTTGAAAATCTTGGTTTATGGTATGGTGTTTTTTTTTTTGCAATAAACAATAGTTAAATTCTGGCTTAGCAGATTGTGTACATATTTAAATTTAGTTTCAACTTTAGGAATGGTGACTATACTAATAGCTATTAGATACGATAGCTATTGGTTTATAAAACAGTTGGCCACTGTTTTTGCTGCTAGTACTATGAAGTACATTGTGCCGACATGCCTGTCATGAGGTGTTCTTTTTTTAATTTGATTTATATCCTGCCATTCTACTCCATTAATCACTAACAGATCTTGTAAAAAGTTAATAAAAGCATAAATTAAAATGGAAGTGGTAAAACGAGCTGTGCAAATGCGGTGTGCTTTTGTTTTGGGGTGATGATTGTTGTGGGTGCTGCTTTTTTTGTAAAAGAAAAAGGTGCCGGAACTCACACATGTTATACAACCCGCCTTGCCTACCCTACAAGGTTCCATCCAAAAAAGGTGCCGGAACTCTGTTCTGAGCATTCTATGAGAAAAAAAGCCCTGGTTGTGGGTAGACAAGTGAGTGATTTGGGGCTGAAGGCCCCAACAGCATTTCTTACCATTCAAGTAGAGCCAGCCCTGTGCGGCAGCAGCCAAAAAAGCTAATACAATCCTGGGTTGTATAAACAGCCGCATAGAATCAAGATCATGCAAAGTATTAGTAAGGTAAAGGTAAAGGTTCCCCCGCACACGCGTGCTAGTCGTTTCCGACTCTAGGGGCCGGTGCTCATCTCCGTTTCAAAGCCGAAGAGCCGGCGCTTGTCCGAGGACTTCTCCGTGGTCATGTGGCCGGCATGACTGGACGCCAAAGGCGCACGGAACGCTGTTACCTTCCCACCGTAGCGGTCCCTATTTTCCTACTTGCATTTTTACGTGCTTTCGAACTGCTAGGTTGGCAGAAGCTGGGACGAGTAACAGGCGCTCACTCTGTTACGCGGCACTCGGGATTCGACCCGCCAAACTGCCGACCTTCTGATCGACAAGCTCAGCGTCCTAACCCACTGAGCCACCGCATTAGTATTAGTATTAGTATTAGTACCGCTTTATAAAACCCTAATGAGACCACGCCTGGAATACTACAGCCAATTTTGATCACCATATCACAAAAAAAGATGTTGAAAGTTTGAGAAAAAATTCAGAGAAGAGCAGCTAAGATGATCAAAGGCCCGGAGACCAAAACGTACGAAGAACGGCTGCGGGACTTGGGTTTGGCTAGTCTAAAGAAAAGAAGAAATAGGGGAGACATGATAGCAGCATTCCAGTATCTGAGGAGCTGCCACAAAGAAGAGGAGGGGGTCACGTTATTCTCCAAAGCACCAGAGGGAAGGACGAGAAACAATGGTTGGAAACTGATCAAAGAGAGAAGCAACCTGGAATTAAGGAGAAACTTCCTGACAGTGAGGACATTTAACCAGTGGAACAGCTTGCCACAAGAAATCGTGGGTGCTCCATCACTGGAGATTTTTAAGAAGAGACTGGATAATCGCCTGTCTTGAGATGGTATAGGTTCTCCTGCTTGAGCAGGGGGCTGGACTAGAAGACCTCCAAGGTCCCTTCCAGATTCTATTCCATTCTATTCTAGATTCCTTGGTTTGTTTAAAGAAAAATGTTAAAATACATGTGGATGACTCTAATCCTTATGAACCATGGTGGTGCAGTGGTTAGAAGGCAGTACTGCAGGCTAGCTCTGCCCACTGCTGGGAGTTTGATCCTGAACGGCTCCAAAGTTGTCTCAGCCTTCCATCCTTCCGAGATTGGTACAACGAGGATCCAGATTGTTAGGGGCAATATATGCCGACTCTGTAAACTGCTTAAGAGCGGGCTATAAAACACCATGGAGCAGTCTATAAGTCTAATTGCTCTCGCTGCTATTAAGACAGGTGTCCAAATTTTTGATCAGGTGACCATGGGGGGGGAATGTGGCAACGGTTGTAAGCATGAAAAACGGTCAGAAATCACTTTTTTTCCTGTGCCGTTCTAAACTGTCGCTGAACGAAGGATTATAAGCCGAGAACTGCCTATAGATGATTTCGTAGAAATTTTAAAAACACTTTAGAAACAAAAGTTTTGGGGTTGTTTGTTTGTTTTTTAACCTCAGGGGTGTTTCTGTGAAAATGTATCCTTCCAAACCAGACCCTAATATTTATTCCCCCCCTCCAAGACAATGGCTCTTAAAATGTCCTTACAAGCAAACAAAAGAAATGATCAACACACACGCACAAAAAAAGGAATGTATTTCCCTTTCCCTTCTTCCTCCTCTTTTCGGCTATACATGCCAAGAAAATGTCTTGAAACAGCTGGTCCACAAAAATATATGATATGCGTAGAATCCCTAAAGGATACTAAAAGAATGTTGATTTTAATCCAGTGCATGGCTGAAGGGCCATTTCCAGAACGAAATTATGCAGCCTGCTTCCTTTCCTTAAAGCACATAGAAATAATTTAATTGCACATTTAAAGGGGGAAACCCTTTGGCTGGCCATCTCCCCTATACATTTAAAAAAATGATTCGAAACTACACCCAAATCCTTTAGCAATACGCGATTGACCATCGTTAAAGAGTTTCTGGGAGACGCAGAATCAAATGACCGATGAGAACCTCAACTGAGGCCCAAATTGTCCCCTTTTGCCGCCTTCAGACAAGCAAAGTCAACGGAGAAGCCCAATTAACAACCGTGTGACTCGTTTAACGACCGCAGTGATTCCCTTCACAGCTGTGACAAGGAAGGTCGTAAAATAGGACAAACCTTGCCTAACTCTGGCTTAGCAAGAAAAATGGGGGGCTCAGTTGCCCTAAGTCAAGTCCTCGACTTACGACCACAATCGAGCCCCAGATTTCCGTTGCTAAGTGAGAAATTTGTTACGTGCGTTTTGCTCCATTTTACGACTTGTTCTTGCCAGTGAATCACTGCTGTTGTTCACACGGTTGTTAAGGGGATCACTAGGGAACGCTGTAACTGTCATAAGTGCAAGCCAGTTGCCAAGGGTCTAAATTTTGATCACGTGAACCCGGGGATGCCGCAACGGTCGTAGGTGCAGGGAAAAAAAAAAAAAGTTGCAAAAGGGGATCATGTGACCCTGGGACACTAGCAACCGTCGTCATAAATGTGAGTCGTCAAGCATCCGATTGTAAACCACATGACCCTGGGGATGCTGCAATGGGCATCAGTGTGGGAAATGGTCATCCGTCCCTTTTTTCAACGCTGTTGTAACTTCCAACAGTCACTATGTGAGCTTTTGGAAGTCGACTACCTGTATGTATTTTTCTTTATCTTGGCTGTCCTCACTGAAAGGGTCTTGGGGACCCCCAGGCAACCTCAAACCACACTTGGAGAACCTAGCCTTAGCCTAGCACAGCTCCGCTACAATCATTCTAGCAGGGGACCAGATTTATTTTGACAATTGTCTGCCACCTTCCGGCTTGAAATGATAGCTCTTGCCAAGCTTAACGAGGCTGAGAGGGCCACTTAAAGCAGGAAAACGCTATTTAATGACCTCACTGTCCTGCCTGGAGCCAAACAGCCACAGCAGCAGCACTTAAAACATGCATGGGAGTGCAATTGTCATATAGCTCAGAGGTTCCCAACCTTTTGGGCACCAGGGACCAGTTCCGTGGAGAGAGGTTTTTCCACGGACTGGAGAGTGTGTTGTTTTGTGTGTTGCCTGCATCCTGCAGATGGAGCTTTGCTTGTTTGTGCGGACCGGTTGCTGCCATGACACAGCCCGGTACCAGTCCACAGCCCGTGGGTTGTGGACCCCTGATATAGCTAATAAAGCTTCCAGAGAGAGCTGGTTGGAAAAAGGAGATAATACATCAATTGAACATGGTATTGTACCACCATCTTATCTCTCTCTCTCTTTCTTTTTTTAAAATATAGGTAGTCCTCGATTTACAACAGTTCATTTAGGGACCTAAGTTGCAACGGCACAGGAAAAAAGTGACTTACAACCAGTTTTTACACACATGACCATTTAGTATCTGTATCCCCATAGTCACGTGATTTACATTTGGATGCTTTTATTATTAAAGTTTTTATTAATTCTTTTCCATACATACAATAACAATTTTTCAACCAATGTGCTGTCTGAGTTTACATTCACTAATACATATTTAATTCCTAATCCTTTATTATTTCCTCTAGCCATGGATAAAATAAGTCCCAAGTTTGGTAATATTCCGTTTCTTCTTCTTCTTTCATTCTCATAGTCAATCTGTCCATCTCTGCACATTCTAGTATTTTTTTTATTATTTCTTCATCTGATGGTATTCCTTCATTTTTCCAATATTGCGCAAATAAGATTCTTGCCACTGTTGTGACGTGCAAAATCAAACAATTGTTTGTTGGCCTTCTCTGGCATTATACCTAATAATAAAAGTTCAGGTTTAAAATCTACATTTGGATGCTTAGCAACGGGTTCATATTTATGACGGTTGCTATGTCCCGGGGTCATTTAAAATGCTTGGTATTTTTGTTTTCCAGGCCAGGGTTCTTCAAACCTGACCCTTTTATGACTTGTGGACTTCAACTCCCAGAATTCCTCAGTCAGCGTGCCTGGCTGAGGAATTCTGGGAGTGGAAGTTCACAAGTCATAAAAGGGCCAAGTTTGAAGAACCCTGTTCTAGGCACATATATGTAAGGGCAGTAGAGGACCATTTTTTTTACTCTTTCTCCAAATAGTACAAAATATTAAATCGAAAATTCAATTCTCTATCAAGCAACGTTGACTTCCCGACACTTCTTATACGCATGCGCCCTCGATTGCGGACGCGTCGCATGCGCGACACATGTAAATGGATTTTTTTTGTGTGGACGGCCACTCTGCCTCTTTTGCGCCTGCGCGTCCTTTGCGCCTGCCAGCTCCCGCAGCGGGAAGAGCGTGGGAGTCGTTGCCTCTCTCTTCCTGGAGCGTGAGGACGGGTTGGGGCCAGTACGCATGCGCTGTCTTCTAACCTGATCGAAAGGTTTCATGGAGAGCGGTAGCCGGAGTCAGCGCGAACGGGCACTCGGCGCATGCGTCCTCGCGTGCTTCGCGGCTACAGGCGGCAGAGGGCAAGATGGCGGCGGTGGTACAGAATGTGGTAAAGCTGTGAGTGGAACTGTCCCTCTTTCCCCCCCTTTCCTCCCTTTTGCTTGCAATGGTACAACCCGAACCTTGGCGAAGTCGGCGCAGGAGGGTTGTTGGGGAAGAGTCCATTCCGCTCGCGGGGGTGTTCCTGACGGGATAATGGAAGGAGAGGGCTTAGCTATTGAATCCCTTATTTTTTTTCTCCTCTGCTCATTGCTTAGGACTGAAGCGATATCTTTAAAAAGTGGGTTATTCTCCCACTCCGTCCGACAAAATCTTCCGGGCGGAGTATATAAATATATATATATATATGTTTGAGGGGAGCGGCAAGAAAGCAAAAGTATCCCCCACCTTAAAGTTTCAGAAGTGAGGTACGTGAGGGGGAAAAATAAACCCGTCCGGCCACCTCAAGATGCCTTTTAAAGATAGGGAGGAGCTTTTTAAAAAGAAAAAAAACCCTCTTTTTAAAAAAAATCCCCGAACCCCAATTATAAAGCTTCTGAGGGGACAGAAAAAAATCCCCCCTCCCCAACAAAAAAAGAGGCTTGAATGAAACACAGTAGATGGTGAGAGGAACTTGTGGAGGCGGGGAAAAAAATATCCTTTAATACGTATATAACCGTGTAGGTTTCTGAGGGGAAAACTGGGGGGGGGGAAGCAAAGAGAAAAAGGGGGAAAATGAGAGATTTAAGTTTTAGGGAGCATCTTCTCCAGCTTGGTACGTTGGATCACAACTCCCATCATCCCAAGCCAGCCCTTGCTGTCTGTCTTCCTGGCAAACTTCACAAGGAAAGTGTCTGTGTGTGGGGGGGGGGAAATAATCAAATTTGGGGTTAGCTTTTTGGAGGAAATAAGCCATCCCTAACCCCCCCCCAAAAAAGAGGTCAAAATCCTGAATTTCTTTTCTAGGCACCCCACAAAATGGGAAAATAAAAGAGGGGTGGTGGGTTTTTTCCCTGTTTTTTTTTTCTTTTTTTTTAAGAAGGTACACAGCTTTAGAGGAAAGAAGCCAAGGGTCGGAGAAGAAAAAAGTGCAGCCTTTGGAAAAAAAGGAGATTCTCTCTGCAAAGGGTGAAAAGAGGAGCCTTTTTAAGAAAAAAAATTATTGGGGTTCATACAGGGGGTCCTCGACTTATGACCACAATTGAGCCCCAAATTTCTGTTAAGTGAGAAGCTTGTTAGGCCCCATTTTATGACTTTTCTTGCCACCGTTGTTAAGGGAAACGTAGTTGGTAAGTTAGTAACCCGGTTGTTAAGTCGATCGGGCTTCCCCATTGACTTTGCTTGTCAGGAGGTCGCAAAAGGGGATCACGCGGCCCCGGGACACAGCAACCGTCGTAAGTATGAGTCAGTTGTCAAACGGCTGAACTTTAATCCTGGGGATGCTGCAGAGGTCGTAACTTTGAAAAAAACGGCCATAAGTCACCATTGTAACTTTGGACAGCCCCTAAACGAACGGTTGTAAGGCAAGGACTACCTGGAGTACAGGTAATCCTCTTTTTATGACCACAACGGAGCCCAAAATTTCCATTGCTGAGCCGGTTAAGTAAGTTTTGCCCCGTTTTATGACCTTTCTTGCCACCGTTGTTAAGTCAATTACCGCAGTTGTTCAGTTAGTCCCAAGTAAATCTGGCTTTCCCATTGACAACGCTGCTAACAAACATCGGATTTTTTTTTTTTTTTGCATTGACAACAGATGGAAATGTAGCCATCTTTTTCCCTTTCGCTTTTAGAGTTAGATGATGCTGGGAGGGGGGCGGGGGACATGAATGAGAATCCAGATAGACATAACAACACTAAACCTAGCGTGAGAATCAAGGTTATTGAGCCCAGAGCTGATAAAGAATTGGCGGGCTGGAGAAGAAGCCTTCGCTTCAAGCTAATTGGGGAATGTAATTTATGACTGTTAATTTGAGGAGGGAACTGTGCTTTAATATTAGGTACCCAGGGGAGGGGAATTCAGTTTTTGGCTTCGATTATGTGAGTGCCGATATTATGCTACTCGAATAAAAGATCCTTTAAGGATCTTTATGCCTCGAAGTTCTTTGGAAGAGTTGCATGACATTGACTTTGCTTGTCAGAAGGTTGCTGCTTTCCGATGAAAAAGTGTTATGCAAGTTGTGTTGTGAGAGTATAGGGGATGAGGAAGGCAGGATATAGAAAAACCTAACCCATGAAACAGATGGGTGGACTGGATATATTTGAGAGAAATAAAAACTTGCCATGTGGAAGGAGATGGGACAAGGTTGGAGGGCAGCGTTTTAACCATGGAAAGATGTGTAGAATAGATGCATTTTGGCCTCAGGAGAAGAATTGAAAAAATGTCAGAATCCTAGACTTAGTGGAGGTTTGGGCAATCTTCCTACTCAAGTTATTTTTGAATGCTGTGAAGAATTGCAGTAGAGATGGTTAAACCAGGAGCTTCGTGTTTGATCCCAAATTTCAGAACAAAACTGTGCTATCTATTTGTTGAAGAAATTATGTGTCCTGAACCAAGGTCATTTTTTAATGTTGATTTGTGTTTCTAAATTTGTTTAGGCTGTTTCAATAGATGTTTTATTATCAAGACTGAATATAAAACACTGTAAACATAGTGGGATTCTCATTTAACTACTTATTTTTCTCTCCTTCTCTTTGGTTTCCTTCCCAGTCGGCAAAGTTGTAACATCATTTTCTTCCAAGCAAGTTGCATTGTTTTCTATACCCTCCTTTAGCTTTTTTAGTGGTTTTTTTTAAACGTTGAAATTACTATAATTATAGACTGTTCAATTAGAGAGACTTTGTTGCTGCTGCCCCACCGTTTTTTTAAGAACCAGGGGAAAATGCAAGCTGTGTACTCTTAGATATTTCTGCATTCTTTTATCTTGGAAGTTTCCATCTAAGCCTCTGCTGTTGGATTTATTGAATAGAATTGGGCATTTTCTTTCTTCAGTGAATTTACTAGATTGAAAGACAGTTGCTGTGTATAAAATACCAGCTTCACAGGTGCTTCTTTTGTTCTGAAAAGAAAAGCTTAAATCCAGGCTTATAATTTGAATTTCAAACCAGTCTCTTCGCATTTAATTATGACAATATCTGCGAAGGACCGGCTGTGGGAATGAAATACAATATTTGCAATCTGTCAAAAGATCTATCCTGCTAGGGATGGTTTCTTGTAATGCTTAGGAAATGAGATCATCCATCTATAGTTTCCTGGATTAAATGGAGGCAGGCTCATCATCAAGACTAAGCGATAATGTGATATGCTTACAGTCAAGTGAATAAAGATATTATAGCTTCAACAATAAATCTTTTTTAAAAAAATTAGCTTTATGTTACGTACACACCCATTTAGGGCCTTCCAAGGAAGTAATTCAGGCAGGGATACACAATCGGAATCTCCAAGGCTAAACGCAGATTCTCCCAAAAGCTGGCGCTGGTTTGTACTTTTCAGTGTGAAAGAGAAAATTACAGAAGGGTCGGGGCCAGCCAGCCACATTCAACTGAGTTGTAATTATTAAATGAAACCAAGCAACAATTTTGCTGAATTTTACTTCCAACCTGTCCCTTTATACCAAAACGTTCTCAAAACAAAAACCCCACGCACACCCTTGTACTACAGAAAGACCTTTTGATTCATGATGTCCATCCCAATCTTTTGTCCTAGCCTTGGTGAACAGTACTACAAGGATGCAATGGAGCAGTGCCATAATTACAATGCCCGACTGTGTGCCGAGAGGAGCATTCGATTACCGTTCCTGGATTCACAGACAGGGGTGGCACAGAGCAATTGCTACATTTGGATGGAGAAGCGGCACAGGGGACCAGGTGAGGCATCAGGACGTCATGTGTAAACCTGGGCTCTACCCAGGGTGTCAATTACGTGGTCAATTTCAGACAGCAGCTTCCATGCTTCAGTTCAATGTATGTATGTATGTATGTATGTATGTATGTATGTATGTATGTATATAGAAGACTCCTGCGAGTCTCTCGGAGTGCAAGGCGATCAAACCGGTCAGTCCTAGAGGAGATCCACCCTGACTGCTCTTGAGAAGGCCAGATCCTGAAGTTGAAACTCAAATCCTTTGGCCACCTAATGAGAAGGAAGGACTCACCGGAGAAGAGCCTCATGCTGGGAAAGGTTGAGGGCAAGAGAAGAAGACGGGGACGACAGAGAATGAGGTGGCTGGATGGAGTCACTGAAGCTGGAGGCGTGAGCTTAAAGGGACTCCAGAAGATGGTAGAGGACAGGAAGGCCTGGGCCCTGGAGGATCATATCATTCTTGTGTCCATGGGGTCGCGAGGGGTCAGACATGACTTCACAACTAACTACAACAACATATTTGTGGCATCATTGACATCAGTGTGTGAATTACTGCTGGTATAGACTAAAAATGCTCTTTTATTTATTAAATTTATATGCTGCCCATCTCACTATCAAGTAACTCTGGCAAACTTAATGATTCCTGCAAAGAGAGCTGCCAGAAGTGTTCAATACCCCAAACCGGAAGAGTTTGCCATAAACTTTGCTTAACTTTATGTGTAAAAGTTTTTTATACACACACACACACACACACACACACACACACACTTACTTACTTACTTACTTACTTACTTACTTTCCCCAGAACTTTATACATAAGTAGGTTGACTCAGCCTTCCATCCTTCCGAGGTAGGTAAAATGAGGACCCAGATTGTTGGGGGCAATTAAGCTGACTTTGTAATAATGCCGCTTGGGGGTGTGTGTGAAAGCCCTAACAAGCAGGCATATACATAGGATGAAGGCTATTGCTAAGCTTGTAAGCTGCCCTGAGTCTTCGGAGAAGGGCGGGATATAAATGGAATTAAAATAAATAATGAAACCTTTTGATTTTTTTCTGTTGTTGGAAGGTTTGGCATCTGGCCAGCTCTATTCCTATCCAGCTCGACGCTGGCGGAAAAAACGCCGTTCTCATCCACCCGAGGATCCAAGACTTTCTTTTCCTACCGTTAAACCAGGTTTGCCTTGTCTGTATTATACAATGTTTTAAATTTCTACCTTTACAGATGAATCATAACACAGCTTTCACCTGGTAGAAGTGATCGTTCAGGCATACATTACAGAATTTGTAATTGCCCAGGCATTTTCCGGGATAATTTTGGACTCTGCCCCATCTCAGGTGGAGGGGCTGTTTGAGGACGAGAACTGTGTGGTTCCAAATCAGCCATAGAAAAGTATCTTGGTATCCTGTTACTTGTATTATAATGGACCAGCAGGACAGCCAGACATTTAAAAAAATGTCAGGTTGCAACTAACAATTCCATGGAGATCAACATTAAAGGTGGCAGAAGAGATCATATCATTCTTGTGTTAGGACCTAATAGATTTCTGCATTGGCCTGCGATGCCTGTCACGACTTTTCTTAGGTTATTTGGCCAAGTTAATGGGAGTTTAGACTGAGAAGTCCTTGGTGCTCTCTGAACTGGGTTGTTTTCTTGCAGGCGTTTCATGACCCAAACTAGGTAATAGCAGTGCCCCGTGCACTAGTCCTGATGATGTTACCTAGTTTGGGTCATGAAACGTCTGCAAGAAAACAAATCAAGTTCAGAAAGCGCCAAGGACCCTTTTATCTCAACCCTTGAGTTGCGAACGTTATCTTTGTTGGTAAAAGTTTAGATTCTTTGTCTTAACAACCTTAAGACAATGAAATCTCTGTTTTTGTCAGACACTGAGCAAGCCCTAAAGAAAGAAGGCTTAATCTCTCAAGATGGCAGCAGTTTGGAGGCCCTCTTAAGGACAGACCCCCTTGAGAAACGCAGCTTGCCTGACCCTCGAAACGATGAAGACAGCCTCAGCGAGTTCCCGGTTGCCAATAGCCGCACCCGGAAGGTAGGGTAGAGAATGGCAGCCTATGGTAAAATAAGACATCTTTCCTTTGAAAGATGCTCCTTGATAGAACATACTGTTCTTCTGTCCCTTCCCTTCCCTTCCCTCTGTTAGTTCTTCCTTCCTTCCTACCCTAGCCTACCCTATCCTTCCTGTCTATCCTTCCTCCCTTCTTTCTTATTGCCACCCAACTCAACAAGTGGCTCTGGCCAGCGAGGAAAATTAAAAGTAAAATAAAATAAAAAAACAACCCAAGCATAATAATACAAAGCTGCCGAGAATAAATCATTTGTATTTTAATTTATTAACTGTATATCCCCCTGTCAGGCGGCTCTCGTGTCTCAGGGTGAGGGTTGTATAACAACCACTCTCGGGCCTCTTTGCCTTGAGAATAGTGTCATGGATCTCCAGTTGGGAGAAGGTTTAGAAATGGATCGTTCCTTTCTGTGTCCTCTTGACTGGGGTCCTGTAGAGAAACCAGAGCTTGTTTTTAGACTCCTTTACCCTTGTTTCATGCTGATCATTAAAATTCACTGCAAAGAGATACAGAGCTCTTGGCCAAGGGTTGTGCCATTGAGCCAGTAGGTGGAATAAGGAAAAACACAGCTTATAAACAGTTGGTTCCATCATATATTTGCGAGAGCATGATTAAAAAAAAAGAGAGATGTAGTGGTAATATCCTGGGTCCTATTTAAGTCCTCTCTGTTTTATCATTCAGGCTGTACCCGCCTTTGGATTCAGAATCGGCATTGAGAATGGTCCCTGGTTGAGCAAGAACACTGTTGTTCTTAGCATTTGTCCTGCATAATTGCAGAGCCTCTTGGTTTTTTGCGCTGCGCTTGCCTAGTTCTTACAACGAAGCTGTCGATGCGTGACAAGACAAGGGGGATTGTTTATCAGTCAGCTTGTCGCAGAACCTGACACCCACAGAGCTATGATTTAGCAGGAATATTCCTTGGAGAAACCAAACATCCTTCCCTCACAGCTTTTTTTGCATCCTTTCCTTTCTGTTTCAGCGAATTCTGGAACCTGATGATTTCTTGGATGATCTGGATGATGAGGACTACGAGGAAGACACCCCAAAACGACGAGGCAAAGGAAAGGCTAAGGTACGGGTTAATGTGCCCCCCCCCCGTCCTCTTTGAAACTTTCCTCTTGTTTCAGATTTTGTGGGCTCATTGAATTTTACAATAGGCTTCTCTAATGCAGAGTAAGGAGTGCATCTGGGCAATTTAGGCAAGGGGATAGCTAAAGTGTCCCAAAAGGTGCTGAGAAGGCAGGTATTTTGAGTAGAAGCCATTGGCTGGATGCAGGTGTCATTCCGAGCGCATATAAATCAAATTCTGAGTGTCTTGGTGTCATGGTTCCGACAGATAAAACTTCCAAAGAACTTTTGAGGCATCGTTTACCTTAAAGAAGGGACGCGGTGGCTCAATGGGTTAGGGCGCTGAGCCTGTCAGAAGGTCGGCAGTTTGGCGGGTCGAATCCCGAGTGCCGCCTAATAGAGTGAGCGCCTGTTACTCGTCCCAGCTTCTGCCAGCCTAGCAGTTCGAAAGCACGTAAAAAAATGCAAGTAGAAAAATAGGGACCACTACAGTGGGAAGGTAACAGCATTCCGTGCGCCTCTGGCGTCTAGTCATGCCGGCCACATGACCACGGAGACGTCCTCGGACAAGCGCTGGCTCTTCGGCTTTGAAACGGAGATGAGCACCGGCCCCTAGAGTCGGAAACGACTAGCACGCGTGTGCGGGGAACCTTTACCATTACCTTTACCTTTACCTTAAAGGATCTTTTATTTGAGTAGCATAACATCAGCACTTACATAATCGAAGCCAAAAACTGAATTCCCCTCCCCTGGGCACCTAGTATCAAAGCACAATTCCCTCCTCCAATTAACAGTCATAAATCACATTCCCCAATTAGCTTAAAGCGAAATAACCTTGATTCTCAGGCTAGGTTTTGTGTTGTTATGTCTAGCTGGACTCTCATTCACATCCCCCCCCCTCCCAGCATCGTCTAACTCTAAAAGCGAAAGGGAAAAAGATGGCTACATTTCCATCTGTCGTCAATGCAAAAAAACATCCCACGTTAGCAGCCTTGACACTTTGGTTAATCTAAGATGCTGTTAACCTGCCATCTGAAAAAGATCTTAAAAGGGGCTTAGAGAAATGAATAAATACTCATTTTAAGATGGTTACAAATATCTTTCACCGGGTGGCAGCATCGCTCTACATATTTTCCTAATTTGATTAGCAGAATGAACCGAACCTCCATGCAGGTAGTCCTCACTTAGCGCTAACTGGGAACCGACAACACTTGCTACTAAGCACAGTGGTCGCTACATGAGGAAAACTCAGGACCATAACTCTGCTAGTCAACCGTGTCATGCTTCACTTCTGCTTGTTTGAACTGCAGGAATAGAACAGCCATATTTGAGATTTAAAATCTTGAAACCCAGCCATCTTGAATTTCACTTTTTTCCCCCGAACCAGAAAGAAAGCATACTCTTCATCTGCCATCAGTTTTTTTGTTTGTTTGTTTTAAATTAATTTCCTTATAGGGTAAAGGAGTTGGGAGTGCTCGGAAAAAGTTGGATGCTGCCATTTTGGAAGACAGAGACAAACCTTACGCCTGTGACAGTGAGTAAGAAGGCGAGCCGTGTTATAGGAAACAGCTGCTTGATTTTACTGGTGTACATAGTCTGGGAACAGCTCCTGGTGTTAGGGTGGGGTTGTGTGACAATGCCCTGCTGGGGGTTTCTGGGGAAGATGTGCCACAGGCTGGCTACACCCACCTCCTCTTACTTGGCCCCTTGTTAATCTTGCACCGTGCCAGGGGCTGTTTGGGGAGAGCTGAAATGCATCATTTATCACACCGTGTGAAGGGGATGACGTTTCTTTACCCAACGTCAGAAAAATGGCGGCGTTTTTCCCCGTTCAGTGAGAGGCAGAGACACGCAGCATTGGCCACCTTCTCTGCTGCCTGACGTCGGCTCCCTAAGAGAGCACCTGGGAAGCAGATTCACTTGGCATTCTCGGTTGGGATCATCGCTGTTCCTTTCTCTGTCCCTAAGTAGTGGAATTCTGGGAAAAGTTCCAACCCATTTCTCCCGGCGGATCCTGGGATCGCACAGGAAGGAATTCTCTTTCGCTGTTGGAATCGTGGTTTTTGCACTTCACCATTGCAGAACCCCAGAGTTGCGCTGCACAGTGTCTTCCTTTGGTTCCACATTTCACAACTTGTTGACCTTTGACCCGGCACACCGATCTGCAAAAAAAAAAAAACAATCCCCATGAAACCTTAGTGATTAATGGAAAAGTTGGGAGAGAAGGGTGATTGGCAAGACCTTTCCAAAGGGCAAATCCTGAGTTTTTGAAATTGCTTTTCTTTCTCTCCTCCTTTACTCTCCTGTAAGAATTTTTATACTACCCCCTCATAATTTGAAATAACACCAGCGAGCTTTTGTTTTCCTCTCCTCCCTTTTAATCGCTCTGTATAGCTGACTTGTGTGCATGTTATGTGCCTGACCTTATCGACTGCCTTCACCTTTCTCTCATTCTCTTTCTGTATTTCAGATAGTTACAAACAAAAGCATACCTCGAAACCTCCTGACCGAGGTATTCCATTCTTCTCTGTCTTGCTGTTTAATTTCCTCTTGACCTTGTTCTTCTGAAATGTTAGTTTTAAAAACTCTTTTTTTTCCTTTCCTTTTTTTTTAAAAAGAAAAAGTGGGTCTTCTCAAGCAGAGTGCCAAAAATCCCTCCCTTCCGATGATACCTACTTTGGTTTTATGTATGTGACATACCGAGGGGGTAAACATGCCTTTGGGCAGGTGCAGTGTGTGTTTGGGAAAGATAACAAATTCTTTTGAAGTGTGGTGGTGAATGTCGACTTGAGAATGCAACATTTTCATCTCGGTGGAGAGGAGGATTGATTTGAGATAGTGTCAAGCTGGGCAAAGTATAGGGCCAAAGAGAAAATGGTTTCTGGGGAATTCTGGGAGTTGACGTCCACATGTCTTAAAAGAAACACCGTCGTATAGCCTAACTGGCTGTGGCAAATCCCCAGCATCATTCAAATCAGCTACATTTCCAAATCTGCTCTGTTAGATGTCGGATGTGGGAAGGCTTGGGTTTACTTTCGCTGTTGCTGGGATCTGTAAGTTCTGTTTAATATACCAATTATCTTAATTGGTTTTCTCCTGGCCTCTTCCCTTGCTGGGCCCATGCCCCATGGAGTGGGGGGGGAGCACCTCAGTTGGGACTTTGCCTTCTCCCGCTGAGAAGACTTGTTAGCACAGGAACGGGGCAAAAGGTCTTCAGATTTTTGTAAATTCTGTTAATAATAGCCCAAAGTTTGAGTTTTCGGTATTCATTCCCTTCATTAGGCGACCTCTGAGCTATTTGCTGGACAGCTCGTTTCTCCCTCGGCAACCGAGGTGATCCTAGATAATCTGTTGGATTCCCTCGATGCTTTCAGCAAAAATGGCGATGCTCAATACTGGTCGACTCTGGGTGTATGAGGGACGCGGTGGCTCAGTGGGTTAGGACGCTGAGCCTGTCGATCAGACGGTCGGCAGTTTGGCGGGTCGAATCCCGAGTGCCGTGTAGCAGAGTGAGCGCCTGTTACTCGTCCCAGCTTCTGCCAACCTAGCAGTTCGAAAGCACGTAAAAAATGCAAGTAGAAAAATAGGGACCACTACGGTGGGAAGGTCACAGCGTTCCGTGCGCCTTTGGCGTCTAGTCATGCCGGCCACATGACCACGGAGACTTCCTCGGACAAGCGCTGGCTCTTCGGCTTGGAAACGGAGATGAGCACTGGCCCCTAGAGTCGGAAACGACGAGCACGCGTGTGCAGGGGAACCTTTACCTTTATCTTTACCTGGGTGTATAACCGGTCCTGCTGACTCTCTCCCTAACAAAGAAAGACACTTCTAAGCCTGAATTCAACTGTAGATAATGATGAGAGACCATCCTTGATCACAGAAATGCAATAATCGGGATCCGTTCCCCTTCTGCCTTTGCTCCTCTTCTGGGGGAAGTAAATGTGTAAGTTTGAAGGAGAAGGGTTAGGGTTTTCCTTCCCCACCCGCGGAAAGTTCTGAGTCAGAACTTTTTCTGTATCCATTTTGGTTGCTACCTGTAGTAGCTGCATAGAGCAGGGCCTGCTAGCTCAGGTTCTTACTTAATCAGCTGGGTTTACGCAATCCTTAGAGGGCTGTGACTTTTTTCCTCTTGGCAGATTAGATTTCCAGTTTCTGGACACACACACACTCGTGTGCATACAGAAACACACACATGTATGAGACCTGCATAGCTCAAAGGATTTGAAAAGGATTTGTTTCTTTTTATCCTCCCCTCCCCTTCCACCAGCTTCTCTACTGCTTCCTTCTAAATATGGTCTGTTCTCTTGTTTCTGGCTTGAGCTGTTTCCAGATTTAGGACATATTGTTTGGTGGATTAATTTTAGCCGCCAAGCAGAGGATGGATTATTCCTTCTCCTTCCCTTGACTCTGAATGCGTTCCTGGCACACGCTAAAGCTAGGAAACAGTTTTGTCAGGTCTTCTGTCTTCCAAGAATTTGCGGAGAATGGCAGCGAGGTGGGTACATTCTGTCAAGGGAAGATAAGAGCAGCTAAATCCTCTTTCTGTAGAGCAGGCATTTTCCAAACTTGGCAATTTTTAAGACTTGTGTACTTCAAACTCCCAGAATTCATGGCATGGGTTGGCTGAGGAATTCTGGGTGTTGGAAGTCCACGAGTCTTAAAAGTTGCACAGTTTGGAGATCCCTGCTGTAAATAGTTGCGGACTCGCTGATGCCGCTATCACTCCTTGGATGGCCTTGATGATGGATGATAGAGAATTGTAATTCAGCAGTACGAGGCAGGCATATTCCTAACCTTTTAATCCCTGAATTCCACTAACACTCACCTTTCCTTTTAGGATCAGAGTCAAAAGAGGGATTGTGTTGGTTTATCCCTTCCTTTTATCAAAGCAGGGAGCTAGTTTTAGAGCATTATCTAAAGAATCTGCTGGGTGGAAAAGAGGGAATTATTTTCCCGTGTGGCTGGCATTGAAATCGCAGCTAAGGCTAAAATGCATTAACCGGCGTTTAGCTTTCGCAAGGTCATTTGCCAGGCTGGGCTTAAACTGGCACAAACGCTGTACGTCAGAAAGCACAAGGCTGTAAACAGAAGCACAGGAGGCAGCTTCGTGTACCAAGCACCACGTGAGCCAGAATTGGTCATAGGGAAGAGAACCAAAAAAAAAAAATATGGAATCAGGGGCAAATTGAAAAATGGTGCAAGTCTTTTTAACTGTGAGAAGTCAGGGACACAGGCTTAATTGCAATAAAAGTCTGGAAACTGGCATATTGATGCAAAAGAACGTACAGGGATTTGGGAAGGGAAGTGGCAAATCAGGGTCATACCTGGGATTTGGGAGGAATGGAGTAAAGGGTGGAGTCTTGTGTAAACATGATTTTTTTGTCCCCCCCCCTAAGACACATTATCCTGCACATGTGGAAGGGCAGAAAAATGTCCTCTCCGTCCATTGAACATCCTTCAACCTTTGCTTTTTGGACCTCAGATAACATCCGTTGAATTTCGGACCCCTGTTTTCACGAAAACCAGAGGGTTGAATTTCACCATCCCTTGTCTACATGCCCTCTCTGGCTTGTTTGCATCGCTGGGTTGGGGTATGGGGTGCTGGTCCGTTCCATTATTGCGGCAAGTAGCTTTTTTTGTTTGTGGCTCCGAATGAGCCGCCTTGGGAGTCCACCGAGTCCCTTAAGGCAGCGGCTCCCAGCCTTTTCTGTGCCCTGCCCCCCCCCAAGAACGCTTCTGATATATTCTCGCACCCCTTGCAAACGTTTGAAATAACGGCAGCGAATTATGCATGTACACTATAATTTTGAAAGGCCAGGTTTTCGCGCCCCTTTTTGGGGAACCCCCTACCTTAAGACAAGGTTACAGGCAGAGCCTGGGTGTAGTTGAAGGTGTTGGGTTCTGCTCTGAGAAGAGAGAACAAACAGGTCACCCTGCTACCAGCTCTGTAGGCACCCCTTCTGCTCTGTAGCAGTAGTCCTCTACTTACAACCTTAACAGCCCGGATTTACAGTCGTTAAGTCGCTGCGGTAGTCATTCAAAGCAGCGGGGGAGGGGACTGGATTCAAAGTTAGCGATCGCTCGTAACAACAGTCATTGAGCGAACGTGAACAGTTGTTAAGCGAATCCATTTTCCCCAGTAGCCCACCACCACCACCCCCTTTTTGGGGGGTGGGGGGTGGGGTGGGGCTGGAAACCAGAAGAAAAACTGAAAACCCAGCAAAAAAAAAGTCGCAATCGCAGTTGCGTGATGGCAGGAGGCTGCAAAAGCCGGTTGCCGAAATGCGGCCAAAACGTGATCGTGTGACGGCAGGCTGGGGTGTGCAGCTGTCGTAACTCCAAAAGCAGCTCTTCGGTAGCTCTGGAGAGGCCTGTCGTCACTTGGAAGGGTCAGTAAGTGACCGGTTGGCAAATTGAGGAGTATCTGTTTGGGGCAGGGGTAGGCAACCTTGGCTCTTTTTATGACTCGTGGACTTCAACTCCCAGAATTCCTGAGCCAGCAGGGCTCAGCTTGGCAACCTCTCCCTTTCCCCTCAGCGTGGCTGGCTCGGGAATTCTGGGAGTTGAAGTCCACGAGTCCTAAAAGAGCCAAGGTTGCCTACCCCTGGTTTTCGGGAAGCAGGCAATGTGCTGTGGGGTGGCCTTTGGGTGAAGCATAGCCCACCGGTGGGGTCTGCTGAGAAGGGACGTGGGAGGGTGCTTTTTTTACCGCCGGCTTGCCTCTCAGTGTTCCCTTCTCATCCTCTCCCGGTCAGTCTGTGGGAAACGCTACAAGAATCGTCCTGGCCTGAGCTACCACTACGCTCACTGTCACCTGGCGGAAGAGGAAGGCGAGGAGAAGGAGGACTCTGAGCCTCCCACGCCCGTCTCACAGAGATCAGAGGAGCAGAAAAGTAAGTTGCAGGGAGCTTCGGCCCCCTCCCTTCCACCTGCTGTTGAGTCGGGCGCCTGTTTTCTACGCTGCTGTCCAGCCTGGTCCCCGCGAATCAGGCCGGGACCTTTCTTTGGCCCTGCTGGTCCTTGCATAACAGAGATGGCGGAGCACAGTCTTGCTGTCAGGCTGCATTTGTCCCCGTCGTCACACCCACTCCCTCTTTCCTTCCTTCCCCAACTCCTTGCTGGGGCTCTTTGCTTGGAATCCCCTGCAGCTGCCAAACTCGGAAAGGCCTCAAGCTCCGTTATTTTTATTTATTTATTTTATTTTAATTCCATTTATATCCCGCCCTTCTCCGAAGACTCAGGGCGGCTTACAAGCTTAGCAGTAGCCTTCATTCTATGTATATGCCTGCTTATTAGGGCTTTCGCGCCCGCCCCCCAGCGGCATTATTACAAAGTCAGCTTAATTGCCCCCCACAATCTGGGTCCTCATTTTACCTACCTGGGAAGGATGGAAGGCTGAGTCAACCTTGAGCCTGGTGGGACTCGAACCTGCACTAATTGCAGGCAGCTGGTGTTACTTAAGGAGGCATTAGCCCACTGCGCCACCAAGGCTTCATTATGCTCATCGGTGGCAACCTTCTTCCTCCTAAAGCCAGTTTCCTCCACCCTTCCATCTTCAGAGCCAGTCGTGGTGCCCCACACCTCCCAACCGCGAGAACCTCCAGACAGGCTACAATGACCCGCCGCAGTTAGAAACAGGCTTAGCTATAGCGGTTTGAAACTTAAGCGGTGGCTGGAGGGAGCTGCCCCAAGGTGACTTTCCGAGGTTATTTTTTTTAAAAAAGAAATAATTTGCAGTGAGTGCCGGTGTTAGGAAACCTTCTGATCCCAAGTTGGGTTTCTGATCTCTCTCAAAGTTTTCCGGGCAGGATTTGCCCATTTTGGGAGGTGTGTGTGTGTGTGTGTGTGTGTGTGTGTGTTTGTGTGTGTTTTTGTCATGGGATTTATCTGGGCTGCTAAACAGGACGTGCCCCTGCTGTGCTTTGAAAGACAAATCCCTTTTACTCCCACAGCCAAGAAGGGTCCTGATGGTTTGGCCCTGCCCAATAATTACTGCGACTTTTGTCTGGGAGACTCGAAGATCAACAAGAAGACGGGTCAACCCGAAGAGCTGGTTTCGTGCTCGGATTGTGGGCGATCAGGTACGCAAAGCCCTTGGGGACCCTTGAGAAAAGGACTTGGGGGGGGCTCTTTTGCCTTAGCTGTCCACCTGCCAATAGCTCACCTGCCTTTTCCTAGGGTGGCCTGGTCTGTCTGAATGCTGCTTCTTTCTCTCACCTCTCCAGGGCACCCATCTTGCTTGCAGTTCACCCCGGTCATGATGGCTGCCGTGAAGACCTACCGCTGGCAGTGTATTGAGTGCAAGTGCTGTAACATCTGCGGGACCTCTGAGAACGACGTGAGTGTGCTTTTTCCCTCTCCCTTCTCGTCCCCAAAGGCTGATCCGGTTCAGGTTGGAATTTAATCTCCTTAAGTTATGCCACCTTCTTCCTTTGGGGGACACCCCCTCCCCTTTCTCCTTTGAACTTGACCTCTCCCCCTCTTGGTACCGGATCCTTCGAAGCCTGCTTCTTGTGATGGATCCTCCCGGAAACCAAGATTAGATCTGAATTTGAATCACAAAAATTTGGATTACTCGTTTCAAAATGTATACCAAAGCCCACTCCTTTCACCTCACTCTGGAGAACTCACTTTTCTGGGTTTTTGTGGCACGTAAAATCATAAATTGAGTGGCTAGATTCATGCTGGGCTACTAAAAATCAACCCAGTTTCGGATGTCGGAGGATTGAGTGCAGCTGCATCATTTGCTTCCGGGTGAAGATTGTGCTATGAACCTGGCCAGGGTTACTTGGAGCTTTTTTGGCAGGGGGAAAAAAACAAAAAAAACCCTCTTAAATTGAAAACAGTTGCCTTGAACTCAAAACAGGTTCTTCGACCCTCACCTGCCTAGTCCCAACTCCGCTCTGACCATTCTGGAGAGCCTTCCAAGTATGGGGTCTTTTGCATGCTGGGAAATGTCACGCTTTTGGGTTTATCTAAAGAAAGAAAGTGCTTAAGACCTCTGGATGCATTTTCCTCCAGCCCAAAAGGAAGTGGACTTAAGCAGTATTCTCCTTCCTTGTCTTCTCCCCGTCTTCCTCAGGACCAGCTGCTGTTCTGTGACGATTGTGACCGTGGTTATCACATGTACTGCCTCACTCCACCTATGTCAGAACCTCCGGAAGGTGAGTGCTGTTCTGGTCCCCTTCTGGTCCCCCCCCACCTTTCACCTGGCTGAGATTTTGGAATTGTGAAGGGTCTGTGCAGCCCACAGTTTTAATAAGCAGCCAGCTTCCTTCGCCTTGATCTTCTTCCTTCCCTCCTCGGGCTGCCCAGGATGAAATTGGTGGTCCAGCTCATCAGAAAGACCCAGGTTATGGCCTACTGCTCTGGCTCCTCTTTTTTTAAAAATCAAAATGTGAAGACACCTTGGGGTTGCAGGTGAGAGACCTGTTCCACGAAGGGTCTCTCTCTCTCGGTGCCTGTCGTGCTTCAAGATGAAATGGCCAGCACCCGACTGCTATGTAACAAACAAAACATTTTAAAGCCCCAACACTTGTTCTAGCCTCCAACTTAACGAGAAGATGCCCAGAGTCATCTTACTGGAGGAATGGCAGCATATAAATGAAGATAGAATGCAAGAAAGGGAGGGAATGAGGCAGGAAGGAGGAAGGAATTTTAAAAAGGAAGGAAGGAATTAATTTAAAAAAGGAAGGAATGAATTGAAAAGAAGGAAGGAAGGAAGGAAGAATTTAAAAAGGGAAGGAAAGAAGAAATTTAAAAAGGGAAGGAAGTTCAAAATTAGCACAAATGTGCATGCACGCACGCACACACACAGAGGCAAAAGCTGCCATCGTTTAAAAGTTGCCAACCCTTCCTGTATCGTGACAAGGCAAAATGGTGGCTTGTAGCAAGCTGCCTTGTTTCCAGAGCAAGAGCTGACTCGGGCCTTTGGGAGGATCCATTCAGCCCCTGTTAACTTCAAACAGTCCGTGTCATTTTTACATCACAAGAGGATCACACTCGGGCTGTGACGGCTCTAGTTAAATTAAGAGAGGCAGAGAAAGTCTTTCTCTGTGTTTTTTCTTCTCTTGCAACTGGCCTTCTAACGAGGGGACTCGCACAACGAGGGCATTCGCACAACCAGACGGGCTCCATTGCAGAGGCCCACAGGATGGGAGCCCAATGCATTGTCCCACTTAGAAGTTCCTAGAATTAATCTTTACATCTCCAGTTAAACATTAGTCGGAGGAGGCAACGACCTCTGCCCGAGAATCTGACCTGTCGATGCCACCCTGGCAGTAATGATTTCCTCAACTCAAAGAGAGTCCCAAACCGGCTTACTCGCTATTTCCTGACCATGAGGACGATTAGTCAGTGGAACAACTTACCACTTGGAACTCTGGGGTGCTCCATCACCGGAGGTTTTCAAGAAAAGACTGGGGTTGTCTGGGCTGGTATAAGGACTCCTGTCTTGGCCAGCGGGTTGGACTAGAGCAGGGCTAGGCAACCTTGGCTCTTTTGTGACTCGTGGACTTCGACTCCCAGAATTCCCGAGCCGGCCATGCTGAAGGGAAGAAAGGGAGAGGTTTCCAAGCTGAGCCATACCGGCTCAGGAATTCTGGGAATTGGAAGTCCCCGAGTCATAAAAAGAGCCCAAGTTGCCTACCCCTGGACTAACAGACCTCCAAGGTCCCTTCCAGGCCAATGGACTCTATGATTTACCATCCAGAAGCTTCAGATCTGACCTGAGAAAACCTAAAAGGAATGGGAATAAGCAGAGAAAGAGGCCTGAGTCACAATTACAGGTCCTCCTCGACTTTACAACAGTTTTGTTTAGTGACCGAAGTTAACGGCGCCGAAAGAAAGCGACTTACGACCCCTTTTCACACTTGACGGCCGTGGCAGCATCCCCACGGTCACGAGATTGATATTCAGGCGCTCGACAGCCGACTCGCATTTACGACGGTTCACGTGCTTCCCCCCTTTTGCAACCTTCCGACAAGCCCAGTCAGATCCGCTTAACAAAACCCTGCCACCAGCTCAACACCGGCAGTGACTCCCTTAACAAACTTTTGTCCCTGGCGAGACAAAAGTCGTAAAATGGGGCCAGAGTCACCGGGGGGGGGGGGGGAAGGAAATTTGCCAGCAGAGAAACGTCGGTCTTGATTACGGTCGGAAATCGAGAACTGTTATATGCACACAGCCTATTATTATTGTTGTTATTATTATTATTATTATTATTATTATTATTATTATTATTATTATTATTATTATTAATTATTATTATTATTATTAATTATTTACCGTCCTCGCTAGCTTGAACAGGAAAATGCTTCTTCCCTTACAGGCAGCTGGAGTTGCCATCTCTGCCTGGATTTGCTGAAGGAGAAAGCCTCGATCTTCCAGAACCAGAACGCCTCCTGAAATTGCTTCTCCGTCTCGGAAAAGATCCTTTTTCGCTTGTCCAGTCTTTCTCTTGGGGTTTTAATCTTCCTCCTGCCGCCGCCGCCTCCTCCTCCTCCTCCCACTTTGGGTCAGTGTCTCCCTTATTGGTTGGGTCACACGTCCGCACACACACGTGCACACACACGTGCACACGCAGACACATCCCTGCCTCTCTGCCTCTCCTTCTGTCAGTCCCCCCCTCCCCACCACGCCTTCTCCCTGGCAGCTGGGGCTTTGAATCCCTTCTCTCCCCCTTAACCCTCAGCTAAGGATTTGGAGACCCCTTTTCTCAAATAAATAAATAAAAAATCCGGCATCCATGATAGGATGAGGAACACCCCAAGGTTTTGGGCTAATCCCCCAGCTTCAGGGCTCTATGCGAGCCAGAACGAAAGAAAGAAAACCTATTGAATGGGGGGGGGGGTTTGCTGGTTTTTCCATCCGCTTCCTTCTTTTTCGGCCCCGTCGCGGTGTTCTGGGCACACCCCCGGTGACCCCAAAGCTTCTAAACTCCCGCTTGTTTCTTCATGCCTGCAAGAAACTTTTCTTTCACCACCAACAGCGACGTGGTTTCAAAGGGGCACCACAGCAGCCTTTGAGAGGTTCGCGGGCGGCACGGGAACCCAAACTGAAGGCATCCCCAAGGCTCCGGCGCAAGCAAGCACCGACGGCAAAGTAACTCGGTTTGCCTCGTTCAAAAAAAAAAAACCCACACCAAACGGTCATCTCAGATTTTGCCAAATCGGGGCCGTGTCTTGGGCGAGTTGAGGAAAACCCCGCTCAGTTTAGATCCGGGGAAAGAGTGTCATCCATCGCTTCGTCCTCTTCATTTCCTAAATTCCTAAAGTCTGGGTACCCCATCCCACACCCATCGATCCCTGCGATGGTGGATTTCAAGATGGCTTTCTGCCCCCCCCCGGGAGGTCCCGTTCATTGCGTGTGTCTGTGTGCGCGAGCGTTTAAAGCCGCATCGGGCTTTTTAACGCCCTGGCGTTACATCTCTTCGTTCGGGGAGCCTGTGTGGAAGGCTTCAAGGCTGGTGTTTCTTTTGTCTTCAGGAAAGAAGCTGAAGGTTGTTCGGAGTTGGGCAACGTTTGGGTGGGTGCTGACTCTATAAAGCAGGGCTGCCCAGCCTTGGCAACTTTTTAAGACCTGTGGACCTCAACTCCCAGAATTCCCCAAGTGCTAGCTGGCTGGGGAATTCTGGGAATTGAAGTCCACGAGTCTTAGCTGGCTGGGGAATTCTGGGAATCGAAGTCCACAAGTCTTGGGACTGTCACGGTTGGACACCCCTGCTCTTAAAGCTTCGGGCTCACTCGAATAAGTTGCTTTAAAATTTCTTCTTCGAGTCTCCATCTCGCCAGAGGCCTAGAGACAGCCGTGTCTCTTCCACTAACTTTTTCTTCAACTCTGCTGCTTCCTGGTCCGGTGGGAGTCGGGGAGCTGAGCTGAGCTTCTCTTGCAGCTTCTCTTTCAGTTTTTTTCCTCCCCTTTGCCCCCAATTCGAGGATTTGGTCTTGCCAACAAGGGATGCTTGCTTGCTTGCTTTTATTTTTATTTTTAATTTTTAGAAAAAACCTCAGTCCCTGTTCCTTTTCCTCCCTCCAGTGGCAAAGTTTTCTGCAAGATCCCGCTTGCAGAAGGAGAGGCATTTTTCCCCCAGAATAGGGTTTTTGTGTAATATTATACTTGTAATGTGCCTGATTTTTCTAAGATTGTCTTTAAAACCTACCTCTGACATTGCCCTTTCACACACATCCTTCCGCGTCCTCTCCAAAGGCTTCTTCGCGCCCTCCACCTGAGTCCCCTTATCTTTGCCGAAAGTGAGGGGAGACTCAGGACTGCCAAAGCAAATGGGGTCCCCTCTCTCTCTCTCTCTCTGAGGTGGGGGCGACAATCCAGTCTGCACAAGTGATGGAATTTGTTGACTTGATGCAAACTTGAATTTCGCAAAGGCCGGCGGTGTCTTTCTCCTGGATTCTCCTTACCTGGCTTGGCAGGAGAAGTCAGCCTTTTCGACACGGTGCCTCCTACCTAGGACGATGGGCGTCCAGCCAATAGTGGGAAGGACAGAGTTTGGGTCCCAGTGGGATAGCTTTGGCCCACGGAAAGCCAGGAACAAAGTGACCCAATGGAAGCTTTGATCCAGTCACCTTCCCTGCCCGCTCAGTCCTTCAAGAGGACTTGAAGCTTGAAGACTAAAAAAGTCTTCCCTTGCGGTCTCGGGAACTCAGTAGGTCTCTCGGGTCATGCGTAGGGGAGAGAGAGCTATTATTTGTGCACTTAACTTGGATCTGGATTCCCTTTTAGCTGTGACCTTTTAAAAAACGTTACTTTAACTCTTTTTCTCTCTCCCCATACCCCGGGGAGATGGGGGGGGGCTGGCTGTCAGCCCCTCCCCCCTTGCACCAAACAAAGGGAGAAAGTTGTAGAAATGTTCCTTGGGTGGGTGTTAACGTGTCTCATCCCCAGCCCGGGTTGTTAGGTCCTCATTTGAAGCATCACACCTGTGTCTTAAAAAATAATAATACCCAAATAAAAAAAAACCAAAATGGCTTCTTGGAACTGGTTTTATGGTGGCCTGGCTCTCCGAGTTCGGGGAATCGTGTGTGAATCTGTTTAGTGCTGCGACATTGTGTGTGGGGGTGTGTGTGTGTGTGTTTCCACGCTCAGGTTAGTTCTGTCGGTTTGCAGGGGGTAGGAGGTGGGACGGGCTGTAATACCTCATTTTCTTCTCTCCTCGTGACACCCGCAAATAGTTGTGCAGCTTCGCACCTCCTCTGCACTGACTCCTGATACTTCCCCCACACCCCACCCCAACTAGAACCTGTTCCTGGTCGCTTGATTGTTCTCCTTTCCAAGTAATTTGATTTGTGCACCTTTTAATTGCATAGGTTTGGAATTGGGGCTTTCCTTCCAAAAAAACTAAACATCGAAGACTTCCCATACCCTCCCGCCCCGTCTTTTATTGCAGTAGAAGCTGAAAGATATTTTGGCTCCCTCCCTCCAGTTTTATCTCAAGGCTGTGTAATAAGCACTAGCTAATAAATATTGCCTTTATTTACTCCTGTGTGGTCGGTCCAGCAATCGGGTCTGGATTTTAATTCTTTTGCTAATCGGTCGGGTGGAGCGCGCGGCGAACTTTCAGATCAAGGTTTCCTCTTGTCTCTTCAGAGCCCGTTTGTCTTTCCCGAACAAGGGAACGGACTATTGCTTATCGTCCAGTTTAGATTTTTTTTTTAAAGCTGGCCATACCAGACAACAACAACTCAGCCAGTCTGAGCCTGGAAGGGGATTGGCAAGGCAGTGAGGGGGTCAAAGGTCAGGTTTAGGAGATGCATTGATCCGAATATCGATTGAAAAAGTTTGGGCAGCTTGATGTTTTCACGTCTCGAAAGGTTTCAGCGGCTTGGCAACCCCGGCATGTATTTATGACATTGGCAGCATCCCGGAGGTCACGTGATTGCCACTTGTGGCCTTCCCAGCTGGCAAAGCCGGGTTTGCTTCAGAGCTGTGTGATTCATTTAACGGCTCTGCTGAACTGCTTAACAACGGTGGTCAAAAAGGTCGTGAAATCTGGCACGGGTCATTTGACAGCCACTTTGCTTAGCAGCCTTCCAATATTTGAGGAATGTCAATATTTGTTGACCAACAAAGAAGAGGGGGGGGGGTGTTTGTCAACCTATTCCCCAAAGCACCAGAAGGCAGGACAAGAAATTACGGATTGGAAACGAATCAAGGAGAGAAGCAACCTGGAACTAAGGAGAAATTTCCTGACAGAACAGTTAACCAGTGGAATGATTTGCCTTCCAGAAGTTGTGGGTGCTCCATCACTGGAAGAGACCGGACCGCAATTGGTCTGAAATGGTGTAGGCTCTCCTGCCTGAGCAAGGGGTCAGGCTGAAAGACCTCCCGGGGTCCCTTCCGACTCTTAATTCCGTATTCTTTCCTAGGGATGGAAATGGTTTTACTTTCCTGACCTTGCAGGATCTGCCTTTAGCCACTGTGAGGCAACCTGCCCTTTCAGATTTGTGCGATAACATCCCGGAGTGATTATTGTGGAGGAAAACTAGAAAAAATGGGACTCCGCTATGCTGTCCGGTGCCCCTGTGCGTAGAGCAGGACAGGTCTAACAAAACTCGGCCGAGACATTTAAGCGTGGCGTTCAACTTGCGCAAGCCAAAAGGATGAGAGGTGTTCACTTCTACCGAAAAGAGCCAAAGATGGAATTTTTCACAGATAGATTTGAGCGCGTATATAGCAAGATGCATTTTCCCGTTAAGAGAGAAATGTCTGCTCCAAGGCCGGCTCCAAGGCCGAGTCTCACCTTTCAAGAAGGTAAGTGCTTCCTCTGCAGTTTGGGATGACTCAAAGGGAACATTTTGCACAGAGTTACTTTGAACCTCTCGGAATCCGTTCTTCAAGCAGGGTTTGGGGAGCACAACTGTGGAGCAGTGCCTCATCAAACCCACCTATTAAAAATTCTCCAAGTTAATGATTAACGGCATAAAAATTCATCCCTTTCTCACCTTTTTTTCTTTTCCTTTCTTTTCCTTCCTCTCCTCTCCTCTCCCTCCCACCTCCCACCTCCCTCCCTTTATCCTTTCTCTTTTTCCTCCCTCCTTCCCTCAAAACTAATAAACGAAGTTTCCCTGATCAGATCAGGGCAAGGACTAAACAGAGGCTCAACACCCCCCCTCCCTCTCTGCTTTTGCAGGTGGCCAAAAAAGAACAGTGCGCTGGGGGTTCGGCTATCATGGAAATAACCGGGCTGTCTGCAAAATCCTCATTTGTGCAAAAGCTATATCGTATGATTTTGTTTCATCTTGGATTGAGCCAGCCTCCCAAATGGGGGTTTGTTCAGAATTCTAAAATCGTTATTTTAGTACGATGTGTGAATGAGTCGATGCTTGACTCAAATCTTTTGCCCAGGGGTTTTGCAAACCTGGCGACTTTTTAAGACTTGCAGACTTCCCAATTCCCAGAATTCCCCAGTCTCCCTGCTTTTAAGATGGCTTGGAAGACCAAAAAAAGGCGATCACGTGATCCCCATAACACTGCAACCATCGCAAATGCGCAATGTTTGCCATAGGCCCAAACCAGGATTATGTGACCGTGAGGACACTGCATAGGGGTGAGGACCAATCCTAAGTCGCAATTTCAATGCCGCCACAACTTTGAACTGTCACTAAGTGAATAGTATGTTGAGGACTACTAGCATAGTAGCACATCTTAGCACTGGGACCCTCTGTGAATGTCTTTGGCTTCAAAACACCAGGGTTTGGGGTACGACTACAATTTTCATCAATTCTTATTTATTTGGTTGATTTTTTTAAAAAAATCTAGAAGTCCCACCTCCAGCCAAAAGGGTGGGGGGAAAAAAAGATAATTAAAGATGTTTAATGAAGCGGCAGTGATTTCTTGCTCCTCGTTTCCGCATTTTAGCAAATTTCAGCATCCAGCGTTCTCCCTTGATCCAATTTCTGGAGCAAAACTGGTTCTTGGCTCTGAGTGGTAAGGCACTGTTGCTCCGGTGTTATTCTGGGATATTTAAAAACAAGCAGAAATTGCAAGAGATGCTTTAAGCTGGGTGGGCTTCCTCTCCCAGAATTCCCCAGCGAGCAAGATTTAAGTGGGTCGACTTCAATTTGCAGAGAGCCAGCATGGTTTAATAGCTAAGGGACCATGCTAGAAAGCAGGAGATCGTGAGTTCTAGTCCCGCCTTAGACCTGAAAGCTGGCTGGGTGACTTTGGGCCAATCGCCAGGAGACGGTGAGTTCTAGTCCAGCCTTAGGCATGAAAACTGGCTGGGTGACTTTGAGCCAGTTAACTTTCTCTCTGTCCAGCTCACCTCACAGGGTTGTTGTGGGTAAAATAGGAGGAAGCCACGTTGGACACGTTCGCTGCTTTGAATTATTCATAAAAATAATAAAAGTGAGGATACAAATAAAATATATTAAATAAATTAACTCCCAGAATGCCCTATATAACTCTCAGAATTCTCCAGCCACCATAGGGATTCTGGGAGTTGAAGTCCAAGTTGTCAAGACTGAGAAACCTGGCTCTTCCCCGTTCCTGGTTTAGCATCCGCCCCGTGGTACCAGACTGGCTAAGTGGGCGGGACTGCCCAGAGTCAACCAATGAGCTGCTGTGGCTGAAAGGAGGACTCGAACCTGGGCCCCGGTCCCAACACCTTCCCCCCCCCCCGCTGAGCCCTCTCAGCACGGTCAATGCTTGCACACTTCCAAGTACGCAAGAAACTCACCTCCCTTCCACTTCGTCTATAGTATCGGGGAGGGGCATGTTGAGGGTCTCGGGCAGGAAGATGGCAGCAACGCCAGAGAGGATGGGGGCTGTGCCGTAGATGAGCGACGGTAGATAGGAACAGTATTCGCCCGTCATTTTGATCATGGGTGCCACGATGCCACCCACGCGGGCCAGGGTGCTTCCGAGCCCCATCCCTGTTTGTCTGCAACAGTAAGAAACCACTTTTGAAATCACAAAAGATGTCAAAGCGTAGGTGTGTGTGTGTGGGAAAACCCGTTATGAAAACTTGAAAACCAGACACGGGTTCAAGAGCCTCTGAGATGTCGGGGTGACGTACCTGATCACCGTGGGGTACAATTCTCCGGTGTACAGGTACAGACAGTTGAAAGAAGATGCGAGACACCCTTTGCCCAGCACCGCCAAAAATGTTCTCAGGATCCGTAAATCTTCAATAAGGGATGAAGAAGAGCAGGGGGGGAAGAACCCCCGCCCCCAGAAGACGAAAACAGGAATGTTAGGATACTCCATGCTAAAACAAATTCTATATTTATTGTCAAAACTCATGGGATCCTTCCATCGGCAGGTAGGAGCCACAATAAATTTTTAGGGCAGCGGTGTCCAACCTTGGCAACTTTTAAGACTTGTGGACTTCAACTCCCAGAATTCCTCAACCAGCCTGCTTTCAGATGGGTGGATTTCAACTCCCAGAATTCTTCAGTCTGCCTGCTTTCAGATGGGTGGGCTTCGACTCCCAGAATTCATGACTGGCTGGGGAATTCTGGGAGTTGAAGTCCACAGGTCTTAAAGTTGTCAAAGTTGGATAGCCTGTTTCAGGGTGAGCTTCAATCTAAATTTAACAAAAAAAATTCCCCCTGGTTGAAATGGTGCCTTTCTTTATTATAACTTTTGCTAACGTCCCCCCGCCAGTTGCAAAAGGGGGCAGATCTTTGCTTGCTGCTGCCATCTTGACTTATAAGTGCCGTTTTATACCTTTGAAGGGTCGCTAAATGAATAGTTGTAAGGCAGGGTCCACCTGTACATAACTTACAACTGCGCTGCTCAGTTACAGAAAATCTTGGTCCTGCTTGCCATCATAACCCAAGCACTATCCGTATTCTTTCTTTCCTGAGCTGGCAGCATTCAGATCAGTTTAATTCTGGCCGCAGGGGGCTAACCGTGGCTTCCTGTGTCACCTGCACGATTTCAGATGGTTCACCTGAGGGCACCAAGATATTGACCAGAATAGCCAGCCCGGCCAAGATGACGGACGAAGCTTGCGTGGTCCTCCTCCCGATGTAACTCATGCCGATGGCCGACCCCAGCTTAGCAGGGATGTCAATGGTACCAAAGGCCACCTGGATCAGGTAGATGCTGAAGCCAAAATGTTGAAGGTCCATCGCCAGGCCGTAGTAAGCGAAACTGGTTGCGAACCTAAAACCGGGGGGATTCACTTTGTCTGCGGGTCCGCCTGAGCCTTTGAAACTTGCAGAGGTCGGCACTCAAGTTTCTAGTCCTCGCCGTGGCTCCGAGAACAAGTTCTTTAGGGGGGGAAGGAAGGAAGGAAGGAAGGAAGGAAGGAAGGAAGGAAGGAAGGAAGGAAGGAAGGAAGGAAGGAAGGGGTGCCCGTCACAACGTACCACACGCTGGAAATGCAGCAGGAGATCCGACGCACCCTAGGGGTCCGGCCCAATGAGGCGAGGGTGTAAGACGACTGAGCCAAAGTCATTTCCTTCTGCATGCTGGATTTCAAGACCTGACACGCAACCACAAAGATGACAAATCAGTGTCACAAGCAGCGATGCTCTTTCTTTTTTAGTCCTTTTATGGGGTGGTGGTGGTGGAAATGTTCTTGTGAGTTTGGGTCCTATTTGGCCGAACGGAGCCGACTTTGGATTTCGAGCAACTCTTGCTATCCCCTCCCACAGGGACCAGAGCTCTGAAGCCAGATCCCCAGGAGAAATTCAGCCGGGATTCTCCAAGAACATCTGTAGATCGCACCAAAGGTGAGGAAGCGGAATCTGCTGGCTTTCAAATCCAAGTGATCAACTCAGCAAATTGGCAACTCAGACTAAACTAAGAGGGTCCAACCTTGCCCATTTTAAAACGGGTTTTGGATTCTGGGAGTTGAAGTCCACCCATCTTAAAGCACGCTGGCCCAGGGGATTCTGGGAGTTGAAGCTCACCCCTCTTAAAGCACGCTGGCTGGGGAATTCTGGGAGTTGAAGTCCTCCCATCTTAAAGCACGCTGGCCCAGGGGATTCTGGGAGTTGAAGCTCACCCCTCATAAAGCACGCTGGCTGGGGAATTCTGGGAGTTGAAGTCCTCCCATCTTAAAGCACGCTGGCCCAGGGGATTCTGGGAGTTGAAGCTCACCCCTCTTAAAGCACGCTGGCTGGGGAATTCTGGGAGTTGAGATCCAGTAGTGTTAAAGCCTGCTAGATGGGGGATTCTGGGAGTTGAAGTCCACCCATCTTAAAGCATGCTGGCTGGGGAATTCTGGGAGTTGAAGCCCACCTATTTAAAACCTGCTGGCTGGGGAATTCTGGGAGTTGAAGTCCACCCATCCTAAAGCACGCTGGCTGGGGAATTCTGGGAGTTGAAGTTCAAAGGCTTAAAATTGCCGTGGTTGGACTAAACTGGACTAAACTGTCCCAAACTGGTTTCTTTCAAACCAAAGATCCGAAACACCCCCCCTTCCCCCCACACCATTTTTAAAGATACAGTTCCAACCATCCAATCAGAACTGACGACTCCCACAAGATCACCCCCGCCCCCCCCTATTAATCTACTTTCTTTGATCTAGCCTCAATACCTCGGTGTTGAGTTTCTCTCCTTCCTCTTTCTTCCCGTTCAGCTGAGCTACCTTCTTCAGCACATCGACCGCCCGCTCCACTTTGCCGGACAGCACCAGCCACCGGGCCGATTCTGCAAACCACCTGTGCCAAAAAGCCCCGTCTGGTGACTTCGGAGAGCCTTAGACTCTTGCACCAGGAACAGATTACAGGTAGTCCTCAACTTACAACCACTTGTTTAGTGACCGAAGTTGCAACGGCACTGGGGGAAAAATGACTGATGGCCGTTTTTCACACTTAGGACCAGTGCAACATCCCCGTGGGCGCACGATCCAAATTCAGACACTGGGCAGCCGGCTCATACCTACGATGTTTGCGGTATCCCGGGGTCACTGATCCCCTTTTGCAACCTTCCGACAAGCGAATGCAACGGGGATCCAGATTCACTTAACAGCCGTGTTTCTAACTTAACAACCGCAGCGATTCACTTCACAGGCGTGGCAAGAAAGGTTGCAGAATGGGGCACTTAAACTCCACCAATAAGTGTCTTCTTGCTTTTCCATGGAAATGTTGGGCTCAGCTGTGATAAGTCAAAGACTGGACAGCCATTGGTCTGAAATGGTCTAGGGCAGGGGTAGGCAACCTCGGCTCTTTTATTACTCATGGACTTCAACTCCCAGAATTCTATGAGCTATGCTGGCTCAGGAATTCTGGGAATTGAAGTCCATGAGTCATAAAAGAGCCAAGGTTGCCTACCCCTGGTATAGGGTTTCCTGCCTGAAATGGTATAGGGGGGTTGGACTAGATGACCTGCAAGGTCCCTTTCAACTATGATGATGATGGTGATGATGACGACGACTACCAGTAACTGCATCGCTTAACCACTGCAATCTTGGCAGTCCCTATTATTATTATTATTATTATTATTATTATTATTATTATTATTATTATTATTATTATTATTATTATTTATTATTATTTTTATTATTATTATTATTATTATTGTTGTTGTTGTTGTTGTTGTTATTATTATTATTATTATTATTATTATTATTATTATTATTATTATTATTATTTATTAAATTTTTATACCGCCCTTCTCCCGAAGGACTCAGGGCGGTGTACAGGGCAATAAATATCAAAATGTAAATGCAAAAGTTTAAAAAGAGTTAAAAAGAATTAAATAATTATGCCCAATATAATACAATAATAAAAGTGTGTTAAAACTTAACAATTGCCATTCTGAAGAAAGGATTGTGGGTCATTATTTATGTACTTACGACAGGGTCACACTGATGCCTTTTGCGGCCTTCTGACAAATGAATTCAGTGGGAAAAGCCAAATTCGCTGAACAACCAACCGGGTTACTAACTTAACCCCCTTAGCGATCGGCTGAACGACAAAGGTTTTAGGAAGGGCCTCACCACGAGTATATGAAGAAGGCGAAGAAGGGCATGGATGCCGTGAATTGCAGCTGGCGCCAATCTGGAAGCGCATAAGCCAGGCCAGGAAGGATGATTTGCCCAAAGGTGGCAGAATAACCCACCAGTGTGCCAGCGATGGTACGGATGTTGGTGGGCACCCACTCCAGGACTAATGCAAGGAAAGAAGAAAGCATGGATGTTACTTTTGTTCAGTTTCTCAAGCTTGGCAACTTTACAAAGGTGGAGGGGTGGGGGGGGGACTTCGACTCCCAGAATTCCTCAGTCAGCCAGCATGCTTCTGGGAGTTGAGGTCCATGCAGCCTGGTGAAGGAATTCTGGGAGTTGAAGCCACTCATCTTAAAGCCTGCCGGCTGGGGAATCCTGGGGGTTGAAGTCCACCCTTTTTGAAGTTGCCAAGCTCGGGGAAACACTGCTTTACTCATCGCAACTGATTTCCAAATTGTTGCCATCTTACTTCCCCACCACCACCACCACCAATGCTCCTCTGCTCCCACAATAAACCGCCTTTTCCCCATTCAGACGGTAGCAAGCCACAACGTTTTCCTCCGTATCTTGGAGAAAATCTTTCTTTACTTAACTCCTGAATAATGCAAAGCGGCCAGGGAGAGTTCAACAGCTCCCCACATTGTCCTTTCCCCCCCCCCCTCCAATAGCTGGCAATCTGAGATGCGACACAGTACCGTTGCATCATTTGCCTCCTTGTGCCTGAGCGAGTACAGTGTCCTGCTCCCCCCTCCCCATTATCGCTGCATTCTCTGCGGATCACGTGACCCTTCCTTCCCAGTGGGTCTTAATCAAATTAAGCCTCAGGTATGGCAAACCGCAGAGATAAATATTTGGACAGGTCTAGAGCACGCTGGGGACAGAACATTGCTCAGGGGGTCAGGAATGCACAAAAGCGTAAAGCCTGCAAAATAAACCTTGGGCACCCCCTCGACACGAGCTATTTGCTCCCAACAGCAGTCTGCCAGTCCCAAATCCAACCGGTGCAGCTCTTTGAAACGGCCGCGCTTCTATTCTGGGGGGGGGGAGAAACGCTACTCTGTCAGTTCTGAGAATCAGGAACCAGCTGAATGGCGTAGAAATTGTGCTTAGACTTGCGCTGAAATGTCATTTTCCTCCCCTTTGGGGGATTCTTATTACCTTAACGCAAAAGAAAAGGAGGACTTAGGGACGGCGTTGCTCAACCTTGGCAACTTGAAGGCATGTGGACTTCAACTCCCAGAATCCCCTGACTAGCATGCTTTAAGATATGTGGACTTCAACTCCCAGAATTCCCTAGCCAACAAGCTTTGAGATGTGTGGACTTCAACTCCCAGAATCCCCTGACTAGCATGCTTTAAGATATGTGGACTTCAACTCCCAGAATTCCCCAGCCAACAAGCTTTGAGATGTGTGGACTTCAACTCCCAGAATCCCCTGACTAGCCTGCTTTAAGATATGTGGACTTCAACTCCCAGAATTCCCTAGCCAACAAGCTTTGAGATGTGTGGACTTCAACTCCCAGAATCCCCTGACTAGCATGCTTTAAGATATGTGGACTTCAACTCCCAGAATTCCCCAGCCAACAAGCTTTGAGATGTGTGGACTTCAACTCCCAGAATCCCCTGACTAGCCTGCTTTAAGATATGTGGACTTCAACTCCCAGAATTCCCTAGCCAACAAGCTTTGAGATGTGTGGACTTCAACTCCCAGCATGGCTGGCTGGGGAATTCTGGGCATTGGAGTCCACCCATCTTAAAAGTGACTGAGAAACCCTAGTTGAGAGAACGGGCTGCAAAGTCTGGAGACTTCTAAAAGTGGCCTTTAAAACTCTAAAAAAAATCCTGTAAATATCTTGTTTTTCCCATTTCCCCCCCACACACCCACACCCCCACACCTGCTTTTTCCCCAAGCAGGTTTTGTTGGACCCCCTTCATCCTGCCTTACCTAAAGACATGCAGTTGAGGATAATGCCGGAGAGCGCCATGCCAACCAGGAACCGGAAGGCACAGTAGGCCGCGTAATTGGGGGCGAAAGCCGTGCACACCCCCGAGACCGCCAACTGGAGGTAGGACCACGTTAAGATTGCTTTGCGGCCGAACCTGCGGCACAGAATTCTGCGTCAACCCCTGGGCACAATTCTCCTTTCTTGAGAGGTTGCAGTCATAAGTATATTGATATTTTTTTTAAAAAAAAGGTTTTTAAGAAGAGACTGGACGGCCACTTGTCTGAAACGTTCTAGGGCTTCCTGCCTGAGCAGGGGGTTGGACTAGATGACCTCTAAGGTCCCTTCCAACTTTATTATTATTATTGTTGTTGTTGTTGTTGTTATTCATAGTCCTTGACTTGAGCGACCGTTTGAGGTTACGATGGCACTGAAAAAAGTGGCTGAGGACCGGTCCTCGCTCTTACGACCGTGGTGGCATTCCCCACGGTCTCGTGATCAAAATTCGGGCACTTGGCAACGGGCACCTATTTATGATGGTTGCCGTGACCCAGAGTAACATGATCCCCTTTTGTGACACTCCCAGCCAGCTTCCAACAAGCAACGTCAACGGGGGAAGCCATATCCGCTTAAGAACTTCAGCGACTTGCTTAACAACCGTGGCAGAAAAGGTCATGTGGGGCACGATTCACTTAACAGCCATCTTTATTACCGATGGAAATTCTGGCTGTAACTGTGGGCGTTAGGTGAGGTCCGTCTGCACAGTGTCCATCTCCTTCCCTTTGTTCCATTAAGACACAATGAGGACTAGTTTCTTATTTAGAACCTGGAAGACAGGCTTCTCTTTTTCTTTCTCTTTCTCTTTCTCTTTCTCTTTCTCTTTCTTCTTCTCCATCTCTTTCCCTGTCTTTCTGTTTCTCGTTTTCTTTCTCTTTTTCCTTCTCCTTCCCGTTCCCTTCCTTTCTCTTTATATTTCTCGTTTTCCTTCCCTTTCTTCTTCCTTCCCCTTCCCTGTTTCTCCTTCTCTTTTCCTTTCCTTTCTCTTCCCCTTCCTCTCTCTTTTTTGAGAGGCCACAAGTATTCCCATGGGGAGGCGGGAGAAGAGGACCGAGGCCAAGAGAGGGACTTCCACAAACTTCTAGAAAGGCGGTATTGGTGGCAGAAGTGGGATACGAATCCATCACGGTTGCATTCCCCAGTCTCCAGCTATCTTTGCCCGAAAGCACGGCTCTGCTTGTAAACACCCACCTGTCTGCTAAGCTCCCCAATATAAGAGCACCAGCAAGGACACCTCCCATGTATATGGACTGGGCCATCTGTCTCCGCGTCTTCCAGTTGCAAACCAGGTCCCACTGGTGGAACGAAAAAAAAGGAGGGAAAAGAGAGGGAGAGATACAGAACTCCCTGTGTTGTGTCTGGTCCGGTCGGGCGAGTGATCATGCAGAGGCGGACTGCGGTTAACTGTTTATTGAGGTACACGTGGCCGAACTGGCCTTACCTGCCCCGTCGCCTGTATATATATATCCGGCGCGCCTGGCGCTGGCCAACCCGCAGGCTCAGATCTCCCGCGCTAGCCCTGGCCACCCAACCCAGTGTCCAGGGATTCCCGCCGCGCGGTTGGGCCAATCAGGTGGCCGGACAGGTGTATACCTAACACCCTGCAGAGCTGTTTCCTTTCCTGAGTCCGGTTCACACAACACCGCAGACCCAGGGTTAAAATTAGGCGAGACCCAGATCAAAAACAGCAACTGCGAGAAGGACCTCGGAGGATCCCTAGTGGACGATCCCTTGACCAGGAGCCGGCCGTGTGCAGCAGCCACCAAAAAAAAAAAAAAAAAAAAAGCCAGGACAATCCTGGCTTGTATAAACCTGAGGCATGGAATCGAGGTCACGCCAAGTCTTAGCACCGCTTTACAAAGCCCTAGTAAGACCACACCTGGAACACCGCAGCCAATTTTGGTCACCCTACTCTTAAAAAAAAAAAAAAGATGTTGAGAGTTCAGAGATGATCAAATCTCTTCTTAAAAACCTCCCAGCGTTAGAACAGCCACAGCTATTCCAGGGCTGAATAATTTATTCAGGGCTGAATCTGAAGCCTCTCTGGATTAACTCTTGAATCTCTTCCCGTCTTCCTCCTTTGCTTCGCTTTCTAACTTGACTCCTTGCAACCCTAGTTTGAGGTTATCTTCGGCGCACCCTTCTCCCATCTCATTTAGCTCTGAGACCGAACAACGATTGCTTCTTTTTCTAAACAACTGGAACAATTAAAAAAAATAAAACAATTGAATAACAACCCCGTTATGTTAAAGGGGAGTTAAAGCACATTATGAATTTGGTTAATTGTATATTATGCATAATTTTTTATTTAGAATATGATTATTGTAACTATAATCCTGTATTTAGCTCTGGGAAGTGGGGGGGGGAAGTGGGTGGGTTTGGGGTGGGAGGGATTTGGGGATATATTGTAAAATTTTGTTTATGTAAAACTCTTTAATAAAAAAAAGAATAACAACCCCCCCTTATTCTTAATAGAAATAAATAAATCATATAAATACACCCCAAGATAATTTTGTCTGGAGGTTTTCAAGAAGAGACCGGACAGCCCAGAATGGTCTGGGCTCTCTTGCTTGAGCAGGGGGTTGGACTAGAAGACCTCCAAGGTCCCTCCCAACTCTGTTACTCTGTATTCTGTACTCTTACAGCATGGAGAGGGGAAAAAAGGGGGAAATTCTGCAGAAGCTTGATTTTTGCAATCCTAGTCAACATACTTTACGAATGTTGATTTTTTTTTCTCTTTCTGCCCCCCCTTCTCTCCCCCCCCCCAAAAAAAATATTGAGGTCACCTCCACCTGTGGAGGCTTCCTTTTCAGGCATGGGAGTGTGGGATATTTTGGAGACCCCCTTCAAATCCGTTAAGTCCTGAAGGAGATTCAAAAGTTTGTCCCCTTCCAAGACTCAGAACAGATTTGAGTTGCTCCCCGGCATCTGTAGCATGGCTGATATCTTAACCCTTTGGCGCCTGGCTTTTTCACAGAATCCCGGGTTCAAAATTGGGCTTTTGAACCTCGACGGAATCCGGATCCAATCGCCGTTCCCCCTCCCCACCATAAGCCCCTCTGCCCTCTCACCTCCATGATGATGGTGTTAGTGAAGATGCTTCGGTCGTAAACCCAGCCGTCCAGGCACGGTTCTGTCGCCAGGCCTGTGCCGTTGCCCCCAACTTCGGTGCTGGCATTCAGCGGAGGCCACTCGGTGGCCACAAAGCGGAGGCATTTTTCGGGTTGCCCGCTGGCATCTTTGGGAATCCCCCAGACATCTTCCTCGCCGGCTGGCATTTGAGTCCAGTTGGTACTACGGGCAAACGTGCCGTTGTGTGCTAGCCTGATCCGGCAGTGGTGATCGGGTATCCCGGCTGAAAAATTCTGGAGCAGATTATGGCTGGCTGTTAACAAAATCGGGGTCACCAAGAGAGTGATCTGGAGCACCTGGAATCGGCCCATGCCTCCAATCTGGTCCAGAAGCTCGGCAAACGTCATGGCGGAAAAGGAACGACCTCGGAAAGGCAAAGACGAGGATTCCCAGTTAGGAATTCATCGGCGTTTCCAGGCCAGATTCTCTGGAAATCATGCCAGCTCCATCCAGCCTTTCTCTGGCACTAGAGAAAAAGGAGAAGAAGAAGAAAAAAAACTTTCCTTTTCTGAATTCAGCATCTTGAAAAAGTTATCCTCCCCCCCCCCCGGCCTACTTGGCCGCCAGTGAAAACATTGCTCGAGGGAACCACGCGGGTGGAAGGAATTAAAAACACGGAGGAGGCCGTGGTGGCAACCTCTGGGGTTGCAAAATCTGAGCCGGGCACCCCCAGCCGAGGCGGTCTGTTTTTTTTTTCTTTTTCCCCTCCCTCTTGCTAGGAGCACCAAAAAACCATGTGTGTGTGTGTGTGTGTGGAGGGGTTTTTGAGGATGCTTCGGTGTGAACTGTGATCGTGGGGATGCTTGCAAAAGATTGCGCAGGGGCCCCTGTTTCTCTCCTGGGCTGGGATTATGCAAGAGCTATTTGCTGGGATCAAGGTCCTAAGGTTTTTGGAAGGATTAGCCGGAGAGGCGAAGACAGAGCAGAAAATGCAGCCATTCATGAAAACGGGAGCAGGATGCGATGGGCGGGGGGGGGGGAACGAATATTAGGCAGGAGGGGTAGGAGAGCAGAAAGGAAAGCTGGCAAAGGCTGCCTTGGCTAAGAGACTTTTGTGGGACTTGTCCTGAGTTCACACACTCCAAGCAATTGTCGAGAATGAAAAATAGGAACGAAGAGAGAGAGAGAGAGAGAGAGAGAGAGAGAGAGAGAGAGAGAGAGCGCTCTATTCATTAAATTATTTCTCCCACTCCATGGAAGAGGGGACTTTAAAAACTGCAAAAAAAATAAAATTTAAAAAAATATTGGCTGGGTCCAGGGATGGGGTCACGGGGAGGGGAAACCCCCCCCCCCAGAAAGGAAACTGGGATTTTCGAAACCAGATTTTGGTGCTTAGATGTTACAGCCGTTTTTTTTGTTTTTTTGTTTTTTAAGCTGGCTCTTTTATTTCTTGCTCAGACTTGTTTCTGAAGCTGGTGAACAATTAACGAGTTGTGTGGACAGGGTTATCCTGGTTAAACAATTTCCTAAGAAGACATCAGCAGTTTTTCCAAGCTTATCTGCTCCGGTAGAGGCTACAAAGATAATATGCAATATTCTATTCTTCTTCTTCTTCTTCTTCTTCTTCTTCTTCTTCTTCTTCTTCTTCTTCTTCTTCTTCTTCTTCTTCTTCTTCTTCTTCTTCTCCTCCTCCTCCTCCTCCTCCTCCTCCTCCTCCTCCTCCTCCTCCTCCTCCTCCTCTTCTTCTTCTTCTTCTTCTTCTTCTTCTTCTTCTTCTTCTTCTTCTTCTTCTTCTTCTTCTTCTTCTTCTTCTTCTTCTTCTTCTTCTTCTTCTTCTTCTTCTTCTTCTTCTTCTTCTTCTTCTTCTAGATAGGGTGGGATGGCTGGATTTCACTGCCGTTGCATCAATTCTCCAAGCCAGGAAGTTTTCTCAATCAAATTGGCATGGTCAGTCCTTGAATTGAAGGCAATTCAATAGAGCCAGTTTGTATGTGCAATGCAGACACTCAGTTGAAAAGTCCGAACCTAAGCAGATGGCCAAGAGAAACTAGCAATTAAAATCAGTTTTTCTCTCATTTGCAGTGCCTAAATGGGCTGCCTGGAGAACTAAAGTCAGACAAAAGAGAATAAAGTCTTCTTAGTTCTCCTAGACGTTTGCTGACAGATACAACAATTAACCAGTGGAACTCTTGCCTTATGACTACATCTGGGAGCAGAACTTCCGTTGTTAAGGAAGGCGGTCTTAAAGTGAGTTGTGCCTAACTTTGCAAACTTGTTTTTATCACGGTTGTTAAACAAATCACTGCAGTTGTTGTGTGAGTCATGCAATTATTAAGTGAACCTGGCTTCCCCCCACTGACTTTGCCGGTCGGAGGCCAGCCGGGACGGTCGCAAATGAGGATCACATCACACACACACAGACACAAGGATGCTGCAACTGTCATAAATACGTTTAGGTTGCCAAGTGCTTGACTTTTGATCATGTGACCCTGGAGAGGCTGCAAGTCATAAGTATGAGGAGCAGTTGGGCGGAAATCTCTTTTTTAGTGTCGTGACTTCAAACAGTTGTGTAATGCAGGGTTACAGGTCAGTGTCAATCCAGTAAAATTGGAGGTTGCGTAGTTGACGGTGCTATGTAAACGCAGTCATTCTCAAGATGTTGTAAGAAACAGATGATCGCTTTAAGCGACAGAGTTGTCTGTTCTTCGGGCATTGTGTATTATTGGGTCTAATCACTCGGGTATTTTTAAATTAAAGTACTTTCTCATTTCAAGGTTTAATTTGGGTTTCTAGGTGCCATTTGCCAGCTAACTATAATTGTGCCATCAATGAAAGCTAGTTTAGTCTAATGATTGGAGACATCAGGCTACAAACTAGGAGACGGTGAGTTCTAGTCCTGCCTTTGCACGAAAGCCAGACGTGTGACTTTGGGCCAATCACCAGGAGACTGGGAGTTCTAGTTCCGCCTTATAGGCATGAAAGCCAGCTGGGTGACTTTGGGCCAATCACCAGGAGACTGGGAGTTGTAGTTCCGCCTTATAGGCATGAAAGCCAGCTGGGTGACTTTGGGCCAATCACCAGGAGACTGGGAGTTCTAGTTCCGCCTTATAGGCATGAAAGCCAGCTGGGTGACTTTGGGCCATTCCCTTTCTCTTTCAATCCAACCCACCTCACAGGATTGTTTTTATGGGGAAAAACAGGAGAAGGAAGATGCGTTGGATATGTTGGCTGCCTCGAGTTATTTTGTAAAATCAACAAAGGCCCGATACAAACAAACAGACTTTCCCTCTTGTCTCCCCAGCAAGGAAGAGGAACTGATGTTTATATCGAAAACCTGATCAGTTGCAGGCAGATGTTGAAAGAAACCACTGGGCTAAGCATAGATTTCTCACCCTTACTTAAAACATCCCAGTTAGGAGACGCCTTCCAACTTGGATAGGCTCTAAGAACGCAAGATTTTTTTGTTTGTTTTTTAATGAGCTGTTACTGAGTTTAACAATATTGTCACAATGCACTGGAAATCGTGACGGCTCCTTTGGGGATGTCCGAGCAAGCTTCCATCACAACTCCGCCCGTGTCTCTGTTTCCCGGCTTTTCATCTAGCCTGGCATCTTGTTCTGCCTCTTTGATTTCTTTCATAGCCAGGAGAACTGCGCCTGGATGACAAAGCTCATCTTTTCTGCTGTTTTCCTTCTTGTCTCCCTCCACGTTTCTAAGACAGGACCAAAGCAGATGGGTTGGCGAGGGGTAAAAGCTCTGTCAGCAATCGTGTCAACCGTCGGGTTTTATTAAAAGAGGGAGAAGAACTTAAATGTGGAGGATTGGCAAATGGAGCGGTATAAGGGATCCTTTTGGCAGAGAAACACAAAATATTGAAAGGTAGTGATCAAGACACTAGGCTGCAAAACAAGGAGATGGTGAGTTCTAGTCCCGCCTTAGGCATGAAAGCCAGCCGGATGACTTTGGACCAATCACCAGGTGGCGATGAGTTCTAGTCTCGCCTTAGGCATGAAAGCCAGCCGGATGACTTTGGACCAATCACCAGGTGGCGGTGAGTTCTAGTCTCGCCTTAGGCATGAAAGCCAGCCGGATGACTTTGGACCAATCACCAGGTGGCGGTGAGTTCTAGTCTCGCCTTAGGCATGAAAGCCAGCCGGATGACTTTGGACCAATCACCAGGAGATGGTGAGTTCCAGTCCTGCCTTAGGCATGAAAGCCAGCCGGATGACTTTGGACCAATCACCAGGCGGCAGTGAGTTCTAGTCCCACCTTAGGCATGAAAGCCAGCTGCTTGATCCGGGGCCAGTCATGTGCTCTCAGCCCTAGGAAGGAGGCAGTGGCAAACCATTTTGGAAAGATCTCGCCAAGAAAACTGCAAACTAACTTTGCCGAGGTTGAGAAACACTGAACTAAATCGAGGCCCAAAGGTCATTGATCCCGCATGATCGGTTCCAAAATGTGGCTTTCGATACGCCGGATTCTAATTGCCCCTCCCCTGCCCACCAAAACCAAAACACAAAAGTCTCTTGCCACTGACCTGCTCTCTACGTCTTGTATGGTGTCTGGAAGAGGCACATTTAAAGTCTCAGGCAGGAAACAGGCCACCAGGCCGGAGATGATGGGGGCCGTGGCATAGATGACAAGGGGAAGGGACGGAAAATACTCGCTGGTCATCCTCACCAGAGGGGCCACGATCCCCCCGACACGTGCCATGGTGTTACCAAAGCCCATCCCGGTTTGCCTGAGGCGCAAGAGAGGGAAGAATTAAATTTCACTTCGGCTCATCCTTCACCAGGGCAGGCGCGGCGGAACTACAACTCCCAATATTCCTTGCACCAAGCCTGGGCGCTTGGGAGTTACAGTGTGCAGCGAGTCCGTGACTTCCAATCTCAAGAGAGAGACTGGAAAATTGATGGTTCAGTGGTGCGGTCGTTAAGCGAGACACCACGTGACTGTCCGTGGCGACTTCTCCATTGACCTTGTGTATGAGAAGCCGGCTGGGAAGGTCACGCGACTGCAGGATCGCCGTGCAGTCTGGTTTGCCAAGCGCCTGAATCACGAGGATAGGGCGGCAATTATAGTGCAAGGATCAGAGATGTAAGTCGCTGTTTTCAGCATCGTCATAACCTCAAACGGTCCCTGAACAAACAGCCGTACGTCGAGGATTGAAAAGAAGGACTAGGGGGTCACATGAGGGCAGTCTTCCAATATTTGAGGGGCTGCTATGAAGATGAGGGGATTAACCTATTTTCCAAACCCACCGGAAGGCCGCACAAGAAGCAACGGATGGAAACTAGCCAAAGAGAGAAGCAACCTAGAACGAAGGAGGAATTTCCTGATGGTGGGAACAATCAACCAGTGGAACAGCTTGCCACCAGAAGTTGTGGATGCTCCATCACTGGAGGTTTTTAAGAGACTGGACAACCATTTGGTACAGGCTCTCCTGCCCAAGCAGGGGGTTGGACTAGATGACCTCCAAGGTCCCTTCCAAATCGATCATTCTGTTATTTTGAGATTTCCCTCTCCTTAATTCCACGCTTGTGCTGCAGCAAAAGTCACCCTCTGGTGTTTTCAGAGGCAAACATTGTCCCAGAATATCACTGAGTGGTACCTGATCACCGTGGGATAGAGTTCTCCAGTGTATAAAAAGACACAGCTGAAAGAGGCTCCGAGACATCCTTTCCCAAACACAGCAAAGACGGTCCTTAGGATCTGCATATCTAGAGAAGATTAAAAAGAAAAAAAAATCACTGGGTGTTGCTGCAAAATAATTTGGCTTTGCACCAATAAAACCATCGGTTGGTCCGTGCCTGGAAACTTACCACGGGACACAAAAACGTTCCCCGCGATGGACAGGCCAGCTAAGATGAGGCTCAGTGCCTGAGCGATCCGACGGCCGGAATAGCTGATCACAAGGAAACCCACCAACTTTGCGGGAATGTCTACCGCGCCGAAGATCACCTGGATAAGGTAGACGCTGACCCCGAAATTCTGCAGGTCCATTGCCAGACCATAATAGGCAAAGCTGGTGGAGAACCTGGAGTGGCCAATGGATTAAAGAAATTAAAATACCTCTGGTGCTGTCTAGTCCTGCCTTACACATGAAAGCCAGTTCAGTGACTTTGAGCCGAGCACCAGGAGACGGTGAGTTCTAGTCCTGCCTTGGGATGAAAGTCAACTGGGTGACTTTGGGCCGATCACCAGGAGACGATGAGTTCTAGTCCTGCCTTAGGCATGAAAGCTGGTTGGGTGACTTTGGGCCAGTCACCAGGAGATGGTGAGTTCTAGTCCTGCCTTAGCCATGAAAGCCGGCTGGGTGGCTTTGGGCCGATCACCAGGAGACTGTGAGTTCTAGTCCTGCCTTAGCCATGAAAGCCAGCTGGGTGGCTTTCGACTGAGCACCAGGAGTTGGTGAGTTCTAGATCTCTGCTTTGCTTTTGTTCCGTTTCTCTTTTGGGCCGTCTTCCATCTCCCTTGCTTACCAGACGAAGCAAAGGCACACCGTGATGCGGCGCAGGGACGGCGTGCGCACCAAATCAGCCACCGGGAACTTGGTTTTGGCTGCCGAATTGTCTGTCCGGAGGCTGGCTTTCAAAACCTGGAAAAGCGGATCAAAAAAAACAAACCCAAACCAAACTATTTTGGCTGCCGACAAGTTTCCTTGCTGCAATTTGCAAAGATTAAATTCTCGATGGGCAAATTTTTATGTGCTGCCTACGTCTAGGTGCTTGGAACTGGCGGCATGGAAAAGAGTACAGCAGTACATAGCACTGATCCTTGTTTAATCCATACTACAATTCTTCATCTAATGGTGGTTTTTCCCCCCAGAGCCGAAATACCAAGTAGGGGAACAACGGCGGGATGGAGAGATGGAGAGACAGTTTGGTCTCGTGGTGAAGGCATCAGCTAGAAACCAGAGAATTCCAGTCCCGTCTTAGGCAGGAAAGCCCGTCTCTATGGGCTAGTCCTTCTCTCTCAGCCCAGCCCACCCTGCAGGGCTGTTGTTGTGTGGCAAATACCAGAAGGAAGGAAGGAGTATTGGATATGTTCATCATATTTATAAAAATATTTAATATTTATAAAAATATTAAAAGGTGGAAATCTGAGAATGAGAAGGAAGGAAGAAAGGATGGGAGGAATGGAGGGAAGAGACGGGAAGAGAGGGAGGAAGAAAAGACGGAAGGAAGGAGGGGGAAGTGACAAAATGAAGGAAGGGAGGGAAGGAGGGAGGGAGGAAGAAAAGAAGGAAAAAAGGAAAGGAAGGAAAGAAGGAGGGAGGGAGAAATGACAAAATGAAGGGAAGCAGGGAAGGAGGGAGGAAAAGACGGAAGAAAGAAAGGGAGGGAAAAAAGGGAGGGAGGAAGGAAGGAAGGAAGAAAAGATGGAAGGGGAGGAAGGAAGGAAGTAGGAAGGAAGGAAAGAAGGAGAAGGAAAGGAAGGAAGGAAGGAAGGAAGGAAGGAAGGAAGGAAGGAAGGAAGGAAGGAAGGAAAGGAGGAGAAAGAAGGCAGGCAGGCAGGAAGGAAGACAGGAAAGAAGGAAGTAGGAAGGAAAGAAGGAAAAGGAAGGAAGGAAGGAAGGAAGGAAGGAAGGAAGGAAGGAAGGAAGGAAGGTGAAAGAAGGCAGGAAGGCAGGAAGGAAGGAAAGAAGGAGAAGGAAGGAAGGAAGGAAGGAAGGAAAGGAGAAGGAAGGAAGGAAGGAAGGCAGGAAGGAAGGAAGGAAGGAAAGAAGGAAAGAAGGTGAAAGAAGGCAGGAAGGAAGGAAAGAAGGAGAAGGAAGGAAGGAAGGAAGGAAAGAAGGAGAAGGAAGGAAGGAAGGAAAGAAGGAGAAGGAAGGAAGGAAGGAAGGAAGGAAGGAAGGAAAGGAGAAGGAAGGAAGGAAGGAAGGAAGGGCGTTTACCACATGCTTGCCAAGAAAAAAACACGGCCACGTGGCTTTTGGGATTGTATACCTCGAGGGTGAGCTTCTCGTGGCAATCCTTTTTCCCGTTCATCCGAGCAACTTTCTGTAGCTCTTTCAGCGCCTTCTCAGGCTTGCCCGCCGTGGCATACCAGCGGGCAGACTCTCTGAACCACCTGCCCGAAAGAGAGAGGGGAGGGCGGTGGAGACAAGGGCGGGACAGACACCGGCAGTGCGTTGGAAGCTGGCACATTTGAGGAAGAGGATGCCGGATCACCACCTTCTGATAATTTCCCTTTTATGGATCTCTTTCTCAAACCCTAACCCTTATTCTGCCCTGCTTTCCCCTCTTTCAGTCCAAGGCGCCTGGGCCGCTGTAGTCGTACGTTGAGGACTAGCTTGCTGCCGAGTCGCAGAGCAGACACGAGCCACATCCATTCCTTTGGCCCTCCCTGTCCAGCCCGCGGTGGGTTTGCTTTCCTTTTGAAGGCAACCGCTATTTATTTATTTTTTACAACTTTACATTCAGGTAGTCCTCGACTTTAACCACCCTAAGGGAGCCCCACGTTTCTGTTGCGGAGGGAGGCGGTTGTTCAGTGAATTTTGCGACCTTTCTTGCCACCGTGGTTAGGTGGATCACTGCATTTCTTAAATCAATAAGCCGGTGGTGAAGTGAATCCGGCTTCCCCATCGATTTGGCTGGCCAGAAGGTCGCAAAGGGGTAGGGGGGGGTAGGGGGGGGTCACGTGACCCTGCAACCGTCATAAACCCGAACCAGTTGCCAAGGGCCTGGTTTTTGTTCATGTGACCACGGGGGACGCTGCCACGGTCGTCCCTAGGAAAAGCATCTGTCGCTTTTTCCAGTGCCGTTGTAACTTTGAGCTGTCGCTAAACGAATGGCTGTAAGTTGAGGACTACGCGTTTGCCTGCAGAGGCTCCTTCAAGGCCCTCTTGATTCGCCCTCCACAGCATGATAGCCGTGTTCCAGTATTTGAGGGGCTGCCCCAAAGAAGAAGGGGGGGGATCAACCTCTCCTCCAAAGCCCCCGAAGGCAAGACAAGAAGCAACAGTTGGAAACTAACCAAGGAGAGAAGCAACCTGGAATTAAGGAGAAACTTCCCAAGAGTGAGGACAATTAACCAGTGGAACAGCTTGCCACCAGAAGTGGTGGGTGCTCCATCCCTCGAGGTTTTTAAGAAGAGACAGGACAGCCATGTGTCTGAAATGGTCTAGGGCAAGGGTGTCAAACTCAATTTCACCGAGGGCCGCATCAGCATTGCGGTTGCTAGAGTGCGTATGGCCTACTGGGTGGGCGTGGCCAGCTCTACATGGTTTGCATCAAGGGTGCCTATGGAGGCCTGGGGAGGAGTGGGACAGATCTGGGGGTCTCTGGCAGAAGGAGGGTCTCTGGGCCAGGGCCAAGGCAGTGGGGGCCGTTCCCTCAACTGTTTCCAGGATGGCTTCACGGGCCACATGAAACCACTTCGCGGCCCGGATCCGGCCCCCGGGCCTTGTGTTTGACATGTCTGGTCTAGGTGTCTCCTGCTGGAGCAAGGGGTTGGACTAGAGGACCTCTAAAGTCCCTTCCGGCTCTATTCTGATCCCGATTCAGTCCCAGTTTCTCACATAGGAGAATGCATTGCCCACTCCTGCTGTGCAGCGTCCTTGGTTGCCAACGAGTCGGGAACCACCTACCAGCCGTAGAGGAAAAAGGCAAAGTAGGGGAGGGATACGGCCAGCTGAAGCCAACGCCAGTCCCGGATGGCGTACGCCACGCCCGCCAGGATGAATTGCCCGAGGCTGTAGCTGTACCCGGTCACCAAGCTGACCGCCGCTCGAGAATGCATCGGCGTCCACTCCACGGCTGGAAAAGGAAGATTATTTGTGAATTCAGGGTACGTTGAATCTATTTCGGACACCTTGGGCCAGGGACCCAGGTCTCTGGAGAAGCTCTGATGGGGGGGTGGGGGGGAGATAGAAGGAAAGGATGGCCAGTTGAAAGCAGGAAGGTCCTAGTTACCGGGGGTGATGGGGGCACCTTGGAAGACCTGAAGGACCAAGTTAGAGACAGATCAGCCAAGAGAATATTGATTTATGTCAGAGGTCCTCAAGCTTGACAACTTTAAGATGGGTGGACTTCAACTCCCAGAATCCCCAAGCCAGCATGTTTTAAGATGGGTGGACCTCAAGTCCAGAACACCCCAGCCAGCGTTCTTTAAGATGGGTGGATTCAACTCCCAGAATGCCCCAGCCAGCATGCTTTAAGATGGGTGGATTCAACTCCCAGAATGCCCCAGCCAGCATGCTTTAAGATGGGTGGATTCAACTCCCAGAATGCCCCAGCCAGCATGCTTTAAGATGGGTGGACCTCAACTCCCAGAATGCCCCAGCCAGCATGCTTTAAGATGGGTGGACCTCAACTCCCAGAATGCCCCTGCCAGCCATATTGCAGGAAGAATCGGATTTGGAGCTTCTGGTGCGAGAGAACTTACACAGCGACACACAGTTGAGGCCAACCCCGGAAAGACCCATGCCGGTGAGGAAGCGCAAGACACAATAAGCGCCGAAGCTGGGAATAAACGCCGTGCAGGATCCAGAAACCGCCATCTGAAAGCAGGACCAGAGAAGCAAAGCCTTCCGCCCGAATCTACAAGAAATAAAAATAAATATTATACCCTTGGGACTGTGAAAATTTCATGCACAGGGTGTCTGTGTGTGTGTGTGTGTGTGTGTGTGTGTGTGTGTGCTGAAAGTTTGGGCTCAGCTGTGTTTGTAAGTTGTACAGCGTTAGCTCCCCTCAAGAACAACCTTTTTTAAATCCTTTTGTTTTATTATTCAAGTTTCAAAATACAAAGCTGATAAAATAAATGTGAGCTATGAAAAAGATATAAAGAAAAGAGATGAAAATATCTATCTATCTATCTATCTATCTATCTATCTATCTATCTATCTATCTATATATCTATCTATATATCTATCTATCTATCTGTCTATGGAATATAAGCCTCTCGATATTTTTGTCACCGAAACGATTTGCTTAAAAAGTTACTTTCCACAGGACATGGCTGTCCGTTGCGACATCTAGCCAGCTTCCGAATACGGTCAGAAGAAAGTTGGTTTCTTTTCAAAGGAGAAAGACCCACTTCTTACTTGTCAGAGAGGCCTCCAAAGACTACGGCACCCACCAGCACACCGGCCATGTAGATAGACTGCGCCAGCTGCTGGAGGCTCCGGAAATCGCACACCAGGTCCCACTGCAGGAGGAGAAGAATGAAAATACCACAGTCCACAACGCGGAGGGACACTGGCCCCCAAAATTGGCCTGAGGGAGAAGGGCTAAAACGGAGCTGTGAAGCTTAGAAGATCGTACCAAGATATGAGAACTCGGACGATAGAATAACAGGCTTAGAAGGGACCTTTCAGGTCTTCTAGTCCAACCCTATGTAGGTAGTTATCAATTTACAGCCATCCCTTTAATGACCATTTGAGGTTACAATATTCCTGAAAAAAGTGACTTACGACACTTTTTGACATTTACAACCATTGCAGCATCCCCGGAGTCACGTGATCAAAATTCAAAGGCTTGGCAACTGGCCGGTACTTGTGACAGTTTCAACAACTGTCTTGCTGATCAGTGGAAATGTTGGGCGTAAGTTGAAGACGACCTGTTTTCCTGCAGCTAGGGGTTGTCCAAAACAGACTGGACCACCAAACCAACCAGGCTATAAGGTTTCCTGCCTAGAGCAGAGGGCTGGGCTGGAGGACCTCTGAGGTCCCTCCCAGTCCCTCGGTTCTATGTTCTATGGTGCTCAGCACCCCACCTGGGAAAGATGGGAGTTGGAGTCCCATCAGGAAGGAACCGAGCAATCCTCCACCAGATCGGCACGCAAGGGTTCTCCTTACCTCGGTTACAATGGTGGACGTAAATACCGTCCCTTCGTAGGTCCACCCATCCAGGCATGGCTCCTGCTCGGCCTCCGTTGGCTCCCGGCCTGTCGAATTAAACCCCGACAGCCGCCATTGGGGGGTAACAAAGCGCCAACACTTCTCCGGTCCCCAGTCCCCGTCTTGGGGGATGAACGCTCTCAGCAGCGCCCGGCAGTCCGGATTTCCCGTGGCGTTCCCACCGGCGCATCCTTTGCTCAAGGCCACCCGGCAGTGATGCCCGGGAACGGCAGCTGTAAAATTCTGCAACAGGTTGTGGGCTGCCATCAGGAGCGTCGGGAAACACAACAGCGCCACGTTGACGACTTGAAATCGTCCCAGGCCACCCGCTTGATCCAGAAGGTCACCAAAGGGCATGGTGGTCTACGTGACGTGGACTCGACGCGCACGGAGAAATCCTCGCCCCGGCGACGGAAGGGAGCCACGTCGGCTTTTACCAGACGGGGAGATGCCCGTCCTGGCTAACTTGCAGGACTCGAAGGAAGACGGAGGAAGTGGCAGAGGTGGACCAAAGGGTTACGCAATGCCAGCTGGACGCCTGGCGTGTCCATCTGTCCAACGCAAGCCGGCCGCTGGGGAAGGCTCCCCGTTTCACCTGCTGGTGGGCAAACAGATTCAGCAGCTGCCCGCTGGGTGTTGTGCTTTTGTCATCCCGGGGTGCGTTTTGATTGCATTCCGATTTCTTTCGCCTCCCTCCGCCTCTAGGAATGAACAAGGGCAGCCGAGGGGCAGGAAGTTGGCGTTGCCAAGTTTGCCCAGTGGCCCTTGCGGTGTTTCGGATTTTTTTTTTTTCCCCAGCCGGGGATCAGCTTCTGCCGAATGAACCCAGCTTAGCTGCTTTTCTTCGATGTGGCTTGGGAGGGATGAAAGAGAGGAGAAAAAAAAAAAGGACTTATTTCTCGGGAATGTAGATAAGATAGCAACGGCGTGGTCCAGTCAAAAAAAAAAAATCAGTTTTTATTTTCTCATTCGTTGGCATTCCGGGCTCAAAGATTGCTGTGCCCAAGGAAGCAAGTATAGGTAGGACTACAACTCAGCCCCAAATTTCCATTGCTAAGCAAGTTCGGTGAGTCTTGCCTCATTGAACGACCTTGTTCGCCACCGTTGTTAAGCGAAACGCTGCGGTTGTTAATGAAATGATGCGGTTGTTACGTAAATCCTAGCTTCCTCCATTGACTTGCCGTGTCAGGAGCCATTGGGGAGGTTTGCAAATGGCCGTCACCTGGTCCTGGGTCAACGCAACTGTCCTAAATACACGCCAGTTGCCAAGCGCCTGAATTTTAATCCCATGACCAGAGGGAGGCTGCCGTCGTAACTTCAAACGGTCCCTAAACGAGGACTACCTGTATGCTGGCAGTGGGCAAATAGAAAGCTGAAAATGATGGGCCCCAAACCCCTTTGTTATCAAGCTACAATATTTGTTCTTGGAGGTGGGAAGTGGTCCTCTGGCAGTTGTGAAACTACAACTCCCAGCACCCAGAGCTACCAAAAAACTCCTGATTTAGTGGCTTTGCCTGGAGAGGAGCCGATTAACGGAAAGAATTTTTTTTTTTTGGCGGCTGCATCCAGCCAACTAACTCATCTGAAATTAAAATGGGGTTGAGAAGTTTGTGAGTTGTGTTGCTGTAGAAAACCTTAACTCTTGGCTGCTTCGGGGAACCAGAAGGTGGCTTGTGGGTTGGGTGGAATGCGTTAGGAGAACTCAGTCAGTGTAACTGGGCTTGCTAGTGAGGTAATCTGGCTTTGATGAGTTGTGTGAGTCCTCTGTTTGAGGTGTTGGAAAAGCAGGAGCTGATCTGATGGCTGAAGATTCAAAAGGGATTATCCAAACTGAATCTTTGAGAAACACAAAGTCTTTGGATTTGGCTAGAAACCAGAAGATGATGAGTTCTAGTCCCATTTTAGGCATGAAAGCCAGCTGGGTGACTTTGGGCCAATCACCAGGAGACGGGGAGTTCTAGTCCTGCCTTAGGCGTGAAAGCCAGCTGGGTGACTTTGGGCCAATCACCAGGAGACGGGGAGTTCTAGTCCCGCCTTAGGCATGAAAGCCGGCTGGGTGACTTTGGGCAAATCCCCAGGAGACGGGGAGTTCTAGTCCCGCCTTAGTCATGAAAGCCGTCTGGGTGACTTTGGGCCAATCACCAGGAGACGGGGAGTTCTAGTCCCGCCTTAGGCATGAAAGCCAGCTGGGTGACTTTGGGCCAATCACCAGGAGACGGGGAGTTCTAGTCCCGCCTTAGGCATGAAAGCCAGCTGGGTGACTTTGGGCCAATCACCAGGAGACGGGGAGTTCTAGTCCCGCCTTAGGCATGAAAGCCGGCTGGGTGACTTTGGGCAAATCCCCAGGAGACGGGGAGTTCTAGTCCCGCCTTAGTCATGAAAGCCGTCTGGGTGACTTTGGGCCAATCACCAGGAGACGGGGAGTTCTAGTCCCACCTTAGGCATGAAAGCCGTCTGGGTGACGCTGGGCCAATCACCAGGAGACGCGTTCTAGTTCTGCCTTATGCATGAATGTCGGCTGGGTGACTTTGGGCTAATCACCAGGAGACGGGGAGTTCTAGTCCCCCTTTAGACATGAAAGCCAAGTGGGTGACTTTGGGCCAATCAACTCAGCCACCGGGTGCTTGTTGTGGGAAAATAGAGCAGGAAGGAGTATGTATATTCATCCCCTTGAGTTATTTATGAGAATGATAAAGGTGGGAAATGAATGAATGAATGAATGAGGTTTGATGTGGACTACTTTGGGAAAGGCTGTGTTTTAAAAGCCCCATCACTTTGAAGGTAAAGGCAGTGACAGCCAGTTCCATGGCAAAATGTCACCTGCCGAATCAAAACAATGGCTGCAATTGAACCGACAATTAGAAGTGGAGCAGGGCTGATCTCCCCCCCCCCGTCCCCACTAAAATGGCTTAGCAAGGACTTGGCAAGCTTGCTGTAGTTTAACAGTGATTAGAATCAACTTTTCCCAAACTAGAATTCGGTGTTATATAATTCTCTTGTTTGCACAGGGAGAGCCAAACTCAGTCTGTGGCCAGCCCAGTTAAAAAGGAAAAAAAAATAATCTTAAAAATACCGTAATCTCTCTGTAAACTTGGCATTGTTCAATCGGTCGTTCCTGCAACAGCCACTAAGAACAGCAAAGTGAAAGGCAGAGCCACAGATCTGGAAGGGACCTTGGAGGTCTTCTAGTCCAACCCGTCACTCAAGCAGGAGACCTTACACCATCCAGTCTATTTTTGAAAACTGTCCCATTCCAGACAAATGGCTGTCCAGTCTCTTCCTAAAAACTTCCAGTTTTTAACTTCTGGAGTCAAACCGTTCCTCTGATTAATTGTTCTAACTGTCAGGACATTTCTCCTTAATTCCAGGTTGCTTCTCTCCTTGATTAATTTCCATCCGTTGCTTCTTGTCCTGCCTTCAGGCGCTTCGGAGAACAGGTTTATATATTTATATTTATTAAATTTTTATACCGCCCTTCTCCCGAAGGACTCAGGGCGGTGTACAGGGCAATAAATATCAAAATATACATATGTGGCAGCCCTTCAAATATTGAAAGACTACTATCATGTCCACCCTAGTCCTTCTTTTCACCAAACCCAATTCCAGCAGCCGTTCTTCATATATTTTAGCCTCCAGCCCCCTAATCATCTTCGTTGCTCTTCTCTGCACCTCTTTCTAAAGTCTCAACATCTTTTTTTATATCCTAGCAGCAAAAACAGGCCAAACAAACGATATCTCGGACCACTTCAAGCAGAACACAAGAGGCTCAATTTTTAGTGTAAGTACCACATCATACAAGTTGAGGACTAGTAAATTTATTAAGGCATCCTGTGCCTGAAATGACAGCCGATGTTCACAAATAAAGACAGACAGAGAAAATTGTAAACGTGATGCCCGGTGGCAGAATATAAGTGCAAAAAAAACTAAATAAAAGTTACAGACTACTGTTTATATATGCAAAATTCAAAAGCAGAATATAAGTGCAAAAAATAAAATAAAATATAGACTGCTGCTGTCCTCTATATATGGAAAATTCAAAAGTAGGCATCACAAACGCTGTGCCCATTGTTGGCAGATTCCCTAACTGTGCTTTGCTGATCTTTTTTTTTTCTTTTTTTAAATATATACAATGTTTATTATACGTTTAAAGAGAAGGATAAAAAACTGTTACAAACTAATGTAAAGTAAGGAAGAAAAATAGAAAAGAAAAAAGTCAAAGAGGAAGGACAAAAGTGCGAGAAAGGAAAAAAAGGAACAGCTAAATAGCAAAAAGAAATCGAAGAGAAAGCTGAAAGTGTAAGAAAGAAAAAAAAGAAAAATAGGGGGAAAAATCAAAGAGAGAACTGCAAAAAAAAAAGGAAAAACGGTAAAAGCAAAAAAATTTTTTAATCCCATTTATATCCCGCCCTTCTCCGAAGACTCATTAAAATTAAAAAAGAAATTAAAATTAAAATTAAAATTAAAAAAGAAATAACTCAAAGAGGAAGCTGAAAGTTCAAGAAAGGGGGAAAAAATAAGAGAAACACAGGAGAGAAATAAAAAAAGATATAAATATTCTCCACAGCAGTTCCAATATTCTTTGTAGCAGTTATAAATACAATTATCAACTGACCTCTATAAAGTTACCTCCTGATTCTCTTCTTTCTATAAACAAGCCTGTCTAATCATCAAAGCCATAAATCACACATTCATTCCCCCCCCCCCCATTTTCACCCAAAAACTCTGTAAGGGCTTTTCTTTCAGGCCAACCCAATACGTAGGTTGGTTGAATTCACACAAACGCTGGACCGGGTCAGTGAAAAAACTGACCAATCTCCACGGCTCAAAGTGCTCCATTCGGCTAGCTGAACAAAGCTTGTTCACCGGTGCGCAGGTGGGGCTTAGTTTTGGAAGTGTGTGTGTGTGTGTGTGTCAAGTTTTGGGTCCATTTATGATTCACTGGATTGTGTGAATCCATACCCGAGTGTATTCCGTGAACCCAGCCATTTTGTAATGCTGGCTTGGAACCCACAGAAAGGAGAAAATAAAAATAAAAATAAAAAAGTGACTCGTTGTAATAGAAGCGATGTAAACATGACCAGCAAAATTGGCTCACCTGGGACAACAAAGTCAGGTTTACATTCTATGCTTGTGGACGTGTGTGAAACTGATCCTTGCTGTGCCGCAAACCAAGTTATATCATTGGTGAAAATCATATCACAGCCCAGCCGCCCGGTTTACAGAATGACAGAGCGGGAAAGGACCTTTGTAGGTCATCTAGTCCAACCCCCTACTCAGGCAGGGGACCCTATACTGTTTCTGACAAGTGGCTGTCTGGTCTCTTCTTAAAAACTTCCCAGCCACGCCTTCCAGAGGCGAGTTGTTCCGCTGGTTGATTGTTCTCACCGTCAGAAAACGTCTCGTGTCTAGGTTTATTTCTACATCCACCGTTCAGCATTTTCAGATAAGGCCTCCCCGTGTTTTGATATATGGATGATGGGTCTCACTTTGCAGGCCTACGAGACCCGGATCTATCAATCAAGTCTCGTTTAAATGGAGGGGGGGTGAAGCATGAAAAAAAGACTGCAGAAGGATATTCGTTTATAATCAGCAGATGTTGGCCATAGTTTTCTCCTCTGGCGCACAACAGGTTGTGTTTCTAAGTTTGGACTCTCTACAACGTCGTTCGACAGCTTCACGTCCGAGCCGTCTCCTCGTTCGGCGTTGTCTTCTGTTGAGGTTTTGTTGCAAACCCGTTTGAGGTGTCCCAGAAAAAGAGGGTCCTAGAGCTGGTTATAGGGAATAGGATGCTAAGGTGATGGGGTGGGGGGGTTGGCGAGGAGGGTCTTGATTTTTGCCTCTTAGCGTTGGTCTTTGAAGTGCTCAAACTTCTCCGAGGACAGGAGAACTTTCATTTGCAGTTTGTCTTCTTCATTGGGTTTGGACCTTGAGAAGGAAAGGATGGAGAGAGAGAGAGGATTCATAGAAGGAGAAGCCATCATAGGTGATCGGGGCTAACACCATCAACCTTGGTCACATGAAGATGTATGGACAACTCTTAGGATGATTCTGGGAGCTGAAGTCCACACACCTTCTCCTAGGAAGCAGCTAGGATGAAGCTCAATTTGAGAAGCACAGGCCACATCTAAGGCAGGGATGGTCCACCAATTCCCAAACCTTCACGCAGCCCTTTTGCTGCTGAGGGCTCCCCTCCGAAATTCAACCGCATAATGGTTAAAAAGTGCCGGCCTTAACATTTTGCAACAGGGTAGAGCTGAAAACTCGGGTTTAGATCGTAACATTCCCTTTCTGTGGTTTGGAAAAACGAGCGGGACCTTTCATATCGCCGCCCCTAAAAAAAGGGGGGGGGAGGAAAAAAAAACCCAGCCCAGTCTCCATCTGTCATGCAACCACCCCCCATTTCACCTCTTCCCCAAAGGCCCCCCACCAACCCTTTCTTCCCGCAAGAGGTTTCCCACGTTCGCAGAAACCCGTTCGGTACCCACCCTCTTTCGACTTGCTCGATCGTCTCCGGCAGGGGTGCGTTCCGGGTCTCCGGCAGGAAGCAGGTGACGATGCCAGACAGGATGGGGGCCGTGCCGTAGATGATCAGGGGCAGCGCTGGGAAGAACTCCCCACTCATCCTCACCAAGGGGGCGGCCATGCTCCCTATCCGAGCCATGGTGCCCCCCAGACCCATTCCAGATTGCCTTTGAGGGAGGGGGAAAAAAACAGGTCAGCCCTCGCCACCGCTTTGAATCAGGATCAGCTTCTTATCCCAAAGGTGCCTTTTTTTTCCCAGGAGCCGACTGGACTTTCTTGTTCTTTCTTTGAAGAAGCTTCTCCTCCAAGAAGCTTCTTCAGCTCTGACCGGAAGGATTTATGCTCCTTGCAGACTGCTGGTCATTTGCATCCTTTTAGAGAGTCGTTGAGGCCACTTGTGGGTTTATCTGTGTCTTCAGGGTCATTTGAGTGGTGCCAAAATGGGAGTGGAAGACGGTCCTTTCAGCAGTTCCAAGAAGGCTCCCTGTCCATTTGCACCACTCAGCTGACCCTGAGGACACCGATAAACCTCCAAGTGGCCTCAACGGCTCTCTAAAAGAAGGCAAATGACCAGTTTGTTTTTCTTTGAAGACGTTTTGCTTCTCCTCCAAGGAGATTCTTCAGCTCTGACCGGATGGTGGGGAATGGAAGGATTTATACTCCTTGCAGACTGCTGGTCATTTGCCTTCTTTTAGAGAGTCGTTGAGCCCACTTGGAGGTTTCTTGGCTGCAGCATGTTTTCTGCCCCGGGTCCCTTCACTCAAGATGAAACGCAAAAATGCAAAAAATAGTCTGCATTTTTTTTTCTGCAGCCAAGAAGGCTCCACACCCATTTGCACCGCTCAGGTGACCCTGAGGGCGCAGGTCAACCTCCAAGTGGCCTCAAGGACTGTCTCAAAGAATGCAAATGACCAGCGGTCTGCAAGGAGTATAAATCCTTTCCGTTCCCCACCATCCAGTCAGAGCTGAAGAAGCTTCTTGGAGGAGAAGCAAAAGGCCTTCAAAGAAAAACACGGAAGTCCCGTTGCCTCCAGAAAAAGCATCTTTGGGATAAGCACAGAATAGAATAGAGCCGGAAGGGACTTTGGAGGTCTTCTAGTCTAACCCCCTGGTCCAATAAGAGATCCTGTACCCATTCCAGACAAATGGCTGTCCAGCCTCTTCTTAAAAACCTCCAGTGATGGAGCAACCCCAACCTCTGGTGGCAAGCCGTTCCGCTGGTTAATCGTTCTCACTGTTAGGAAATTTCTCCTTAATTCTAGGTTGTTTATCTCCTTGATGAGTTTCCATCTGTTGCTTCTTGTCTTCAGGTGCTTTGGAGAAGAGCTTGACTCCCCCTGCTTCACTCACCTGATGATAGTTGGGAAAAGTTCTCCAGAAAAGATATAGGCACAATTGAACGAAGCTGCCAAAGATCCCTTGCCAAATACAGCAAATATCATCCTCAGAGTGTTCAGATCTAAAAAAAAGATAAGAAAGTCACAATAAAGGGACAACATTTCTACTTTGCTCTCACGGAAGAACAGTGTTTTGTTGTTGTTGTTGGGTGGTTGTTTTTTTTTTTTTGCACTTCCGCTTTTAAAAATTCCACGGCGTTTACTTTTGCCCCTAAACTGGGTACCTCAAAAAATGAGAAGTACATATTTGATTTCAGATGTGATCACAGCGGCAAGAATTGTATTTGCACAATACTGGAAGAACGAAGAAATAATGGGGAAAAAAATACTAGACTGTGCGGCAATGGGCACTTATTTTAAGGTTGGAATTAAAAAGAAACAGAATATTTTCTTATCGGAAGCCAGCTGGGATGGTCGCAAATGACTCCAGGATTCTGCAACCATCATTCAAACCCAATGTTGGTAAGGGCCTGAATTTTGATCATGTACTTATGAGGACGCTGCGAAGTGTCATAAGTGCGAGGACCAGGTGTAAGTCCCCTTTTTTTTCCAGGGTCATTGTAACTTTGAATGGTCGCTAAATGAACCGTGGTAAGCTGAGGACCAGCTGCCAGAAAGGGAAGGAATTCCACCGTCCTGTCTACTCCTGGTGGTACCCTTACCGTGCGGAACAAAGATGTTAGCCAAGATGCACAGTCCAGCCATGATCAGCGAGAGCGCTTGGGAGAACCGTCGGCCCACATACGTGATGGTGAGCACCGAGATGAATTTGGAGGGAATGTCGACCGCCCCAAACACCAGCTGAGCCAGGTAGATGTTGAAATTGAAATTCTGCAGGTCCATGGCCAACCCATAATAAGCAAAGCTGGTGGCAAACCTAGAATGGGCGGAGAGAATTGGAAAGCTTGACACACGCACACCCCAAAGCCATTATTTTCTGGGGGGAAAATCTGGAACCTTTCCCCCTAGGGATCATAGAATCCTAAGGGCGGAAGGCACCTCAGCGGTCTTCTAGTCCACCCTTTCCTCAAGGCAGGAGACCTTAAACCATCCCAGTCAAGTGGCTGCACAATTTCTTCTTACAATCTTCCAGGGATGGAGCACCCATAACTTCAGGAGGCAGGGAGTTCCACTGATTAATTGTTCTCCCTGTCAGGAAATTCCTCCTTAGTTCCAGGTTGCTTCTCTCCTTGGTCAGTTTCCACCCGTTGCTTCTTGTCCTGCCTTCGGGCGCTTTGGAGAACAATTTATTTATTTATTTATTTATTTATTTATTAGTTTTTATAAACCGCCCTTCTCCCGAGGGACTCGGGGCGGTGTACAGAGGAAGGGAAGGTATACAGACCGAACAATAAAATAATAAGAAACACTAATGCACACAAACTGGGACCCCAATTAACGCTATCATGCCAGGCCAGCCTGCTGGAACAAAAAAGTTTTTAAGTCGCGACGGAAGGTACGGAGGCTGCCCCTGGACGGCGGTGCCTCCGAAAGATTCACACCAAAGGAGACGCTGGACAATGGAGGCGACGGCCCGAGCCACCTCCTCGAGACACCTTGATCGGAGACGGCAACACCAGGGGCATGACACCAGGGACTCCCGTACCTCTGGGAGACCACGCTCTGGACGGTCCTCAATCAATAGGCCGGGAGCAACGCCCAGAGGATCAGGGAGAGAACTGTTTGGGGCGGCTGAACCACCGGAGCTGACGCCAATTAATGGATCCCTCCATCCTGCCTTCTGCCCACTCTCACCCATCTTTGCCCATTCTCTCCCCACAGGACATAACGGGCCTGGGTGCTAGCCACAGTGGCAGAGTGGCTGGGCCTTACACCTGCTACCCCATAGAGGTGAGAGCTCTATGGGGTATGCCTCACCCAGAGTACGTTCTGGACCACCTCCGGAAGCAGAGACACAACCCATCGTGAGAGGATGAGGAGTGGCCTGCTTCTGGGGGTTCGCCCGGCCAAGTGGCAGTGGCAGGGCGACGATCCAGATACGCACCTACCCGACTCGACCCTCCTGCAAATTCACCATCCGGGGGACAGCCTTCCCGGAACCACCTGTGACTATGCTCGTTCAATACTCTAGCATAGCACTGCACGCCCTCAGGGGTTCCCCACTCTCCTGGGTGCGACCCGCCTGCATCACATCCAATCTTGATGACGGACCCAACCACTGGGCCTCTGAGAGATGGCCAGGCAGGGTCAGGGGCCTCCAGCATAAGCCCAACAAGAGGCCCCTGATTAAGTTCTTAGTTAAGTTTTTTGTGGGGTTAGGGAGGGGGGAGGGAGGAGACTATGGTTGTGCGGGAAAGGCACGCCTTCCAGCCACCATAACGCATGCCAGGCCCACGGCCGTTCGCGACGGCGTACAACGAGGACCAGTCGCCGATAACACCCAGTGGCGTACTGACAAACGTCCCATCCCTAGGATGGTGGGGAATGGCAGAAGGTGCACAGACAGAGGGCCGTATCGTCACCGGGAGTGTCATCTCCGCTCTGTACAGGCGGTGAGACGCTCCGACCCTCTGTTCTCCCCCGGAGGACCCGGGAGCAAAGGTGCGCACCCTCCCATGCTAAGGCTGGTCTACCTGAATGCAAGGTCCGCAGCTAACAAAGCTCACCTCATTCGTGACCTAGTGGAGAGTGAGCATGCGGACCTGGCCTGCATCACGGAAACCTGGCTGGGCCCAGAGGGGGGTGTTCCTCTGGTAGACCTCTGCCCGCCAGGTTTCCAGGTACTGCACCAGCCCCGGGCTCATGGGAGGGGCGGGGGAGTGGCAGTTATCATCAGGGAATCCCTTAGCCCGCGAGAGACCACCGTCCCTCAGATGGTCGGGTGTGAGTCTCTCCTACTGAGATTCGGCCCAGGGGCGCAGTTGGGTCTGCTGCTGGCGTACCTACCACCTAATCGTGCAGCGGCGGCCCTACCCGAGCTACTCGATGTCCTCTCAGGGTTGGTGGTTGAATTCCCAAGACTCATGGTCTTGGGCGACTTTAATCTACCGTCCCTGGGAGGATCGTCCGAACTGGCTCGGGAGTTCATGGCTTCCATGACGGCCATGGACCTGCTGCAAATAATTTCTGGGCCGACTCATGAGAGAGGCCACAACCCAGACTTGGTGTTCTTGTCTGGACGGTGGCGTGATGATGTCGGTGGGGGTGCCACAACTATTACGCCCCTGTCATGGACCGATCACCACCTCCTGCGGCTAGACTTCCCCCTTGCCACCCCCCACCGTGGGTGCACGGTGCCAGTCAGATGGTACCGCCCTAGGCGCCTAATGGACCCTGATAAGTTCCAGGCAGCGCTTAGGGACTCGCATGCACCCCCTGCTCACAGCTCGGCAGAAGCCTTAGTGGAAGCCTGGGAAAAGGCAGCCACGGAGGCTCTGGACCGAGTTGTACCCTTGCGGCCTCTGACCCGGCGCAGATCCCAGCGAGCCCCATGGTTCACCGAGGAGCTCCGGGAGATGAAGCGTCGGAGACGGGGCCTAGAGAGCCGTTGGAGGTCCAGTCGATCCGAATCCGACCGATTGCGACTAAGAATCCTCACCAGGTCTTATCTCGCTGCGATAAGGGTGGCAAAATCCAACTACTTTTCCACCCTCATCGCGTCCGCAGATAATCGCCCGGCTGCCTTGTTCAGGGTGACTCGCTCCCTATTAAACCAAGAGGTGAGGGAGGAACCCTTGCAGGGTCGAGCCGAGGAATTTGGTCAATATCTGCTGGATAAAATCGCTCGGATTCGAACTGGTCTGGACTCCAACTGGGCTGAGATGGAAGAACAAGACATGGACAGTCTTGTCGACGTCATCTGGGAAGAATTTGATCCTGTAACTCCTAAGGAAGTGGACAGGATTATGAGAAGGTTGAGCTCCTCCACATGCTTACTGGACCCGTGCCCTTCCTGGCTGGCCTATACAGCTCGAGAGGCGACACGAGGCTGGTTCCTAGCGGTCATCTCTGCTTCTCTGAGTGAGGGTCACTTCCCCACCGCCTTGAAGGAGGCGGTGGTGAGACCTCTCCTCAAGAAGCCCACCTTGGACCCATCCTCTTTGAATAACTTTCGTCCAGTCTCCAATCTTCGCTTCCTTGCGAAGGTTGTTGAGAGCGTGGTGGCGCACCAACTTCCTCAGATCCTGGATGAAGCGGTTTATCTAGACCCGTACCAATCGGGTTTCAGGCCGGGCTACAGCACGGAGACGGCATTGGTCGCTCTGATGAATGATCTCTGGAGAGCCCGGGACAGGGGCCATTCCTCTGTCCTAGTCTTATTAGACCTCTCGGCGGCTTTCGATACCATCGACCATGGTATCTTGCTGCGACGCCTCAGGGGACTGGGAGTGGGAGGCACGGTTCTACGTTGGTTCTCCTCCTTTCTCCAGGGTCGCTCGCAGTCGGTGCTGACAGGGGGACAGAGGTCGACCCCGAGGCCTCTCGCTTGCGGAGTCCCTCAGGGGTCGGTCCTCTCGCCTCTCCTGTTCAACATCTACATGAAACCGCTGGGTGAGATCATTCGCAGTTTTGGAGTAGGGTACCATCAGTATGCTGATGACACCCAGCTTTTTATCTCAACTCCTAACAATATCAGTGATGCCCTAGACGTGATGTCCCGCTGCCTGAAAGCGGTCCGGGAATGGATGGGGAGAAACAGGCTTCAACTGAACCCGGACAAGACTGAATGGCTGTACGTACCGGCAAGCCAGGAGAGTCAGAACGTCCCACTGCTTAACATTGGGGACAAGTTACTTCCCCCGGCTGATAGGGCCCGCAACCTGGGTGTCCTCCTAGACTCGCAGCTCTCCCTGGAAGACCACATTGGAGCTGTGACCAAGGGGGCCTTCTCCCGGGTTCGACTAGTTCGCCAACTACGGCCTTATCTAGACCTGGATTCCTTACGTACAGTCACCCATGCCCTTGTGACATCTCGCCTAGACTATTGTAACGCTCTCTACATGGGGCTGCCCTTGAGATCCACTCGGAAGCTTCAACTGGTGCAAAGTGCGGCGGCACGGACACTCTTGGGAGCCTCCCGATACTCCCATATCACACCTCTCCTCCGTGCGCTGCACTGGCTTCCGGTTGCCTTCCGTGTGAAGTTCAAGGTGCTAACAATGACATTCAAAGCCCTACATGGCATGGGTCCGGACTACCTGCGGGAGCACCTTCTGCCGATGTCAGCACCCCACCGTCCTGTGCGCTCCCACAGAGAGGGCCTCCTCAGGGTGCCACCGCTCAAGGAATGTCGGCTGGTGGCCCCCAGGGGGAGGGCATTCTCAGTGGGTGCGCCAGCCCTCTGGAACACCTTACCTACCGAAATCCGGATGGCCCCTGACCACTCTTCTCTGTGACAACTCCCCAAATATTGAAAGACAGCTTTCATGTTGCCCAATTCTTCTCTTCAATAGGCTGGACGTACCTAGCTCTCCCTCAAGTGTCCATCGTACGATTTAGCGTCTGGTCCCCATCTCTGTGGCTGTTCCAAAAGTGCTTTTCCAAAAGGCAACTGGACTTTGGGAAAACAGGATCCAGTTGTCTCCTGGAAAAAGCACCACTGCGACCTGGATGAGGGAAGAATCTCCACCGACATCTTTGCTGTTGTTCTCCGCACGCTTTTTAGGACCTCAGCGTCTTTTCTATGGCTTGGTGACCAGAACGGGATCCAGCGTTCCAAATGTACAAATAGCCAGGTTTGAAGGAGAAAGAAGCCGGCGATCCGGGGAAGAGCAAGGAGCAGGGGAGAAATATCTCTTACCAAAAAAAGCTGACCCCGAAGGAAATTTTACGCATGGCCGGCGTCCGGACCAAATCGGCCATGCTGTGGCTGGATTTGGTGGAAGAACCCTCAGACCGCATGCTGGCTTTCAAAAGCTGCAGAGAAGGAGAATACAGACCCCGTGGGTCAGTGCAGGATTTGGTCCATCCCTGAAGGAGCAAAGCGAACTGCGGAAAATCCTTTGGGATTCTTGGAACGAGAATCGGTAAATTGTTTGTCCCAAAGAATGCTATTATACCTCTGTGGCTTTCTCCTTTATTGACTATTGGGGAAACTTTCCTCCAGAGTGCAAGAGAGCAGACAGAATGATAGAGTCATAAAATGATAGAATGATAGAGTCATAGAATGATAGAGTCATAGAGTCATAGAATGATAGCCATAGCCATAGAATGATAGAGTCAGAATGATAGAATCATAGAATGATAGAGTCATAGAGTCAGAATGATAGAATCATAGAATGATAAAATGATAGTCATAGAATGATAGAGTCATAGAATCATCAAATCATAGAGTCATATAGTCATAGAATCATAGAATTGTAGTGTCATTTAGCCAGTCATAATCATAATCATGGAATCATTGAATCGTAGTCAATAATAATCATTTAATTTTATTTCAACCTGTATATATTGTACTGTTTTAATTTGCCCTGTAAACCGCCCTGAGTCCCTCAGGAAAAGGGCGGTATATAAATCGAAATAAATAAATAAATAAATAAATAAATAAATAAATAAATAAATAAATAAATAAATAAATAAATAAATAGTCATAGAGTCATAGAATCATAAGAGTCGTAGAATCATAACCATAGAATTATAGTCATGGAATCAGAATCACAGAGTCATATAGTCAGTCATAATCATAATCATGTAATCATCAAATCATAGTCATAAAATCACAGAATCACAGAGTCATAGTCATAGATTGATAGAATCAGTCATATAGTCAGAGAATCGTAGTCATCGAATCATCAAATCATAGAGTAGTAGAACTGTAGTCATAGAATCATAGACATATATTCAGTCAGATCATAAGAAAAATCATAGAATCTTAGAATTAGAATCATAGTCATAGAATTATAGTCATAGAAATAGAATAATAGAGTCATGTAGTCAATCACTGAATCATAGTCAGAATCAGAATCATAGTCATAGGATCATCAAATCATAGTCATAGAGTCATAGAATCATAGAGTCATAGAATCATAGAGTCATAGAATCATAGAGTCATACAGCCTTAGGGTCATAAATAATGAAAACCAGATAAATCGCTTTTTTCATTGCCATTGTAATTTAGAACAGTCCCTAAATGAACTGTTGTAAGTCGAGGACTATAGGTATTGTATGTCAAGACAACTGGACACAAGGACAGGTTTTTTTCCCCTCAGGTATTTCACTCTGCTGAATTCCTAATTCTCACACTGCTGCGTAATGTCCATTAACCCACGTAGCATGGCTGTCGTCCTGCCATATATCCCTCCTATTATCTTCTTTGCTCCTTCTTTTATTGGTATTATTATAATTATGATTTAAGACTTAAACTTCAAGACGCTTCTTAGTATTAATATTAGTAGTATTGGTATTTTATAAGGAAGATGATATTGCTTTGCGTGCCCACCGAGAGCTTCCGCACCAGAGACAAAGTCCTTGGCTTGTCTAATCACACTTCGTCAAGCAAAGCGTTCAGTTCCGTTCGGCCCTTCTCGATTCTGCATCGTAGGGCCAACTTCCCTAAAAATTCATCACCCGGCCTTGGAAAGTACGGATTTCCCCCATTTTGCAAAAGGGGCTGAGGTGGGACAATCTGGCCTCGTACCTCCACGCTGAGTTTATTCCCCTCCTCCCTCTTCCCGTTGATCCAGGCAGCCTTCTTCAGCCCTTTCACCGCCTTCTCCTGATTCCCCGAAATGGCCAGCCAGCGGGCAGATTCGGCGAAAAACCTGCAGGAGACAAACCCCAGTCAGGACGGTCACTTGTCTGAAATGGGATAGGGTTTCCAGCCTGGGCAGGGGGTTGGACTAGATGTCCTCCCAGGTCCCTTCCAACTTTTATTATTATTATTATTATTATTATTATTATTATTATTATTATTATTATTATTATTATTATTATTATTATTATTCCAGTGAGGAAAATAGAATATTTCTTTTTCTTTCTTTCTTTCCCCCCCCCCCACCTACCAGGAATAGAGGAAGAAGATGAAGTAAGGGAGGGAGACGGCCAGCTGCAGCCAGCGCCAGTCACGGATGAGATACGCCACGCCAGCCAGGATGAACTGCCCACTTGTGTAGCTGTAGCCGTTGATTGTGCCAACGATGGCCCGGTATTTGCTGGGAATCCATTCCATGCCTGTAAAAAAAGACACAACGTAAAATACTACAGGTAATCCTAGGCTTATGACCACAACTGTTGCGCTCTCTCTCTCTCTCTCTCTCTCTCTCTCTCTCTCTCTCTCTCTCTCTCTCTCTCTCACTCTCTCTCTCCATCTCTATCTTATCTATCTATCCATCTGCATCTCTATCTTTATCTATCCATCTCTCTCTCTCTCTCTCATCTCTCTCTCTCTCTCTCTCTCTGTATCTCTATCTATCTATCTATCTATCCATCTATCTATCTGTCTATCTATCTATCTATCTATCTATCTATCTATCTATCTATCTATCTATCTATCTATCTATCTATCTATCTATCCATCTATCCATCTATCCATCTATCTATATCTATATATCTATATCTATATCTATATCTATATCTATATCTATATCTATATCTCTATAGGTAAAGGTAAAGGTAAAGGTAAAGGTTCCCCGGCACATGCGTGCTAGTCGTTTCCGACTCTAGGAGCCGGTGCTCATCTCCGTTTCAAAGCCGAAGAGCCAGCGCTTGTCCGAGGACATCTGTAATAATGCCGCTTGGGGGGTGTATGAAAGCCCTAATAAGCAGGCATATACATAGAATGAAGGCTACTGCTAAGCTTGTAAGCCGCTCTGAGTCTTCAGAGAAGGGCGGGATATAAATGGAATTAAAATAATAAATAAATAAATAAAATGACTAGACGCCAAAGGCGCACGGAACGCTGTTACCTTCCCACCGTGGTGGTCCCTATTTTTCTACTTGCATTTTTACATGCTTTCGAACTGCTTGGTTGGCAGAAGCTGGGACGAGTAACAGGTGCTCACTCTGTTACGCGGCACTCGGGATTCGACCCACCAAACTGCCGACCTTCTGATCGACAAGCTCAGCATCCTAACCCACTGAGCCACCGCGTCCCCTATATTCAATACAAAGCAGTTATTTTTTAACAAAAAATGTGTAACTTCCCCTCAAACCATGTCTTACACTTTAAAAGAAAAAACAAATGTGTGTATGTATTGTGAATAATTTTCTGGTGTGCCACAGAATAACTGCTGCATTAAATATTCTGCCACAGATCTCCCCCCCAAAAGGTTGAGCGCTGCTGATTGAGAAAGGAATGGAAAAGGAAAAATGGATTTTGGAAAAACAAGAGGAGCAAAAGGTTTGGGGGGGCTTTGACTGGGTCATTGGGGGAGAGAGAGAGAGAGAAAGAGAGAGAGAGAGAGAGAAAGAGAGAGAGAGAGAGAGAGAGAGAGAGAGAGAGAGAGAGAGAGAGAGAGAGAGAGAGAGAGAGAGATGCCCGAGACTCACAGAGAGAAACGGAGTTGAGGGAGATGCCCGACATCGCCATGCCACACAGGAAACGGAGGACGCAGTAAATGGAGAAGTTGGGCACAAAGGCGGTGACAGCTCCGGCCACGCCCATCTGCAGGTAGCACCAAATGATCAGGGATCTCCTGCCAAACCTTTAAGAAACAGACATTAGTCACGTTTCGATCTGTGACTGGAAATTTTGACTTTTTCAGGTAGTCCTCGACTTACAAGAGTTCATTTAGTGACTTCAAAGTTACAACGGCTCTCCAAAAGGGACCTATGGCCATTTTTCACACTTACGACCATTGCAGCATCCCCGGGGTCACCTGATCAGAATTCAGATGCTTGGCAACTGACTCATATTTATGACAGGTTGCCGTGTCTTGTGGTCACATGATCCCCTTTTGTGACCTTCTGACAAGCAAAGTCAGTGGGGAGGCCAGATTGACTTAACAACTGTATTACTAACTTAATGTCAATTTCTGCCTGAGCAGGGGGCTGGACTAGAAGACCTCCAAGGTCCCTTCTAGCTTCTGTTCTGTTCTGTTCTATTCTATTCTATTCTATTCTATTCTATTCTATTCTATTCTATTCTATTCTATTCTATTCTATTCTATTCTATTCTATTCTATTCTATTCTATTCTATTCTATTCTATTCTTCCCATAGATCTAGATTCTACCCCCACTTTATAGCCTAAGAAACTAGTGGCGGGGGGGGGTGTCCCTTCTGACCCTCTTTCTGCATCCATTATGCCGCTGAGGGCTCAGCTGCCTCTTATCTTTCTCTTGGTCAGCATCTCTTCACCCCGTCTCCCAAGGTCTTCTGCACATACCATTACGCCCATTCCTGGTCCAGGACACTAACCCCTGCACCACGCTGCCTCTCCCTGCTCACCTGTCTGAGAGATTTCCAATCAGGAGCGATCCAATCAATACGCCAGCCATGTAAATGGATTGAGCCATTTGCCTCAGTGACCGAGATTCGCACACCAGATTCCACTGGAAAATAATTGGGGAGGGAAGGTTGCAGGGCAGAGAACAGCAAAACCATTGAGAATTTTTGCGGATCTCAAGTCGCATCTAATCAGGCCTCATTGCAATGCTGGCTGGGGAATTCTGGGAGTGGACGTCCACCCATCTTAAAGCAAGCTGGCTGGGGAATTCTGGGACTTGAAGTCCACCCACCTTAAAGTTGCTAAACACTAGGAAATAGCAGTCTGGGGACATTTAAAGTTTTCTCATCCCTTTCAAATGGAAAGAAAAAGCTTCTTTCTCACCTCACTGACTATCGTGTTGCTGAACAAGCTCCTGTCGTAAGTCCAACCATCCTCACACGCTTCGGTGTCAAATACAGTCTGGTTGCCAAGACTCGCATTCGGGTCCAGGAGCCGCCACTGTGGGGCCACGAAACGCCGGCATTGCTCAGGCTGTCGGTTCGTGTCCATCGGGATGGAGATCCTCAGGAGCTGATCGACGCCCAAATTTCCCACCGTGCCGTTGCCTTGACGAGTGGCATTGGAGACGACGCGAATTTGGCAGTGATGCTGTGGGATGCCGGCTGTGAAATTCTGCAGGAGGTTCTGACTGGCCAGCATCATCAGAGGGATGGCGAGGAAGGTGACCATCATCATTTGGAAACGGCCCATCCCTCCTACATTGTCCAAAATATCAGCAAAAGTCATGGTGCCGACGAAAGACGATGTGGAGCCGGTTTCTGGAAATTTATAATCTCGCCGTTTGGCCAAGCCAACGGACAGCTCCCTGGAACTCGTCAAATATTTTCTGCAATTGGGCAATCTCCGTTCTCCAGGTCTTCTGCTGTTTTCCCAACAAATACCCTTTCGGCACTACTCTCTGGGATGAGGCCCATCCAGCTTTATATCAAATTTCGGCCGGGCTAGTTAAAATGTTACTGCAAGGGAAATTTCCTCCCCAGCAGCCTGGATAGCCAAAGAGGTTGCGAATGGATCAAGAAGCAAGTGAACTGGAAAATAAATGAACTTAAGATTGCGTCATTGGGCAGGGGTGAATTAAGATGGCGGGTGGCTTGAGAGTCACCGAAAACTGACTGCATTTTTCCTCAAAGAAACCCTTAATGGGGCAGCCCTCTAGCGCCTCCGTCCACCCAGAAATGTACCAGATTTTATTTTGCAGAAGGAAGAAGGCGATCCTGGCTCCCTGTGGGGAAAGCTAGGTGCTTCTGTGGAAAAGGGGCCAAGCTACGCAGCATTAAAAAAATCTAAAAAAGTGTTTCTTTCCGCTCTTCTAAAATGGCGCAACACTTGTCCATCTGTAACCGATGCCCTCATAAGGTGCACATCTGTTCTTTCGGGGGCAATTTTTTTTTGTTAAAAACTAGTGTTTAAAGAAGTGCTTCTCAAGCTTGGCAACTTTAAGATGGCTGGACTTCAGCTCCCAGAATTTGCACTCATCTTAAAGCACGCTGGCCGAGGAATTCTGGGAATCAAAGTCCACTCATCTTAAAGCATGCTGCCTGAGGAATTCTGGGAGTTGAAGTCCAGACACCTTAAAGCATACTGACTGGGGAATACTGGGAGTTCCCTGACGCCTTTCTCTCCCCCCCTCCCCCCCATTTTCAATCAGTTACATTGTCCACCATGCTGGGGAAAAGTGGATCTTTTAATTTCAGAAGCACTTAGTTAATTTCACCATTAAGATAAGCTGGATTAATTTTCCGCTTTTGTGCAAGCAACACTTCAAAGTATCATCTGTATAAATTGATTTTACTGCAGGTTTGAAACTTGACAGATTTGGCAACTTTTTGCAGTGAAGTGAAGTGAAGCGAAGTGAAGCAATAAAATGAGAGGGGGTGGAATAGATGAGAGAATAGGTAGGTAGGTAGGTAGGTAGATAGATAGATAGATAGATAGATAGATAGATAGATAGATAGATAGATAGATAGATAGATGATAGATAGATAGATGGATATAGATAGAATAGATGATGGATAGATAGATAGATATGGATGTAGAAGATAGACAGATGGAGAGAAAGATAATACATAGATGATAGATGGATAGATAGATATGGATGTAGAAGATAGATGATAGAGATAGATAGATAGATAGATAGATAGATAGATAGATAGATAGATAGATAGATGATAGATATGGATATAGATAGATAGATAGATAGATAGATAGATAGATAGATAGATATGGATATAGATAGATAGATAGATAGATAGATAGATAGATAGATAGATAGATAAGATAGATAGATAGATAGATAGATAGATAGATAGATAGATAGATAGATAGATAGATAGACAGACAGACAGACAGACAGACAGACGGAGAAAAAGATAATACATAGATGATAGATATAGATAGATAGATAGATAGATAGATAGATAGATAGATAGATAGATAGATAGATAGATAGATAGATAGATGAGAGATAATAGACAAAGATGATAGACAGAAACAATGGAGAGAGAGAGAGAGAGAGAGAGAGAGAGAGAGAGAGAGAGAGAGAGAGAGAGAGAGAGAGAGAGAGAGAGATCGGTTGTAAATGTGGGGACCGGTTGTCAGTCACTTTCTGTAGTGCTGCTATAACCTTGAACAGTTACCAAATGGATGGTTGTAAGTCAAGAACTACCTATAATGCGGCTATAATAATTCATAAGGACAGGACTATTTTCGGAAAATGCCACTTTCAGGCGGGGAAGGTCTAGTCTGCTATTCCATCTGCCTCTGATCACGGCTCTCCCAGATTTCTCTTCCCACCCCAACCTTCTGGATTTTCTACTTTCTAAGACCACACCTGGAGTAGCGCAGCCAATTTTGGTCACCATATCACACAAAAAAGATGTTGAGAGTTTGGAAAAAATTCAGAGAAGAGCCAACTAAGGGGATCCAAGGCCTGGAGACCAAAACGTACGAAGAACGGCTGCGGGACTTGGGTTTGGCTAGTCTAAAGAAAAAAAGAAATAGGGGAGACATGATAGCAGTTGTTCCAGTATTTCAGGGACTGCCACAAAGAAGAGGCAGTCAAGCTATTCTCCAAAGCGCCTGATGGCAGGACGAGAAACAATGGATGGAAACTGACCAAAGAGAGAAGCAACCTAGAACTAAGGAGAAACTTCCAGACAGTGAGGACCATCAACCAGTGGAACAGAAGTTGCCTCCAGAAATCGTGGGCGCTCCATCCGTGGAGGTTTTTAAAAAGAGACTAGAGATAATCACCTGTCTGAGATGGTGTAGGTTCTCCTGCTTGAGCAGGGGGCTGGACTAGAAGACCTCCAGGGTCCCTTCCAGCTCTATTCTATTCTACTTGCTGAAATTCAAGGAAGTTTTATAAGACAAGAGCTCGACCGGCCCAGAGCTGTGGGTTGAGTCGTTTCCAGCTCGGCTTTCTCCAATTACAAGTCACCATCAATCCTTCAACTCTGAAACCCCCCCAAGCCCGCTCTGGAGGGCACCTGTGAAAATCTGGGTGGGATCCCAGTTCCACAGAACTGGTTGATGATTCGCTTATCCGGTCATCGAGGGCAAAGGTCCGGTGTGCCCTCTCAGCAAGGTGGCACCTCTCTGGCAACCGACGGTCGGAAAAACAGAGCAGCCAAGAGCTTGGAGGTTGAAGGAAAGTGGCAATGACCAAGCGCGGTGATGCTTCACCTAGCTGGCTTGGTCTCAACTGCTCAGGGGGAACTAACAGCTGTCTCTGCGGATCGCTGGTTAGGGCAGCAGGGAGAAAAATTAAGAATCAGCCTTTTCTCCTCCAAGTTTGAAAGAAGGTGATGTGAATGCAAGGGAGAAGGTGGTGAGAATCCATCCGATATTAGTTATACAGTAGATGCCCATGCACTTACGACTCCTTGTTTAGCGACCATTCTTATAAGGAGCGGCTACTGGAAATTGGGTATGTCTACTTTAATGAAAAGGGACGTGGTGGCTCAGTGGGTTAGGACGCTGAGCTTGTTGATCAGATGGTCGGCAGTTTGGCGGGTCAAATCCCGAGTGCCACATAGCAGAGTGAGCGCCTGTTACTCGTCCCAGCTTCTGCCAACTTAGCAGTTCGAAAGCACGTAAAAATGCAAGTAGAAAAATAGGGACCACTACGGTGGGAAGGTAACAGCGTTCCGTGCACCTTTGGCGTCTAGTCATGCCGGCCACATGACCACGGAGACGTCCTCGGACAAGCGCTGGCTCTTCGGCTTTGAAACGGAGATGAGCACCGGCCCCTAGAGTCGGAAACGACTAGCACGCATGTGCGGGAGAACCTTTACCTTACTTTAATGAAAAGGACTGAGCTGTCATGATAGTGGCGTTCCAATATTTGAGGGGCTGCCACAAAGAAGGGTGTGTGTGAGTGTGTGTGTGTGTGTTCAAAGCACGTGAGGGCCAGACAGGGAACAAGGGATGGAAACTGATCAAGGATCAGAGATTCAACTTGGAATTGAGGAGAAATTTTCTGACAGTGAGAACAATCAACCCCTGGAACAGATGTGGAAGCATGATCACTGGACTGCCATCTGTCAGAAATGGTGTGGGGTCTCCTGATTGGGCAGGAGGTTGGACTAGATCAGGGGTCCCCAGCCCCCCGGTCCGGGAATCGGAACTGGTCCGCGGCATGCCAGCAACCGGTCCGCACAAACAAGCAAAGCCCCATCTGCGGGATGCAGGCAGCACACAAAACCACACACCCTCCGGTCCATGGAAAAACCTCTCTCCACAGAACCGGTCCCTGGTGCCCAAAAGTTGGACTAGTAGATGACCTACAAAGTCTCTTCCAACTCCGTTATTCTATATTCTATTCGTATTCATTTTCTGGATCTGCACCAGCAACCTGGACCCCCAATTATCTTAAGGGTGTTTGATGACACAACACGGCACGCCGTCACCAACCCAAGTTAACAAGAATCCCACTTCAGTTACGCCAACGCTGGTGAAGTGTGGCATGAAAACGTCAAGTGTGGGTTGGTAGAAAATTAAGCCAGATTGCAGATGTTTAAATTGAGAGGAGGGGCTTCCATTCTGCTCGTTGTCGACTTCCGAAACATTGAAGAGGCCTCTGGTTTCCTGCTTGGTTGTGAACAACGTTGCTGCAACAGCTTTGTGGAGGTTGTCCTCGAGTTTTTATTTTTTATTTTTATTTTATTTTAATTCCATTTATATCCCGCCCTTCTCCGAAGACTCAGGGCGGCTTACAAGCTTAGCAGTAGCCTTCATTCTATGTATATGCCTGCTTATTAGGGCTTTCACACACACCCCCAAGCGGCATTATTACAAAGTCAGCTTAATTGCCCCCAACAATCTGGGTCCTCATTTTACCTACCTCGGAAGGACGGAAGGCTGAGTCAACCTTGAGCCTGGTGGGACTCGAACCTGCACTAATGGCAGGAAGCTGGTGTTACTTAAGGAGGCATCAGCCCACTGCTCCACCAAGGCTTACAAGCGTTCCTTTAGTGACCGAACTTAAATGGTACTAAAAAAAGTGACCCCAGGACCATGGTTCACCCTTACGACCGTTGCAGCATGAGAAGGAAGTAGCTGAGGTTTTTCAAACCTGATCCCCAATCCTCAAACAGATCCAGTTTAGCAATTGGCAGAATCCAGATATGGACCAGTCAGTTACCAACAGAGAGAGCAATGGTGGGTTTTATCCAGGCTGGGTTTATCTGCGTTTAACCAGGTTATGGAAAGAACGTTTTATGGATGGAGGCAATGAGTTCATATTTAAGCTGGCCCACTGCATTGAGTTGTGCAGCCAGCATTTAGCTGATGTGATGAAGCATATTGTGTGAATCCAGAATGACGGATAGAGAAAATGAAAGTGGGCACACTCAGTTGTTCAAATCTGGACTTTAATTCATTTTATAGAGAGGAGTTGGGGCCCTGAATGTTTTATGCAGGGTAGATACCTTGGGTTGGGTGCACAAAACATGCTAAGCTTATGCCCAGCTTAATGAAACCCAGGCTGTATGTACGAAGTGTGCAATAAACGAACAAGCCCATAATTTGGGTTTTTAGGGGCTAAGTTAGATTGATCTAGGGCAGTCTTGCTCAACCATGGTAATTTTAAGATGGGTGGACTTCAGCTCCCAGAATTCCCCAGCCAGCTTGGCTTAATTCTGGGAATTGTAGTCCACACATGTGGTCTTAAAGCATGCAGGCTGAGGAATTCTGGGAGTTGAAGTCCACACAGCTTAAAGTTAGGGAGGTTGAGAAACATTGATCCAGTGCAAGTCAAAATTATTTTTTCTGGTGTCTCCCTACTGCCACCTAATGTCCACCTTTTGTGGACTTTTCTTAAAAATTTAAGAAGTTATCCTCGTTCAACAACAGGCTGAGATATGGGTTGGTTCCTGCGACACATTAAACTAAGTAATAGCCATGCCCATTTTGGCATGGACTAGCATATTTGGGGGGGGGGGGAAATGTGTCCATGCTTTGCAAACAAATGGATCCAGATTTATTTTTTTTAGAAATCAGACAGAATGAATGTACAGAGAGTAGAATATCTTTCAAATATTCTATTTTTTCTCTCTCTGTAAATCCAGAATATTATTGGTCTCTTTCATCTCCGTGGTCACTTCTGCCTCTGCAGCTCAGGAGGGTGCAATTTCCCCAAGTCTGATGCTGTTCTTGGTCCTCACAGATCTTCCGTATTCCGTAGGTCCTGTGAACACGATGTTTTTCTCTCCTTAAGCAGTGATTTTTTTTGTTTCAGGCTTACTGGAGACCAAGAGGCCTTCTGTTTGCTGGGAGTCCAGCTTCTGGCTCTTATTCCGTGATCTGTGCGGGGGGAAAAAATGCCATTAAGTGAGTTTGCAGAGGGGTTTCACCAACTCAGTTGATGCACGAGCATTTGACCCGGTTGCGTTACTGAAATTTAGTTGCTTTTAAGCTTCAGATGGATGAGGTTTGATGTCTGTAAACTTCCCTTTTTAAATTGTTACTAGATAACCTGTGCCCCACTGAGTCTCATCATTTCAGAGATAATTCCTTTCCTAAACACAACAGAGCATGAGGTGAGGGAGCGGAAGGGAATAAGCGCGGGGGGGGGGGAAACGGGAAAGAAAAGGGGACGGGGAAAGAAGGGGGGGAACCTTAAGAGCCTTGGTGGAGCAGTGGGCTGATGCCTCCTTAAGTAACACCAGCTACCTGCAATTAGTGCAGGTTTGAGTCCCACCAGGCTCAAGGTTGACTCAGCCTTCCGTCCTTCCGAGGTAGGTAAAATGAGGACCCAGATTGTTGGGGGCAATAAGCTGACTTTGTAATAATGCCGCTTGGGGTGTGTGTGAAAGCCCTAATAAGCAGGCATATACATAGAATGAAGGCTACTGCTAAGCTTGTAAGCCGCCCTGAGTCTTCGGAGAAGGGCGGGATATAAATGTAATAAAAATAAAATAAATAAAAAAATGATGGGCAAAAGCGCAGGGGGAGTAGGCAAGATTTTCAGCTTCCTGCAGGCTTCCTCATTGAATTTCCTTGTAGGAATCTGGCAGGGAGTATTGGAAATTAATCCTTCCTTCCTTCCTTCCTTCCTTCCTTCCTTCCTTCCTTCCTTCCTTCCTTCCTTCCTTCCATCCTTCCTCAGCAGACAGATAAGTGGCTGCTGTTGAATGGGGGAGGAAGCAAGGGATTGCTAAACTGACTGGGAAACTGTCACAAGACAATTAAGATCCTGTGACTGCATCAGCACGCCAGCAATGCAGCAGCAGTCAGTAGCTCTGAAGCAGCCAGAAGTTTCCCCAAATTTCATTTCCTCAAGACTTACTGTATGGGTCCTGATTTTTGGATGCATTCTGTAAGTTGGCCCATTTAAAGTATTCTCGGTTCAAAAATTGTTGCCCTATCACGCAGCAGTTAAAAGGTCACGACAACGAGAGTTTTTAATGGGATATAGATTATTATTATTATTATTATTTAAAATCATTCAACCCGTAAGTTGGCTTTCTTGCTAAAGAAGAAGGATCAGCATGGAAAGAGAAGGTCCTTAGGGAGGAATGCAAAAATCCAGGACCACATTTTTCCTCACCTGTTCTCCACCTGCTCTATTGTTTCAGGCAAGGGGAGGTTGCGAGTTTCCGGCAAGAAGGCCGCCACGATTCCAGATATGATGGGAGCCGCGCCGTAGATAAGATTGGGCAGAAATGGGATATATTCTCCTGTCATCTTCACTGCCGGAGCCACGATGCCTCCTATGCGGGCCATAGTGTTACTGAGACCCATACCGGTTTGCCTGCACAGACAGACCCCCCCAAAAGCAAAAGGATTGGTCATGCTGCTTGACCTCATGGAGGTACGTTGCTCAATTTAAACCCCTGTTGTTGTTTTTTAATGACACCCCTACAAGCAGCTATCTTGCACCCACTTTTCCTTTCTTTCCCTCTCGCCTGAGCCCAAACTATCTTTTCAAAGTCACCTGCCCACACAGTTGTTTGATCTCTCACCGAAGCACTGTGGGGTAAAGTTCTCCGGTGTATAAATAGATGCAGTTGAACGAGGCACCTAAGCAGCCCTTCCCGAAAACAGCCACGGTGGTCCTCACGGCCTGCATATCTGGGAGAAGGCGAGAGGTCTCGGGTGAGGACCATGCTCTCTGGAGCTCCAAGCCATTCCTGGCGAGGGTGGTCACATGGATGCCCACCAACTCATTGCTTTTAATTAATCAGGCTCACCTCCAGAAGCCTTGGGCACTCCATCTCTTTAGAATAGAACAGAGCTGGGAGGGACCTTGGAGGTCTTCTAGTCCAGCCCCCTGCTCAAGCAGGAGAACCTACTCCGTCTCAGACGGGTGACTGTCCAGTCTCTTCTTAAAAACCTCCAGCGATGGAGCACCCACGATTTCTGGTGGCAAGCTGTTCCACTGGTTGATTGTCCTCACTGTCAGGAAGTTTCTCCTTAATTCCAGGTTGCTTCTCTCTTTGATCAGCTTCCAACCATTGTTTGTCGTCCTTCCCTCTGGTGTTTTGGGGAACAACCTGGCCCCCTCTGCCTTGCGGCAGCCTCCCAAAAGTCTTCAAGAAGAGACTGGACAGCCATTTGTCCAGAATGGTAGAGGTTGGACTAGATGATCTCCAAGGTCCCTTCCAACCCTGTTATTATACGTTGTATAATGGGGTGGGGTGGGGGATAACATTTCTGAATTTCATAGAATTATCTCCAGAATGTTGCTGAAACAACAGCCTAGTTTAGCACGGATGCTGTCCGTGGTTCTGAACGGACCGATCCATCAGTTTCCAGATGGAAGAATGGGTTCTGTTTGTAAAAATACCTGGTTCTTTTGTCTACTTTGCTCACAACCTCACAGCCAACCTCGGTCTATTGTCGCATCTCCAATCAGGCGCTTTAGCCATTATTATTTGCTATCGTTTTTATGCTGCTTTAAATTCAAAGGATCCTAATGTGTTGTTTTTTTCAACCTGGGCAACATTAAGAGGGATGGACTTCAACTCCCAGAATTCCGCAGCCAGCAGATTTTTAAGATGGGCAGACTTCAACTTCCAGCACGCTGGCTGGGGAATTCTGGGAGTTGAAGTCCATCCCTCTAAAACTTTAACGCTAATGTCTAAACCTCCCTGAGCACAAGGCAGAAAATCAGTAACTTTGTTTCCCCATAACCTTTGGATTCCAGTATTGCGCTACTGAGAACCAAGGTCTTCCTCACCTTGTGGGATGAAGATGTTGGCTAGGATGGTTAACCCGGCCAAGATGAGGGCAACGGCTTGGGTGAACCGGCGTCCAATGTAGCTAATGGTGAGGACTGAAATAAACTTAGCCGGGAAGTCAACTGCTCCGAAAAAGAGTTGGATCAGGTAGATGTTACCTCCGAAATTCTGCAGGTCCATCACGAGCCCGTAGTAAGCGAAACTGGTGGAGAACCTTGGAAGGGGACCAAAGGAAAAAAAAAGTGAATAAATGATACAATTATAAAATAAAAATAAAATAATAGAATAGAATAAAAAATATGAAATAATAAAATAAAATAATTTAAAATAAAATAGAACAGAATAATAAAATTTAAAAATTAAAAATGAAATGAAATGTAAAATATGACATGAAATGAAATAATAAAATAAAATAATAGAATAGAATAAAAATAAAATAATAAAATAATTTTTTAAAGATAAAATAAAATAGAATAAAAATTATAAAATAAAAAATGAAATGAAATGAAATAATAAAATAAAATTATAAAATAAAATAATTAAATTAAAATAGAATAGTAATAAAAATAATATGTAAAATAAAATAACGTTAAAAATAAAGTAAAATATAAAATAAAATATAAAATGAAATTAAAAATTAAATGAAATAAAAAATGAAATGAAATGAAAAAATAAAGTAAAATATAAAAAATAAAAATAGAACAGAATAAAAAATTATAAAATAAAAAATAAAATGTAAAATAAAAAATGAAATGAAATGAAATAATAAAATAAAATTATAAAGTAACATAACTAAAATAAAATAAAATAGAATAGAAGAATAGAATAAAATAATATGCAAAATAAAATAACGTTAAAAATAAACTAAAATATAAAATGAAATTAAAAATAATGAAATAAAATAAAAATAAAATGAAATTAAAAATAAAAATATAGAATAAAAACAAAATAAAATATAAAATGAAATTTAAAATAAAATAATAAAAGCTAAATTAAAATTAAAATTAAAATTAGCTTGCAAAGTCAGCGGAGAGAGGTTTCTTTCCGGAGTTTCCGGCCCTGCTGCTCACCAGACTAAGCAGACGCAAAGGGAGATGCGACGCATGATTGGGATCCGGACCAGGTCGAGCAGCGAAGTCTTGGACGTCATGGAGGCCAATTCCTCCTTCATCTTGGACCTCAAAAACTGGAGTGGGGGGATACATTGGAAGGCCTGGTTGAGTTTTTAAATCTGGGATGTTTCTAGTGGCACGCAAGAGGGCGAGTTCGAAAACCTGGTGTGAGTTGCAAGTAGTCCTTGAATTCACTTAGTGACCGTTTGAGTTTGAAGGTTGCCCCCACCCACCCTTGGCCAGTCAACATCCAGCCAGGATTTACGGCCATTGGCAGCACCATTTCGCTGGAAATTGGCTTTTCCATCCAGTTTCTGGCAAAAAAAAACTAGCCCGGAGAGAACAATGGGTTCACTTAACGACTGCCAGGTTCGCTTAGTGACTATCACGGAAAAAGGTTGTAAAAAATTGGGTCTAGTCACATGGGGAGCTGCCTTACAACAATCACAACCTATAACCGTAATTGCCAGCCTCCATTGCAGTCATAACATGAGGACTACCTGCATTGTTAAATCCCACGTAGAGGTGGAGTTACAATCCTTCATTTCACGACTGTCTAAAATTACGACGCCACTGCAAAAGGACTTGTCTGAAATTAGGACCGGTCCTCGTACTTACGACCATTGCCACATTCCCACAATCATATGATCAAAAGGGGGCACGATTATGCAAATAAATAGAATTAATCTTGACGCCTTTGGGCAGGCTCACCTCATCATTTAGCTGCTCAGCAGCTCCCGGCTTCCTGTTAATTTTGGCCACCTTCTTGAGCTCCGTCACGGCCTGTTCGAGCTTCCCGGCTGTTATCAGCCAGCGAGCTGATTCACAAAGCCACCTGTGGGGATGAAGGTTGAAAGAAAGGGGGGAAAACCCCACAAGGAGATTCACACTGAGGCTTGCCAACTATTTCCCAGTTAATAATATGGTTCCAAGCTCTACAAATCAGCCAAAAGAAGAGAGTGGACAATCACCTGTCTGAGATGATATAGGTCCGCCTGTTTGAGCAGGGGGCTGGACTAGAAGACCCCCAAGGTCCCTTCCAGCTTCTATTCTATTCTATTCTATTCTATTCTATTCTATTATTCTATTCTATTCTATTCTATTCTATTCTATTCTATTCTATTCTATTCCATTCCATTCCATTCCATTCCATTCCATATTTTCTATTCTATTCTATTCCATTCCATTCCATTCTATTCCATTCCATATTTTCTATTCTATTCTATTCTATTCTATTCTATTCCATTCTATTCTATTCTATTCTATTCTATTCTATTCCATTCCATTCCATTCCATTCCATATTTTCTATTCTATTCTATTCTATTCCATTCCATTCCATTCCATTCCATTCCATTCCATTCCATATTTTCTATTCTATTCTATTCTATTCTATTCTATTCTATTCTATTCCATTCCATTCTATTCTATTCTATTCTATTCGACATTCACCTGTCTGAGACGGTATAGGTCTTCCTGATTGAGCAGGGGGCTGGACTAGAAGACCTCCAAGGTCCCTTCCAGCTTCTATTCTATTCTGGATTCTAGATCAGTAGCTGAAAATATGGTATTGCATCTCTTGTTCCCTCATGGAGGACTACTGCATTGATGTGTCTTAATGATGGCTAAAATTGGGGACAGGACATAGAATAGAATATTGATGCTTGGCAACTGGTTCGTATTTATGACGGTCGCAGAGTCCTGGGGGGTCACATGATCTCCTTTTGCAACCTTCCGACAAGCAAAGTCAAAGATGCCAGCTTCACTTAACAACAACTGTTATCGACAATATATATGTCTAAGTGCTATTGCAGTTGCTACTAACTTAACCACTCAACATCTGTTAGCAATAAAGGTCGTAAAGTGGGACAAAACCCACTTAACAAATGTCTCGCTTAGCAATGGAAATTTGGGCTTTGTTGTAAGTCAAGGACTACACTTTTTTCCTGGGCTGTCATAACTATGAATAGAATAGAATGACAGAATTGGAAGGGACCTTGGAGGTCTTCTAGTCCAACCCCTCGCTCAGGCAGGAAACCCTATACCATTTCGGACAAATGGTTGTCCACTTTCTTCTTAAAAACCTCCAGTGTTGGAGCATTCACCACTTCTGGAGGCAGGTTGTTCCACTGGTTAATTGTTCGAACTGTCAGGAAGTTTCTCCTTAGTTCCAGGTTGCTTCTCTCCTTGATTAGTTTCCATCCGTTGCTTCTTGTCCTGCCTTCAGGGGCTTTGGAGAATAGCTTGACTCCCTCTTCTTTGGGGCAGCCCCTGAGATACTGGAAGACTGCTATCATGTCTCCCCTCGTCCTTCTCTTCATTAAACTAGACATACCCAGTTCCTGCAACCATTCCTTAAATGTTTTAGCCTCCAGTCCCCTGATCATCTTTGTTGCTCTTCTCTGCACTCTTTCTAGAGTCTCAACCTCTTTTTTTTTTTACATCGTGGCGACCAAAACTGGATGCCGGATTCCAAGTGTGGCCTCGCCAAGGCCTTGTAAAGCGGGATTAACGCTTCACCTGATCCTGATTCTATCCCTCTCTTAATGCAGCCTAGGATTGCGTTGGCTTTTTTGGCAGCTGCAGCGCCTGGCTGGCTCGCATTTAAGGGATTGACCACTAGGACTCTGAGATTCCCTGTGGGAAAGACGGCCACTAGACTTACTCCCGTGTCCTATTTACCAAGAATAGCAGAAGAATAAGAAAAAAGGCAGAGACACCGCCAGCTGTAAGTGGTGCCAGTCTCGTAAAAGATACGCCAGGCCAGCCAGGACGAGCTGCCCAGCGGTGTACGCACAGCCATTGAGGGCCCCCAGCACCGGACGGATCTTGGTGGGCGTCCACTCCACACCTGTTAGGAAGAGCAAAAAAACAGCATTCGAAGTCTTTCTGGCTTTCAAGCTGCCCAGGCGAGGGAAAAACTCAAACTGGCAAGCGGGAACTCTCAGGGCTGCCCAAACACAAACTCAACAAGGAAACCCAACCACACTGCAAAAAAATCACAGAAGAACAAGTGACTCGACGGCCTGCTATTCCTGCCTAGGGAGGCTCCGTCGACGGCTCGCAGGTCCGTCGCAAACTGGGGAAGAGGGGCGGCGTGGCAACGGGAGGATGACAGGGACTCACACAGAGAGACGCCGTTCATCACGATGCCCGAGAAAGACATCCCGGTGAGAAAACGAAGGACGCAGTAGACGCTGAAATTGGGAGAAAAGGCTGTCGCCGTGCCAGTTGTGGCCAGCTGCAGGTAACACCACAAAAGCATTGGCTGGCGACCGAACCTGCAGGGGCAGGAAAGGAGGGAACGTGAGAAGAGAAAAGTGGGGAGGAAAGGGAATATTCGGAAGGAAGGCACGTAACTATCGCCTCTGGCGGACATGCCCTAAAGCAAAAAAAAAAAAAAAAGGTTTTGAGAGATGTTTTGGTATTTTATTCCATTTCCCCCCTGTCTCTTTAATCTGTGAGCTTTATTCTTGTTTAGCAGGTTTAGCAATTAGCACTGCAAGCTGGTCTTCTAAATTAGAAGTAGATATTAATAGAAATATTTTACTGAGTCATTCATTAAAATGCCACCCTCCAAAACTGGGAAGCTAACTTATCCGGTGAATTATCCCCTTAGCGTGTTACAACATTAATTAGTACTTTTATCCTGGTTCCACACCGCACCTAGGATGTGGGTGCGTGCTAAATGCATTTAATAAAGAAAAACCCGAGCACTTTGTACATGTCCAGAGGCATACGGTATCTCAGTTGCAAAGTTACCCAGTTAATTATCGTTTTGCGTCTTGCAACATTAATTGGTACTTTTATCCTGGATCCACACTGCACTTAAAATATTGCTGCATGCCAAATGCATGTAATGAAGAAAAAAAAACCCCTAGCACTTTGCACACGCACAGAGGCAATTCTTCATGGCAAAGTTATCCAGTTAATTATTGGTTTGCGTCTTACAATATTAATTGCTATTTTTATTCTGGGTCCACACTGGTGCCGGCTAAATGCATGTAATAAAGAAAAAAACTTAGCACTTTATACATGCCCGGTGGCCTTTCTCAGTTGCAAAGTTACCCAGTTAATCATCCCCTTACAACATTAATTGGTACTTTTATCCCGAGCCCGCACTGCACCAAGAATATTGCAATTAAATGCATTTAATACAGAAAGACCGTAACCCTCTGCACACACTCAGAGACATTTTGTGTCGCAGAGCTGAGCAGAGCGATAGCAGTTTCCCCTTGACAATATTTTTGACTTGGATATCAAAATTCTCATCCCTCACCTGTCCGAGAGGCCTCCGAATAAGATGCCGCCGACTAAAACTCCGGCCATGTAAATCGACTGCGCCATTTGCTTTAGTGTTCGGGATGAACAAACTAGATCCCACTGCCGAAAGATTTGGGGTCATGCAGAAGGAAAAAAGAGAAAATATATACATTTTTAAAGCCATTATTTTTTCCCCCCCCACACACACACACACCAAAAATAGGTTTTTATCTTCAAGGTGGACATGGGAAAAGAGGTTTCTCGGGAACCAGGCACATTGCGGATCTTCCATCGCGACACGGAGGGTCCCGACTCTCCATTTGCAACTGGGGTCCTGCGTTTCCATCCCTCATTGGGCTTCGTAGGGTCACAACCCTCTAAAACAATAAATGCATTTGTGGGCAAGCCCTTGTAAAAATAAAACCAACCTCCTTGGCTGTAGGGTCAGGAAAGAAATAAATCTATCACTTATTTTGAGCAACTTGCACTTCTAAAACGTGGGAGAAGAATCGCTGCAGCTAAATTAGTAAGATGGTTGTTAAGTGAATCACTGAGTCATTGTGTAAGTCAGATGGTTGTTAAGCGAATTACTGAGTCATTGAATTAGTAACATGGTTGTTAAGTGAATCACTGAGTCATTGAGTTAGTAACATGGTTGTTAAGTGAATTACTGAGTCATTGAATTAGTAACATGGTTGTTAAGTGAATCATTGAGTCGTTGAGTTAGTAACATGGTTGTAAAGTTAATCACTGAGTCGTTAAGTTAGTAAGGTAGTTGTTAAGTGAATCATTGAGTCGTTGAGTTAGTAAGATGGTTGTTAAGTGAATTGCTGAGTTGTTAAGTTAGTAGCCTGGTTGTAAAGTGAATCTGGCTTCCCCATAGGTTTTGCTTATCAGAAGGTTGCAAAAGGGGATCAGGTGATCCTGGGACCCTGCAGCCATCATAAATACTTGCCAGTTGCCAAGCGTCCGAATTTTGATCACATGACCCTGAGGATGCTGCAACAGTTGAAAAGTGTGAAATACGTTCCTAAATCACTTTTTTTTCAACGCCCTTGTAACTGCGAATAGTCACTAACCGAATGATTGTAAGTGGAGGACTACAGATACATTGCCCGAGGCACTCTTCCCCCCCCCTCCCCCGCTGCAATTTGAGAACCTGGATGTGCCCAAACTGGTCACTTCCGAATCCAGACAAGCTTTGGTCTCACCTCTGTCACAATGGTCTTGTGGAAGACACTTTGGTTGTACACCCATCCGTCTCTACAGGGCTCCGTTTCCATCTGGGTGTTGTTCTCCATGGTGTCGTTCAAAAGCCAGGCCTGCTTCGGACGGAAACGGTGGCACTTGGCCGGCTTTCCGTTCTCATCCATGGGAAGGGACACCACAAGGAGAGCCTCGTCTTCGGCACTCCGGTTCCTAGGAGAAGTGTGGAGGCTGGTGGCACAGTGGTGATCCGGTGTCCCTGCGGTGAAATTCTGCAGCATCATATGACAAGCCATCATAAGCAACGGAATGGAGATCAGAGTCACATAGATGATCTGGAAGCGCCCCATGCTGCCCACGTGTTCTAAGATCTCTGTGAAGCCCATGGTGGACGGTTGGAAGAATCAAAGCTGGAGGACCCTGTGGGAGAAAGTGGAGGAGCAATTGGATCCCTTTCTGTTAGAGGTTTACCAAAGCCTTGCATTAACACGGCTTTTTAGGATGGACCTTAAGCTGCTTCCTCCAAAGGACCTTCAGCTAGATCACCAAAGGACTTCAACCAGATCTCCAAAAGTCCTTCAACTAGATCTTCAAAGAACCTTCAGTCAGTTTCTGCAGAAGACCTTCAACCAGTTTCTCCAAAGGATCTTAAATCAGTTTCTCCAAAGGACCTTCAGCTGGATCACCAAAGGACCTTCAACCAGATCTCCGAAGGTCCTTCAACTAGATCTTCAAAGAACCTTCAGTCAGTTTCTGCAGAAGACCTTCAACCAGTTTCTCCAAAGGATCTTAAATCAGTTTCTCCAAAGGACCTTCAGCTGGATCACCAAAGGACCTTCAACCAGATCTCCGAAGGTCCTTCAACTAGATCTTCAAAGAACCTTCAGTCAGTTTCTGCAGAAGACCTTCAACCAGTTTCTCCAAAGGATCTTAAATCAGTTTCTCCAAAGGACCTTCAGCTGGATCACCAAAGGACCTTCAACCAGATCTCCAAAAGTCCTTCAACTAGACCTTCAAAGAACCTTCAGTCAGTTTCTGCAGAAGACCTTCAACCAGTTTCTCCAAAGGATCTTAAATCAGTTTCTCCAAAGGACCTTCAGCTGGATCACCAAAGGACCTTCAACCAGATCTCCAAAGGTCCTTCAACTAGACCTTCAAAGAACCTTCAGTCAGTTTCTGCAGAAGACCTTCAACCAGTTTCTCCAAAGGATCTTAAATCAGTTTCTCCAAAGAACCTTCAACCAGATCTCCCAAAGACCTTTAACTGGTTTCTCAAAGGACCTTCAACTAGATCTCCAAAGGACCTTCAACCAGTCTCTCCTCATCCAGAAAAGCAGGAAGAAGCCACAAAAGTGAAGGATGCGGTTTTGGAATCCTCTTCTGGAATCAAGGAACAAATATAACACCTCCCCTCATCTGGGTGGGACATTCTCCAGCCAAGCAAAAGCGGACTTCTCTTTTTCTTTTCCTAGAAAAAGCCTCTTTTTCAAAAAAAAAAGAAGAAGAAGAAGAAGTGCTTCTGAGAACCGAACCAGGACAGAGACAAGTTCTAGTTGAGCTCCCGGTTAAAGTGTGACAGCATCACAGGGATGGAAGTGTGAAAAGGGACACCGAGGGAGCAGACTCTTGGTGTGACTTTTCAGCCCAAAGAGCAACTTCACGCAAGAGATGAAGCCTCTTGACCCCGGGGCTGGGTGTATCATTCACATGGCAGGCGTTAGAAATTAACGGCCCTTGCAGAAGGGTCCGAAGTCTTTTGACGGCCACGGGGAGCTTGGCCAGCCAACGAGAAGGAGGCCGCAGTGATGTCTCCCAACCACCACCCCTGGTTTGAAGATTTTGCAAGACGATGGAAGAGACGCTTCAGCTGCGCTTCTTGTTGACCTTCCAACCCAACTGGAAATTGAAGGACATTTTCATAACGCCGCCCCATCTCTGATCTCCAGTATCTTAAGGCCCAAGGGTCTCCACTTTTAAGACTTGTGGGCTTCTGGAGGAATTCTGGGAGTTGAAGTCCTCGAGTCTTAAAGTTGCCCCAGTTTTGGAGACTCCGGTTAAATGAAGTGTCAGAAGTTTGAAACGAACATTCTCTCTCTCTTTTTTTTTTGCAAGCGCACGTCGGCGTTACATTTCGGGTGGGGTGTTTGCCTCTTTCGGAAACAAGGGCGCTTTGGAAGTAGCCCTCCCGGATCTAAAGGACGGAGACAGCCTGGGGTGGGAGGGAGGGGGGGGGGGAAGGGAGGGCATTGCCAGCCTGGGCCCAGCTCCCTGGAGAGCAGAGAAAACTGGGCTTACTTCTTTTGGAAAAGGTGGAGATTGCAACAGCCTTGGACCACTGCATTAAAAATGGAGCTCAGCCTTCCTTCCTCTCATTCCCATCTCCTTCCTTCCTTCTCTCTCTCTCCTCCCTCCCTTCCATCTTTTATCTTATTTTTCACAGTTCTGAAGCACCTAGCTCCCTTCCTTCCTTCCTTCCTTCCTTCCTTCCTTCCTTCCTTCCTTCCTTCCTTCCTTCCTTCCCTGTTCCCTTCCCTTCCCTCCTTCCTTCCTTCCTTTCCCCCTTCCTTATCTCCTCCCTCCCTCCTCTTATTTTATTTTTCACAGTTCTGAACCATCCAGCTTCCTTCCCCTCCCCTTCCTTTCTTCCTCCATCCCTTCCCTCTCTTTACTTTACCTCCTTCCCTCCCTTTTCCTCCCCTCCTTCCTTCCTCCCTCCCTCCCTTCCCTCTGTTCCTTCTTCCTTCCTTCCTCCCTCTCTGCCTCCTTTCCTTCCTTCCTTCCTTCCTTCCTCCCTCCCTCCCTCCCTCCCTCCTTCCCTTCTCCTTCCTCCCTCCCTTCCCTCCTTTCCTTCCCTCCTTCCTTCCTTCCTTCCTCCCTCTCTCCCTCCCTCCCTCCCTTCCTTCCTTCCTTCCTTCCTTCCTCCCTCCCTCCCTCCCTCCCTCCTTCCCTTCTCCTTCCTCCCTCCCTTCCCTCCTTTCCTTCCCTCCTTCCTTCCTCCCTCCCTCCCTCCCTCCCTCCCTCCCTCCCTCCCTTCCTTCCTTCCTTCCTTCCTTCCTTCCTTCCTTCCTTCCTTCCTTCCTACCTTCCTTACCATCTCTCCATCTTTCCTCCCTCCCCTTCCTATTCCTTTCCTTGTCTTTGGAAGTGTGGGGGGGGACTTAGCATCTGGTTTTCTTTTGCAAAATGCAAGGTGGGACTTCCTTGCTCTCTTCTTTCCTTTCGGCTCGAAGTGAGATTTCATGGTGGCGACTGTGGGGCCCGAGAAGGTGGGGTAGCCTTCCAGGGCCAGAGGTAGCCATCATTGTCTCCGGGGTTGCATCTCAACCCCCCCCACCCCCCATCTAAGGCAGGTGGTGCATTTACACCTCGCTTGTTAACCTGGTTATCAAACGCCTCCCTGTTTTACAATCCTCCAAATCACCATCTAATTGGAATGGACGGCTTTATACCACAGGCTGCCCCCTGACACACAAACGCACATTTTTTCCTGCGCAACACCCCGAATTGCAACCACACCAGCGTGATTTGAACAATGGACTTTATTCTCCTCATTTTTCCAAACCAGACAAAACGACAACTTATTAACTTTCCTGCTTGCCAAAAGAGGCAAAAGATTTCCATGAGGACAAACGATCGATGCCTTCTTGGTATATCCGAGCCCGTTGGCTGCCACATTAAAAAGATGGAGGAACCCACACACCCCACTCCCTCCTCCCCTTAGCAGCCTAGAAGTGATGATTGCAAACAGATGTAGGTTTATTTACGGTTGACATCACCAGTTATGGCCCCTAACTGGTCCTGAACAATTAACTAGCATTTGTTGCCTGAAAGCATTTGCAAAAGCTAAAGCGGGGCTAAACTCGGTTAAATTGTGGATGGGTGATCACGAAGGACTCATCTGGGAAGTTTTTTTTAAAAAAAAAATGAAAAAAAAAAACACCAAGAAGACAATTAGCCAAATTACCTCCAAAATACCTCCATGAAATTATCAGAAGTTGCTCCCCAGGGCAAACCTCAAAATTGCAAAAAAATAAAAATAAGAAGAATAAACCGCTTTATTAGAGGCAGGTAACAAGAGCAGGAAAAACTTCTCAACTTGTGACTTGGGAAGACTCCCCCCACCCCCCACCCCCCACCCCAAAAAAGAAAAAAAAGGGTAAGAATTACAGATTGGCAGAAAATAACGTGGTGGCTTGGAGCTCTTGTCTAAAGGAAAGAAATCCCTGACAATTCAAGAATCGTTTTTTTGGAAATGCGCTCTGCACGTGTTCAGAAGACCTTCCCCATCTTTATTATCACAGCACTGAATCCTCCCAATGAGGCTGGCTTTAGCTCAGAGTCCACCCCTCCCCTTGACCAGTAGAATACAAGAAAAAGGGGGGGGGAAACTAAAACAAGGGCCCATTTTGGTTTGTTTTTTTACGTGTTTGGAAAAACACATCCAGACACACCACACCCTTCCATCTTGGCTAAATGCAGATCCCAAAATGCAGCTCTAAGAACTTTATTTCCAGAATCAAATTGTAAGCCAGCTCAGCAAGTCTCTTTGAACAGAACTTTTTCCTGCCTCTGAAGCAGGATTTTCTCCTGAGCAATCTCTTCTTCGTTCTTCTTTTTCGTCTTTCTGGATCTGAGGTGGAAAGGAAAGAATAAATCGAAGTTCAGCTGAAAAGCATCTCCATCGTGTCATCCAACGAACAACAATTAATTAAGATAGGTGCGCTTGAACTCCCAGAATTCCCCAGCCAGCGTGGGTGCGCTTGAACTCTCAGAATTTCCCACCCAGCATGATTGTGCTTGAACTCCCAGAATTTCCCACCCGGAATGGGTGCGCTTGAACTCTCAGAATTTCCCACCTAGAATGGGTGCGCTTGAACTCCCAGAATTTCCCACCCAGCATGATTGTGCTTGAACTCCCAGAATTTCCCACCCGGAATGGGTGCGCTTGAACTCTCAGAATTTCCCACCCAGCATGGGTGCCCTTGAACTCCCAGAATTCCCCAGCTAGAATGATTGCGCTTGAACTCCCAGAATTCCCCAGCCAGCATGGGTGTGCTTGAACTCCCAGAATTTCCCGCCTAGCGTGGGTGCGCTTGAACTCTCAGAATTTCCCGCCCTGCATGGGTGCCCTTGAACTCCCAGAATTCCCCAGCCAGCATGGATGGACTCAATTCCCAGAATTGCCCAGCCAGAAACTTACTTTATTTTAATGTATCTTAGTCTTTATCTTCTTATTTAAAAGATTCGTTCGTTCATTCATTCGTTTGCTCGTTCGTTAGACTTAATGTGCCCTCCACGTAGCCAAGAGGCAATTAGAAAAATGATTTAAATAAAAAGAACTTGCAGCGCCCGGCTAGGCCCAAAGCGCCAAACGTAGCCCCAGTGATGGCCACCCACCTGTTCTCCACATCTTCTATCGTGTCCGGCAACGGCACGTTCAGCGTCTCGGGCAGAAGGCAGGCGATGATCCCGGCTGAGATGGGGAGGGCCCCATACACAATGGGGGGAAGGAAGGGGTAGTAATCCTGTAGCATGTTGGTCAGTGGAGAGACCATACCCCCTACTCGGGCCATCGTGCTGCCGAAACCCAGCCCGGTCTGTCTGAAGAGGGGCAAAGAAGATCAGTGAGATTGGGGGTTCCAAGGATCCCCGCACCCCTTCCCCCCAACGGTCCTCAACTTATTTCAACTTTTCCACAACGGCTCATCCTGACTTCTAGGGTTTTGCCCAGCTCAGTAAAAGCGCGGTAGCCACGATTAGCCCAAACTAGGCTGAATGAGGTTGTGTGAACACAACAACCGGCGTCAGATGGGTGTCAGGGTAGCCCAAGCCGCAAAGCTGCGCCTTGCCCGAGGCTTCCAACACCAGCTAAGCCGCTGAGTGGGGAATTTTCCCAGCCAAATTTGGTTTCCCAAAGGACAGGTGGGTCCCCGACGTAACAACCGCAATTGGGACGAGAATCTCTGTCGCTAAGCGACAGTCACTGAGTGAGCTGTGTCTGATTTTGCAAACTTTTTTTTTTTTTTGGCCTAGTTGGTTGTTAAGCAAATTGGTCTTTCACACGCACACACACACACACACAAACAAACACAGACTTTGCTTTCCAGAAGCCAACTGGGGAAGGTGGCAAAGGGCGATCGTTGACCCAGGGATGCTGCAACCGTCGTAAATACAGGCAGTCCTTGACTTACAACAGTTCACCTAGTGACCGTTTGAAGTTACAGCCCTGGAAAAAGTGATTTACAACCACTGTTCACACACACGACTGTAGCAGCATCCCCGTGATCACGTGATTTGCATTCAAACGCTTGGCAACCGACACACATTTATGACGGTCAGGTGACACTCCCACCCCCACTTTTTGCGACCTTCTGACCACCAAAAACAGTTGGGAAACCAGATTCAGTTAACAACAATGTCACTGAACAACGGCAGTGATTCACTTAACAAACAAGGCAGAAAAAAGTCGTAAAACGGGACAGAACTCAACAAATGTCTCGCTTAGCGACATAAATGTTATTGCTCCGTTGTGGTCGTAAGTTGATGATTAGCTGTGCAGGCTGGTGCTCAGGTGCCCAGAATTTGATTATGTGACCGTGGAGATGCTGAGTCGGTCATAAGTGCGAGGATCGGTCATCATCCTTTATCATTTGGGGGGGTGCCTTTGAATGGTTGCTAAGCCAATGGACGTAATTTAGGACTTCCTGTAAGTGGGGAATGGGGGGGAGGAATCGAACCCAGGCCCAAAAAGGAAGAAGAGGGTCCTTTAAAGGCAGCTCTCCTCACCTGACGGGGGTTGGGTAGAGTTCGGTTGTAAAGAGGAACACACAGTTGAAAGCCCCTGAGAGGCAGCCTTTGCCAATGACCGCCAGCGCCGTCCGGAGGGTCTGCATTTCTGCCGGCAGAAAAGGGGGAGACAGAGAACGACATCATGTAATTGCAGATAGTCCTCGACTTACAACGGTTCATTTAGTGACCTTTCATCAAAGTGACAACAGCGCTGGGGGGAAAAAAGCGACTTCTGGCCGTTTTTCACCCTTAACGACCGCTGCAGCCTCCCCGCGGTCGCTTGATCAAAACTCAGACCCTTGGCAACTGGCTCGTATTTACACCGGGTTGCAGAGTCCATCACGTGGATCTCCTTTTGCGGACCGCCTGACCAGCAAAGTCCACGGGGAAGCCAGATTCACTTAACGACCGTGGGACTAACTTAAGCAACTGCAGTGATTTCACTTAACAACCGTGTCACGAAAGGTCATCCAATGGGGCAAAACTCACTTCGCAAATGCCTCACTTAGCAACATTAAACATCTCTGGTCTACAACACCGTCCTTTCAGAAATTCCCAGAAGGCTCCACAACCCATTTGCACCACTCAGGTGACCCTGAGGACACAGGTCAACCCACAAGTGGCCTCAAGGACTCTCGAAAAGGATGCAAATGACCAGCTGTCTGCAAGGAGTATAAATCCTTCCACTCCCCGCCATCCAGTCAGAACGGAAGAAGCTTCTTGGAGGAGAAGCGAAACGCCTTCAAAGAAAAACACGGAAGTCCAGTTGCCTCCTCAAAAAGCACCTTTGGGACAGCCATGAGCTGGATGATGGAGCATCTCCATATAGACCTTTAGGTTAAAGAGTTCTGATCTCTGGGTGGGATACCCGGAATAAACATGCTACAATTCAGCTTTCTCCTGGAGAACGTGACCCTGGGCCTGTTCTGTACCAGCCTGCTACCGGCCCTGCAGAAAAGGCAGGGACAACCCCTTTTACAATAAGGCAAGAGGCTGGAATTACGCCTGCCAAATTTATTACTACGAAAACAAACAAGACACGAACCAAGAAACCGGAGCTTTAAGAAACACGAACTATCCAAGCGGTTGCCTTCAGCAAACCAGCCCTCCCCACACATTTCCCTTATATAGAGTTCAGGGCGTGGCTTCTCTCTGCCTCCTTCCGAGAAGCCCCATTGCCTTCCTCTGGCTACTCCTAATTGACTGCCTCCTGCGTCGGGCGTCCTTGAACAGGGCCAGCTGTGGGTCATGTTCATCCACGCTGTCAGGCTCACACAGCTGGGTCTCTGTGGTGACCAAGTGGGAGGGGCCTGGCTGAGGGCTCTCATCAGCAAGATCTTCAACCCCCTCAGCAAGGTCTTCAACACCCCCCTCCTCCTCCTCTGAGTCATCCGACCCAACTGCCGAACCCACAGGCTGACCCTGAATCACAACAGGGCCCACTCCAAGTCTTCTGGACAAAGTCCTTGTTCTTCTTCTGAGGAAGGCACCCGACGAAGCCTCCTAAGACCTGGCCATGATGAAGGCTGACGTAAGAAGAGACGCAAGACACCCAGTGGGCAGATTGGTCAATACCCACCCAAGGGCACAAATAGGTTGGTGATGATGATGGTGCCGGCGGTCACCAGGAAGGCGGTGAGGCTGACCCTCCGTCCAATGTAGCTCATGGTGATGGTGACGACCAATTTGGCGGGAAGATCCACCGCTCCAAAAATGACCTGGATGAGGTAAATGCTGACCCCAAAGTTCTGGAGGTCCATGACCAGCCCGTAATAGGAGAAACTGACGGAGAACCTGAACGACACAAATATATTATAGGTTTTTTAAAAAACAAAACAAAACACAATTGCTCTTGGTGTGACAGTGATTTCCCAGAGCGCTGAAGATTTTTTTGTGTGCTGTGAACAACCAGCCTGAGTTTCCTTGCTGAACCACAGAAAGCAAATCGGAAGTTGAGGGGGCTCCATCCCTGGAGGCTTTCAAGAAGAGACTGGACAGCCATTTCTCTGGAATGGCATAGTGTCTCCTGTCTGAGCAGGGGGTTGGACTAGAAGACCTCCAGGATCCCTTCCAACTCTGTGGCTCTGTTATTCTGTATCCCATCCTTTTCCAAAAAAAAAAAAGTCTGTTATTCTATTCTATGAGATACCCATCTCAAAGGAGGAAGAAACATTTATTTATTTATTTATTTATTTATTTATTTATTTATTTATTTATTTGTTTATTTATTTTTTACTTACTTAATTTTCATGTTTCTAGACCTCACCATCTCCCTCAAGGACACCCTTGGTTCTAAAAGCTGCTGGAGTTCTTGTACAAGTAACCATCAAGTTACCTGTGGAAACTCGTCAAGGAGAGAAGCAACCTAGAACTAAGGAGAAACTTCCTGACAGTTAGAACAATTAACCTGTGGAACCACCTGCCTCCAGAAGCTCTGAATGCTCCAACACTGGAGGTTTTTAAGAAGAGACTGGACAGCCATTTGTCCGAAATGGTATAGGGTTCCCTGCGTGAGCAGGGGGTTGGACTAGATGACCTCCAAGGTCCCTTCCAACTTATTATTAATTATTTTATTTTATTATTATTATTATTATTATTATTATTATTATTATTATTATTATTATTATTATTATTTTATTGTTTTATTGTTTTATTTTATTTTATTTATTTTATGGAGCAGTGGGCTAATGCCTCCTTAAGTAACACCAGCTGCCTTCAATTAGTGCAGGTTCGCGTCCCACCAGGCTCAGGGTTGACTCATCCTTCCATCCTTCCAAGGTAGGTAAAATGAGGGCCCAGATTGTTGGGGGCAATTAAGCTGACTTTGTAATAATGCCGCTTGGGGTGTGTGTGAAAGCCCTAATAAGCAGGCATTTACATAGAATGAAGGCTACTGCTAAGCTTGTAAGCCGCCCTGAGTCTTCGGAGAAGGGCGGGATATAAATGGAATTAAAATAAAAAAATAAAAATAAAATAAATTATTATTATTATCTTATGTTGGTAATTCAGCCTGCCCATTACGGCCGTAGCTGTAACAGTCCTCAAAGGGGTCTTTTGAACCACTAACCCGATTTTACGATGATTTTTTTTTTGCAGCGGTCGCTAAGCGAAGGTGGCGGTCACGAGTGTGAATGCTATGGTCGTTAAGGAAGGAAGGCTAAGATTGCTAATTATAATAGAGTTTTATTTTGTTTTTGTTTTTTAATCGTTTTAGTGGTTTGCGCTGTATTTATTGATTTAAGGCGCTTGCAAGATTGTAGCTGTAATGGATGTTTTTGATATTGTGAGCCACCCAGATTCATTTGCAGAGATGGGTAGTTATAGAAAGTAAAAAAAATAAAAGCAATAAAATAATAAAATAAAAATAATGAAATAAAATAAAACAATGAAATAAAATAAATAAAATAAAACAATAAAATAATAATAATAATAAAATAAATAAAATAAAATAAATTCATTCTTTACTAGGGTGTGGTTTTGCCAAAACCAGTAATAAGTGCCATTTTTTAGCAAAACCATTGCAAAACATAGTCACGTGAGGGTGGGAACGCTGCAAACATCCTTAAATATCGGTGTGATGCCGAACACCCAAAGTGTGGTCACCCAACCATAGGGAGGGGTGGGGGAAGTCAGAATTTGAAATCTGGGTCATGTTCTCATTTTCAGATAGGTCCTAACTTTGAAAGTCGCTAAGTGACTGGTCGTAAGGCGAGGACTCTCTGCAACTCCCTCCGTTAGCTTTCATAAATCTCGCTAAAGAATACTCTGTGCAATTCAGCCTGGAAAAAGCTTTAAGTATTTGCTTTATTCCTGCGTTCGACTGTGGATCTAACGGTGGGCTTTTTGGTTGCAGACTATATCCTGGAAAGCTGGCCCACAATGGGGGGTTGTTTCTTCAGAGGCTCTGTTCTTCGGATTGACTCTCTTACCACACCATGGAGAGGCAGAAGAAGATGCGACGGATGGCCGGCGTGCGCACCAAGTCAGAAATGGTGTACGAGGATTTGCACGAAGACAATTCCTTCTCCATACTGGAAAGCAGAACCTAACAGGAAGGGAAAAAATATTGATGAGGAGCGGAAACTTATCACGAATGAAGGAGAAGGTAAGTGTCCCAGGATAATGTGGCAAGAGCCAAACTGGCTCGGTCATCAGGACTAGAAGCTTAGTCTTCCGATCGTTCAGACTCATGCTGGTGTCCATCCTCTGGGAACTTCTCTCTAGCAGTGTGTTTGTTTGGGGCTATTCTGTGGGTGGTGTTTATATGATGCCTGGTGTGTGTGTGTGTGTGTGTGTGTGTGTTTTAGATGGCTGGCTCTCAAGTTGTTGGTTGTTTCCTTGTGCTGCCAAGTCTTCCCCTCCTAAGTCCTTGATAAGTTGGTGATAAATCAGCACTCCTGTTGGACTGAGGATGGATCTGTTTCTCAGGCTAATCACTTCTCTGGCTGTTTTTGTACCTGCTCAGCCAACAATCTTAGTAGCTGCAAAATTTGAACGTATGTCCTTGTTTATTGCAATGTGAGGCTACCAATGACCACTCACTTATCAATTTGATCTGGACAACCTCAAAGCTTTGGCAAGTTTATACAACTGCTTGGTGAGTTTCCCCCCACCCCCTCGTTTCCTCCATACCTCTGTGGTGATTTTTGCACCCGCTTCCTGCTTGTTGTTGATCCTGGCCACTCTCTGGAGAACACCAACAGCCTTACTGGCCTGGCCTGACTGAATCAGCCAGCGAGCTGATTCCGCATACCACCTGCAAGATAGACACACAAGTGGCCATGAGTTGCACAGGTTATCAAGTCTACCCGCCAAACTATAGGTAGTCCTCAAATTACAACCACTAGCGAATCTAAAATTTATGTTGCTAAGCAAGACAGTGGTTAAACGGTGGTCCCGTTTTGCGACTTTCCTTGCCCCCACCCTTGTTAAGTAAATCACTGCAGTTGTTAAGTTAGTAACTTGGTTGTTAAGTGAAACCGGCTTCCCCCTTGACTTTTCTCGCCAGAAGGTTGCAAAAGGGGATCACGTGACCCCGGGACACTGCGTCCGTCGTAAGTGTGAGTCAGTTGCCGAGCATCTTATATTTGGTCACGTGACCCTGGGGTTGTAAGTGTGAAAAATAGTCGTCAGTCCCTTTTTTTTCAATCCTGTCGAAACTTCAAACGGTCACTGAATGAACCGTTGTAAGTTGAGGACTTCCTGTAGTCTTCTACACAAAGTCACGACACCCCTCTTCTTCTCTTTTTACTTGTCACCACCGCCTTTGCTTTCCTGAAACTTCAGCCCTCTGGGAAAAGTGTGTGGGGGGAAGACCCATCATCCCCGTACATACCAGGAATAAAGCAGAAAGACAAGATAGGGAGCCGAAACAGCCACCTGCAGCCAGCGCCAGTCCCGGATGGCGTAGGCCAAGCCCGCGAGAAGGATTTGCCCCAGAGTATAAGACAACCCGGTGAGGGCAATGGTGATCGTCCGGTGCTGGGTGGGAATCCACTCCACAACTGGGGAAAAAAAGAAGGAATCCATTTTAGGAACCGCTCGGCAGCACTTCTACCTGAACTGGGTCTAGGACAGGGGTAGGCAACCTCTTTTAGGACTCGTGGACTTCAACTCCCAGAATTCCTGAGCCAGCCACGCTGTGGGGAAAGGGAGAGGTTTCCAAGCTGAGCCATATTGGCTCAGGAATTCTGGGAGTTGAAGTCCTACCCCTGGCCTAGGATAACTTGCCCTGGCCAACTCACGGTGGCCACCTTGCCACGGCTAACTCGCCAGTGCCAACTCACCAGGGGACAACTTAACATGAAGAAACTGTACCCTAGGCCCGTTCCTCTCTTAATATTATTATTATAATAAGGCTATTATGGTTCGCTTGCACTGAGCTGTCCCGCAGCAAGTTGGCGCATTCCGATCTGAATTCCACAGTTCGGTGTCCACGGAAAAATAGCAATAGCCGCTTACACTTATATACCACTTCACCGCGCTCTACAGCCCTCTCTAAGCGGTTTACAGAGTCAGCCTGTTGCCCCTAACAATCTGGGTCCTCGTTTTACCGACCTCGGAAGGATGGAAGGCTGAGTCGACCTTGAGCCGGTCGGGATCGAACTGCCGAATTGCGGGCAGTCAGAAGAAGTTGCCTGCAGTACTGCATTCTAACCACTGCACCACCACCTACGGCTCTTGGTGTCCTAATATCGTAAACGTCGTACTAACTATTTCCTCTGGCACCCCAAGTCTCTGCCAGGTACCCGGGAATCGGAAAATCCAGACAGTTCGAATGAGCATAAAGATTTATTGCAAGCTTAAGTTCTCTACAAAAATCTGAACTACTAACGGTCAAAGCAAATTGGTGGTAATAAGGACTTCAAGGAGGGCTGGACGTAGATCTCTTATGGGCACGCAGGGACTTAGAACTTATGACGTGTCTGACTCTTCCCTCGGGCTCGGCCTGGTCATCTCCTACAATCTGCCAGCCCTAACTGATGTCATTGTTCGGGTTCTTTGATTGACAAGGAAATCTTCAGATCCAACCATTGCATCTTCTCTGTGGGTCTGCATCTCTGTCTTTGCTGAGAAGGTTCTTCTTCCGCTCCAGAAGAAAAAAGATGCAAAAAGTTATAAAAAGCGGATGCAGGGATGGATGGATGGGGAAGGGAAGGGAAGGGAAGGGAGGAAGGAAGGAAGGAAGGAAGGAAGAAAGAAAAGAAGGAAGAAAGAAAGAAAGAAAGAAAGAAAGAAAGAAAGAAAGAAAGGAAAGAAAGAGAGAGAGAGAGAGAGAGAGAGAGAGAGAGAAAGAAAGAAAGAAAGAAAGAAAGAAAGAAAGAAAGAAAGAAAGAAAGAAAGAAAGAAAGAAAGAAAGAGAAATCTCGCCAGGCACGATGAGCTTGGGAGACAGGAGGTAGAGCAGCAGCCTAACCTGGATTTCTAACTTGGATTCTTGGCTTCTAACTCTCCTTCTCAGGGGAGCCCAAGGGATCCACCCAAACCAACAGCTGGATTTGCTTTGACCTTCTCTTGAAGCCCCTTTTGAGCCCCTTCTAGAAGGTTGAGCATCTTACCCAAGCAGGCAATGCTGAGGCCGAATCCGGAGAGCGCCATGCCGGTCAGGAAGCGGAAGACACAATAGGAGACGTAATTGGGGGAGAAAGCTGTGCAGATCCCCGTCACCACCATTTGGAAAAAGGACCAGATTGTGAGCGCTCGGCGACCAAATCTGTGGGAAGGACAAAGAGACCATCATCCAGCGCCCTGCTCCTTATAAGCATGGCAAGCATGGAAGAAAATTGGTGTGTGTTTGTAGTGTATGTTTGCTTGTGTTTGTCTGTGTTGGGAAATGCAGATTGCTTTCTGTGATAATACAGATGGTCCTTGACTGTATCTATCTATCTATCCATCCATCCATCCATCCATCCATCCATCCATCTCTCTCTCTCTTTCTCTATCATCATCTATCTATCTCTATCTCTATCCATCTATTTATCTTTCTATCATCTATCAATCTCTCTCTCTCCCCCTACCTCTATCTATCTATCTATCTATCTATCTATCTATCTATCTATCTATATCCATCCATCCATCCATCCATCCATCTCGCACCACAAACTAGCATACAAAAATATTCTCCAGCTGTATGCTGTATATTGGCTGTTTTGCTTTTCCAGCAATGTTTAATCAACATCTGGAAAGATTTGATCCACTGGATCAAAAGGAATCTCACTGCAGGTGTGGATCAGATCTGAGAGGCGAGAAGCGGTTAGCACGCCCTTGTGACCAACATCCAAACTGCACTTCTCAGCCTCCCGGTGGGATAAAAAAGTGATTTGATCACCAAGTGGTGCCCTCACCATCGGAGTTCGCCCGCTTCTCACCTCTTTCTCACGGTGCTGCCCCCTGCTGCCCAACATACCTGTCAGCCAGCCCGCCTAACACCAGTGCACCGATCAGCACCCCCGCCATGTAAACAGACTGCGCCATCTCCCGAAGTTTCCGCCGGTCACACACCAGGTCCCACTGTCACAGAAGAAAAAATTTGCATTGCATTAAAAGGTCTACCAACAGAAAAGAACATTTCGTAGCTCAGGGTCGAACTGTGGGGTCCTTGGTGCTCTCTGAGCTTGGTGGGGATTTTTTCAGGAATTTGATGACCCAACTAGGTAACGTCATCAGTGCTCATAGAGTGCAAATCGCCCTCCCTTCTAGCACTGATGATGTTACCTAGTTGGGTCATGAAATGTCTGCAAAAAAACCCACCCAGCTCAGAGAGCACCAAGGACCTCACAATTAAAAGGTGTGTTTGTGAGAGAAGGGGAGTCCTACCTAGCTGGCATTTTGGGACTTGGATGATGCGATGGAGGAAGCACAGTGTGTTTTGTGTCTGTGTGTGTTGGGTGTGTGTGTCTGCAGATCAAGGCCCGTTTGCAACTTACAGACAACAGTCGCTCAATGTTATTATAATGGACTGGGCAACAATGTCACAAACATCGCTTCAAAGAACCATTTTTCTTTTTCAAATGTTTGCATTGCCCCCTAGCGAGTTTGAAAACATTTCAACTGCCAGAATTCTGGAACCACAGGACTAGAAACTTGCTTGCTTTTCTCGTGATCTTTTCTTTTTTTTTTAAACAAAAACAAAAGCAAAAAAACTGATTTTGCTCCCAATGCAGGCATTCAGAGGCTGATCTTTCGGGAAGGAGAACCAAGCAAATCTTGCCTATTTAGCAAGACTCAAAGTTGCGCTCCGGTTACCTGAGTTTGGGAAGGTGACGGGGCAGGGGAGAACAAGAAGGAAAACATAAATTGGGGGCAGACAGAATATTCCCCCTCCAGGAGGAGAAAAAGAGAATGGAAGACAGGCTCAAAACAACACTTTTGCTCTCTGCAGAAAAAAAAATGCCAGTCCTTCTCTTAGAACTGGTGCCAGATAAATATGTCCCACTGATTTGAAATTTTTCTGTGCCCAGCAGGACTTTCAGATTGCATTAGGGCTGGGGGGGTTGATGGGGGGGGGGAGAAAATCCCCCCCCCATTTCCATACCGGTTTACCCATGCAACTGAAAACATCTCCTGCAGTTTGTGCGACTTTAACTCCTTTGTTTGCTGGGAAAAAAATCACTGGATCATTCGGTTTCATCCCCACTAAAACAGCTCCCAAGGACCAGGCTGGATGGTGGCAATCACAACCTGGCAAAAACTTTTGTCTAGATTTTTCAGGGTCTTTAAATTTGGGGTGCAACAGGGCAAGCAAGAAAGTCCTGGATTCAAAAGGTGACAGCCTCTAGATGAATTAAAATCCTAAATGCAAGATGCTATGTCAATATTAGGGCTGATCACGCAGTCAGCCAGATCTTTAGACTGGATTTAGCATTTTTGTCCACCTATCAAGACCATTCCCAGGATCTGGGGTAGACAGATGTTGCTTTTTGCACCTCATTTTCTCTGAAATACTTTTACATCGTTTTCACGGATATGATTATGAAACAGACTTTCTTCCTCCCCCCCCCCAATATGTATGGAAAGAATAGATTGGTTCCACTAAAACGTTTCGAAGGAACAATCACCAAGGCAGGAGAATCGCATTTGAAAAACAGCCAAAGAGATATCTAGAATAGCAATTTAATATTGCATTTAAGTATTTGGTATTCCTTCCTCTAACAAAACCACGACTGGGTCAGGAAGGGAACAGCAGTTAAGATGACAACATTAGGGAAATTTGCACCCAGGCAACAATCTTTTTCAGACGTTGCTTTTCAGCTCAGCTGAATTATTTTAAATGATTATTTAGCCCTATTTTATAACTTTCCATGTACTCCATTAGGGTACAGTGCAGGCTGCCTTTGATCCAACTGGTTTGTGCTGCTAGAAGTTTTTGCCCAACCTTAGCGGCAGGTGCTGGAGAATAAAAACTTCGCTTTGTGATTTTCCTATCAGCTTTGCAACGTTTTCAAAAGTGTCCGTACATGCTTTTGAAAAGATTGCACAATCCAGCCATGAAATAATCGTTCGATATAAATTCTTGGCTTTTTAAAGGGAGGAAAGGTGGTGGTGGTGGTGGGGACTCTGCATAGGCTCAGGGGCACTCTTTCCATGCTCAATGCATTCAGTGCTTCTGCGCTAGCAGAAAAACCTCAGATAAGAGCAGCAAAGATGATTTACAGGGCTGGGGACTAAAATATGTGAAGAACGGTTAAAAGAATAGGGTATGTCTACTCTAGAGAAAAGAAGAACCAGGGGTGACATGATAGCAGTCTTCCAATATTTGAGGGGCTACCCCAAAGAAGAGGGGGGGTCCACTTATTCTCCAAAGCCCCCGAAGGCAGGACAAGAAGCAACGGATGGAAACTAGTCAAGGAGAGAAGCAACCTGGAACTAAGGAGAAACTTCCCGACAGTTAGAGCAATTAACCAGTGGAACAACCTGCCTCCAGAAGTGGTGAATGCTCCCAACACTGGGAGTTTTTAAGAAGAGACTGGACAGCCACTTGCCTGAAATGGTATAAGGTTTCCTGCCTGAGCAGGGGGTTGGACTAGATGACCTCCAAGGTCCCTTCCAACTCGGAGGATGTCCTGTGTTCTATTTTGTTCTGTGATCGTTAAAACAAATAATGCTTCTCACAATTCATTCATTTCCGGATTGCCACTCACCTGGCTGACGATGGTGGACGTAAACTGAGTTCGGTCATAAAGCCATCCGTCGGCGCACGCCTCGGTCTCCGTCTGGTTCGCCCTGCTGACACTCGCGTTGAGGAGATACCACTGAGCATCCGTGAAGCGTCGGCATTTTTCCAACCTTTGCTTGCTGTCCATGGGGATGCTGACCCGGAGAAGCTGGCCAGCGCCTAACGGATGCGTGATATTGGGGTACTCACTGCTATTGGGGGTGAGGCGCACCTGGCAATGATGTCCTGGGATAGCGGCCGTGAAGTTCTGGAGAAGGTTATGACTAGCCATGAACAAAACCGGGATGGTGAGCAGCATCGTGTGGATCAATTGGAAACGTCCCATGCCACCAATTTGCTCCAGGATTTCCCCGAACGCCATGTTGAGCCAGAAAAAAAATCTCAGCAACGACCACAAAAAAAAAGAGGGTTCTCTAAAAAAAATCTAGGGGCCAAATCTTGTTCCCACTCCAAATTTTCTTCTCATAAATGGAAAGACGGGGAAAGAGAAAAAAGAAAGAATGCCGAACAATCGGTGGTGACTTGAAAAATAGAATTCCTGCAAAAAGAAAGACTCAAAGATCCAGGATTTTTTTTTTTTTTTGGTTTAAAGAATTAGAGCCAGCAGATCCCTCTAGATTGGAAAGCAAGCGCTTTTCTCAAGGGAGGGATCTTTAAAAAAAACAACACAGGGTCTAAAAAGATCAGCACATCTCTTCACCAGTCTGGCAGTGCTGGAGAGGACCTATCCGTGCGTCTGTCAAGATCCCTAATCTCCTTTTTTCCCCTTCTCTCGTCCCTACACTATTGACTCTCCTTTTCGCTGGGGCAGATTTGAGGATCCGGTGGAAGGTTTTGTGAGTCCAGGAATCTGCTGTCCAATGAAGAGCGGGTGAAAAAAAATTGAGATTCTCAGCACTCCCCCACATTGAGAGGAAAACCAAAAACCTCTCTGCCCTTTGTGCCAAGTTCTGAGGGAGCGGATGGGTCCCCGCTAAGCAAAACTGTCCTGAAATTGTTCTTTCCCTGGATTATTTATGACGAGCAGGAAGCAGCTGATTGGGTTAACGTTTACGCTGGTTTGGAGGGGATCAACTGGAAAAGAAAATGAGGACAGGGGTGTGTGTGCGTGTGTGTGTGTGTGAGGGGGAGAGATTGGGTTAAAGGGGAAAAAAGTGCGTAAACTCCAGGAGGGCACAAGGATGAAGTATGCAATTTAAGGGTGGGGAATGTGGCACACAAACTTTGGGGGAACGAAAAGAGAAGAACGAAGGCTTTTTTTTTTTTAGCAGAAATGTTTTTGTAGAAATAGTGAAGGCTCGTTTCGTCAACTATTTACCCCGCAGGGCTGGAGTTCAAATCCTGAGGCTTCTCCATCCGGAATACGGGTAAGTCCTCATCTTATGACCACAACCGAGCCATTATTTTCTGTCGTTAAGTGAGACATTGGTTAAGTGAGTTTTGCCCCATTTTACCACCTACCTTGCCACAGTTGTTAAGTGAATCACTGCAGTTGTTAAGTTAGGAACACGGTTGTTAAGTGAATCCGGATAGAAGACGGGCAGTCCTTGAGTTGCGACCGTAAAGGAACTTACCCATTATGGTCGTAACTTGTGACACACATAAAATGGGTCGGTCACGTCATCGACCTGGATTCAGGACCTGTTTCGTGGTGGTCCGTGATTGTTAAGTCAACACTGTGGTAGATTAAAGAGGAACATGGGGAGCCAAGGAAAACAAGACAACTGTAGCTGGCTCGGGCAAGTGAGCCAAGCTGCAAATGACAAGAAAAAGCTCTAGTCTTTGACTTTGGATTTCTCTTCTGAGCTGAAGCGTCTCCGATTTCGCCAATAATATTTTAATATATTCCCTGGAGAAGGAAGGCTTATGTTTGGCACGGTTGCAAAATAACGCACCTTGTTTTTCTGGAGGCTGTCTGTCACGAAATCTCAGAGACAGTTAATTAACACCCATCAACCAGGGCTTGTAACTTGCCTCTTTGAAGCAATGAAATCAACAAGCAAAACCTGAACCTGACTCACCGTCACGGGCTTGCTAATTCGTGCCCCGTCCAGAAATTTCTCCCAGCCCTTTGGGAGTTACAGCCACCAGGGGGCAGCAGCGCCTCTCCATTTGGTCTCAATTGCTTAGACATGGAGAGAAGGCCACTAGGAAATCACAGGTTCGGTGACTAATGTAAAAATAAAATATCCTCTACGGCACATCGGTTAGTTTTCTAGGATTGCAGTTCAATTTCTAGGCGAGACAGAGAATGCCAAAACAGTGTTGCCCATTTTTTTTTTTGCTGCTGTGAAGACGGGTGTCTACAGCGCACCTGTGATACTGAATTACAGGTGGTCCTCGACTTATGGCTGCAATTGAGGTTGTTAGGTGGGGCATCACGTGACCAACCTCATTTTATGATGTTTTTCCAGCGTCATGGAGCGAAACCATTGTCTGCAATGAGCAGTTTTTGCTGGAAACTGGAAGTAAATATCAATTTCCAGGCCCCCCAAAAAACCATCCTAAATTGAGGTCACATCACCTTGGGATGCTACGAACAGCCATCAATGCAGACCGGTTGCCAAGCCCCGCCAAATGTGATCACGGGGACCGTGGGAAGGCCCTGTCGTCAGATCTTCAAATCCAGATCATAAGTACCTTTTTTCTGGTCTGTTATGGCTTCAAATGGTCGCTAAGCAACTAGTTATAAGTCGAGACTATATCTGCCATCACCCTGAGACAAAAGGACATGGGGATATCGCCAATGCAACTGAGATTAAGCACTAACACAAGTAAATCTGTAAGGAATTGTTCCTAGGATACAGGTAGTCCTCAACGTACGACCTCAATAGAGCCCCAAATTTAGGTCGCTAAGTGAAACATTGAAGTGAGTTTTGCCCCGTTTGACGACCTTTCTTGCCACAGTTCTTAAGTGAATCATTGCAGTTGTTAAGTTAGGAACGTGATTGTTAAGTGAATCTGGCTTCCCCATTGACTTTGCTTGGTCAGATGATCACAAAAGGGGATCAAATGATCCCCCGGGACGCAGTGACCGTCATAAATAGGAACCAATTGCCAAGAGTCCAAATTTTGGTCACGTGACCCGGGACGCCGCAACCGTCATAAATACGAGTCCGTTGCCAAGCGTCCGAATTTTGATCCCGTGAACCCGGGGATGCTGCAATGGTCAAAAGTGTGAAAAAACGGTCCTAAGCCACTTTTTCCAGTGCTGTTGTAACTTCGACAAGTCACTAACTGAACTGCTGTAAGTCGAGGACTTCCTGCACTCATTTATATTGCTATTTGCAACTTAGCCGATGCATAATAGTGTTATTATTAGGATGACTGTTACGCTGTTTACCGTCTTCTGGGAAAATTGACGCTTCTGGTTATTGCAGGCGTTTGGCTCCAAGTAGGGCTGGTGGGCGCCGGGCCCCGAAAAGCAACCTGGTGCCATCACCTCGATCTCAGTGCCCTACACTTCAAAGTCAGCTTTGCCAACCATCCCGGGTGGGGGGGGGAGAGAACATGGCTTTGTCTGGGGAGCCAGCAGCCTGCAAGTCACCGTTCGGCTCCAGCCACGAGGCCTCGCTAATTAAATGTCAACATTTTGCAATGACAAGTTCATTAGTTGCAAGAGGTTGGCATTAGGAGAGGCGGGCAGGTACTCGGCTGGCAAGAGGTGGACTCTGCTCCAACTGTCTGGCCAGAACTTTCAGATCCCAGGAAGGGGCAGGACAGACGTCCAAGTCGTAAATGTGAATGACCTTTAGCCAAAGACAGGGGTGGTTGCACAGCCCGGACACGGCTGCGTCCCAAAATCAGGGGTGCCCAGAGTTCAAGCAGTGCCACCTTTAAAATCTGGCTGGGGAGAAAAGTTGGCCTTAAAAGAGTTGGGGGGGGTGCCTGCTCTTGTTGCAAAAAAAAGAGAAAAAAAGAAATTAAAATGGGCATTTGCATTGTTTGAAAATATGGATGAGAGAGAGAGATGATAGATGATAGATGATAGATAGATAGATAGATAGATAGATAGATAGATAGATAGATAGATAGATAGATAGATAGATAGATAGGAATGAATGAGAGAATGAATGAGAGAGAGATGAACGAGAGAGGGAGAGATATGAAAGATAGAGATGAATGATAGATGATAGAGAGAGATAGGAATGAATGAGAGAGATATGAATGAAAGATAGAGAGATGAATGAGAGGAGAGATGAATGATAGAGAGAGAGATGAATGAACGAGAGAGATGAATGATAGATGAATGATATAGATAATTATGAATGATAGATAGATAGTGTTCTAAATGCTGGCAATGGTGGGGCTAGAGATTTTAACACATTACGATGAGAGTCCACACCAATCGCCAGCATTGAGAACACTTGGACTCCTTCTCCAACCCATCCTGAGGACTAGAAACCTGGCTCTTGGCGTTTAAAACCCAGCCACCTTAAAAAAAAAATGTTTCCTTTCCTAAAAGGCTTTTTCTTGGCGTGTCAGCCCAAAAGGTCAGAGTTTGCTCTTTGTCCCTTCCTTGAAAACTGCATTAGGCAAATCCTGGTTTGAGACCCAAGGAAGTACATCATAGATAGATACTTAACCTGCTTCTCGGCAGGTTGAAAACTGTCTGAATTTGGCAAGCACATTTTGCTCCGGGCTGTTCTTTCAGCGTTAAACTAAACCCAACCTTTCACCATTAACATTCCTCACCGACTCCCCTCCACCTGGTGGGTAGACAAGCCGGCTAGTTCAGCGTGGTCTTCTTGCATATCGATGTTCCCAGATGCTACAGAGGTACAGAAAGTTCTTCCACCAGTTCCCATCTGGGACTGAGTCAGCTCCCTGACGTGCGCAACGTTCAGAAAAAGTCGAAAGCCCTCAACCTTTTGCCCTGGGAAAGCGGAATGGAAGGGTCCTGGGTGGTCTCTGACCTGGATTGTTTTCTTGCAGACGTTTCATGACCCAACTAGGGAACATCATCAGTGCTGGAAGGGAGAGGAGGAGGAGGAGGAGGAGGAGGAGGAGGAGGAGGAGGAGGAGGAGGAGGAGGAGGAAGACGACGACGACTGTGGGGTCCTTGTTACTCTCTGAGCTTGGTCGTTTTCCTGCAGATGTTTCATGACCCAACTAGGGAACATCATCAGTGCTAGAAGGGAGAGAGGTTGGAGGAGGAGGAGGAGGAGGAGGAGGAGGAGGAGGAGGAGGAGGAGGAGGAGGAGGAGGAGGGAGGAGAAGGACTGTGGGGTCCTTGTTACTCTCTGAGCTTGGTCATTTTCCTGCAGATGTTTCATGACCCAACTAGGTAACATCATCAGTGCTAGAAGGGAGAGAGGTTGGAGGAGGAGGAGGAGGAGGACTGTGGGGTCCTTGGTGCTCTCTGACCTGGATTGTTTTCTTGCAGACGTTTCATGACCCAACTAGGGAACATCATCAGTGCTAGAAGGGAGAGAGGTTGGAGGAGGAGGAGGAGGAGGAGGAGGAGGACTGTGGGGTCCTTGGTGCTCTCTGACCTGGATTGTTTTCTTGCAGACGTTTCATGACCCAACTAGGGAACATCATCAGTGCTAGAAGGGAGGGGGTTTGCAGAGTGGAAGAGGAGGAAGAAGAGGAGGAGGAGGTTGAAGTGAGGGGTGCTTGGTGTTCTCTGACCTTGGTGGTTTTCTTGCAGACATTTCGTGACCCAACTAGGGAACATCATCAGTGCTAGAAGAGAATAGGATTTGTGGAGAGGGGGAGGAGGAGGAGGGCTGTGGGGTCCTCGCTGCTCTCTGAGCTGGGTGGTTTTCTTGCAGACGTTTCATGACCCAACTAGGTTACATCATCAGAAGGGGGAGTGGGGTTTGCTGCAAACCTCTAGCACTGATGACGTTACCTAGTTGGGTCATGAAACGTCTGCAAGAAAACGACCAAGCTCAGAGAGCAACAAGGACCCCTCATTTCGTGCAAAGTTTCTCCTTTATTGGAAAGCAGAACTAGCCAAAGGGCTTCCAGGCACTCCTTGACTTGACTTCTTTAACTTCTGATGGCGCTGAAATAAAGTACTGGTCCTCACACATGTGACCATTGCAGCATCCCCATGGGTCACGTGATCGAAATTGGCAACCGGCCGGTATTTCTTAGGGTTACAGCTCCTTGGGGGTGGGCGGGGGTGTCACAGGATCACCATTTGTGGCCTTCCCAGCCGGCTTCCGCCAAGCCAAGTCAACAGAAGGAGCTTGCAAATGGCAATTACACGCCTCGCTTAGCGACCGTGTGATTCGCTTAACGATCATTGCAAAAAAAAAAAAAAAAAAGCCAGAAGCAGAGAAAAAACATCTCGCAACCCAGGGGAATTGATCTATTTGTCAACTTGACATTTCTGAATTAAAGCCTAAATTAACTCCATCAGAATCCGTTGTCCCTGCAGGAAATTCTATTCTTCCCTTTTATCCTCACAACAACCTTACAAGGTAGGCCAGGCCGACTGGCAAGTGTGGTCCAAGAGAATTGAACGAGGATTTGACCCAGGGACTCTATTCCTGGTGTCTCAATCGATCCCAGCATCCCCATTCCGGATCACGTTGGCTGGGGCTGCTGGGACTTGTAGTCCAGCCAGGCAAAAGCCGAATTCTTCTCCCATCCCTGCTGTCATCCAAAGGGCCTCCCGAAGAGTTGTTCTATTTCTTGAATCTTTGCTCCTAGCCTACTTTTTTCTTCCTAACCAGGTTCTGCAAGTTTAGAAGGACTGCACAGAATGCAGTTTTTGGAAACGCGCCAGTCAGGGTTGGGTAGCTAAGAGTATTTCTCTGATGCTTTGCAGGAGCCATTAGATAATTAACAAATCTTTGAGAAGCAGAAATGGTGAGGGGATATTTCACCCTCATTCATCTCCGAGACCCGCCATTTTTTTAAACGTGCGTTTCACTTTCAAAACCAGGTTAAAAATGATTTTCTTTGCAAACTTGATGAAAACTGTTCGTTGGGAAATAGGGTTGTGTATTGCAGCCTGCAATCCCTTTCCGCCCCCTGGTGGCCACCGTAAATATTTTCAGGCAGCGAATCCTCATTTCAAGTCTAATTAACCTTTCAGATAATTAAATTCAGCATTACCTAAGCTGTTGTCTGTTGCTTCCCACTTCATTAGAGGTGTTTACGCCAAAATCTAAGCAAAGCTTGGGCGTGCCAAAAATTATCCTGAACACCCCCCCACCCACCCCACCCCCAAAAGGGAGAGAGAGCTTCAGATGGAATAAACTTCCTTTATTTCTCTCTGGTGGGGCAGGAAATTTAACAGTCGATCTTTAGAGCAATGTTTTCTTTTTTTTTTCTTTTTATCATCAGCCAGTTTGCAACTCTCAGCTGCTGAACAATAACAGTACAACTCCGCTCACTTTGCTGCTGAAAATGTAGGCTTTGGATAGACAGAAAAAGTGCTTTTCGTTGATTCGTTAGATTGGGACCGGAGGGTATTTGCAGGGAGGAAGAGGAGGAGGAGGAGGAGGATTGGGGGGGTGGGCTTGATCTCTGAGCTGGATTGTTTTCTTGTAGATTTTTCATGACCCAGCTAGGTAACATCGACAGTGCTACAAGCGAGTGGATTTGTGGCAGATGCCCCTTCTAGCACTGATGATGTTCCCTAGTTGGGTCATGAAACGTCTGCAAGAAAACCACCCAGCTCAGAGAGCACCAAGGACCTCACAGTCCTCCTCCTCCTCCTCCTTCTCCTCCTCCCTCTCTCCCTTCTAGCACTGATGATGTTCCCTAGTTGGGTCATGAAACGTCTGCAAGAAAACAATCCAGGTCAGAGAGAACCAAGGACCCCACAGTCCTCCTCCTCCTCCTCCTCACTTCTAGCACTGATGATGTTCCCTAGTTGGGTCATGAAACATCTGCAAGAAAACCACCCAGCTCAGAGAGCACCAAGGACCCCACAGCCCTCCTCCTCCTCCTCTCCACAAACCCCATTCCCTTCTAGCACTGATGATGTTCTCTAGTTGGGTCACGAAACGTCTGCAAGGAAACCACCCAGCTCAGAGAGCACCAAGCACCCCTCACTTCAACTTTGAGCTACAAAATATCCCCTTCTATCAAAATTCTGCTTAATCTGAGGACCAGCTTCTAACTTAATCCATGTCTCGTTTGATTCGATTGGATTCTCCAATTAATCCCACCCACCCCGCCTTTTTTTGTTTTGTTTGAGTTTACACAGAACCCCGTTAGCACTGAACTGGGAATTAAAAACACCAGAGGGGTTGGCAAAACAACCCTCCAAAAGCGAAAAAGTTAAAATTCATAAAACCTAGCCCATTTGCAAAAGCAATCACCGGGTTAATTACTGACCAGAGTTAAGCGTGTTGGGCAAAGTCAGTTTAAGAGGGCAATTTTTCCACTCTCGCTGAAGAATTGTAGAAAGAAAAAAAAATGAGATTCCGACAAGCCAAACAATTCCTCTTTTGATTACAAATACACAGAACTGCCTCTGCGACGGTCCTCGACTTGCAAACGTAATTGAGCCCAAAATTTCTGTTGTTAAACAAGACGGTTGAGTGAGTTTGGTCCCATTTTACGACCTTTCTTGCCCCAGTTTTTAAGTAGATCACTGCAGGTATTTAATCTGGCTTCCCCACTGACTTTGCTCGTCAGAGGGTCACCAAAGGGGAATCACGTGATCCCAGGACTCTGCAACCATCAAAAATACATAAACGATGACCCACAATCCTTGCTTAACAATGGCAACGGGGACGGACTGCCAACATTGCTGTCATTAAGTGATGCGGTTACGGGCAGCCGTCATAACTTTGAACCACTGGCTGTTAAGCAAGGACTGCTTCGACTTGCATTCATTCATTTGGTGACTTTTCAAAGTTACAACAGCACTGGGGAGGGAAAAATGACTCGGGACTGGTCCTCGCACTTGCGACCGTTGCAGCATCCCCGTGGTCACGTGATCAGAATTTGGGCACATGGCAACTGACTCGGGTTTACAACGGTTGCAGCATCCCAGGGTTACGGGATCACCATATGCAACCTTCCCATGTAGCATCCGGCACGCAAAGTCGATAGGGGAAGCCTGATCCGCTTAATGACCTCCTGATCCGCTTAATGACCCCCTGATCCACTTAACAACTGCAGGGCTTCGCTTAAAAACGGTGGCGAAAAAAGCTCATAAAATTGGGCACGAGTCCCTTCACAAACACCTGGCTTAGCAACGGATACTCCGCTCCCAAATCTCGTCGTAAGTTGAGGACTACCTGTAACCTGCTAAGGGAAGTTAGGAACTGGTTTCCCACACGCCCCATCTTCCTGGTTCCCAGTTAGCTGTTTCTCCTGAGCTTCCTACAGTCATGTTAGGTCCCATCCGAGCCACAACTTTGGAATTCAAACGACGTGCAACTTTATCAGAGAGAATCCAGTTTCTTTATTTTAATTAACAGGTAGGAGGGGAAGAATAATAGATTACGAATAATATAATAACATTAAAAGTTCACAGGCCCAGCTTGTTCCCCCAAAGTCTGAGACAAAACACGGCCGATATGTAAACAAGATCCACACCCTGGTGTTTGGCATAATGCCTCTTTCCTACAAGATGCTGAAAATTAAGCTTCGGTGCCTTGCCACGCCGTGGCAGCAACCACGTCTTCACACATTCATAATAATATTAAATAAAAATACCCCTTACTATATAATCTTTGGAAACCATTGCACTTGCTAATAACTCATTGTTCTGCCCTGTTTCAAGAAGGCTAGAAATAATTCAGTCCTATCAGCAATCCAATACTGTATATCTTTTTTTAAAAAAAATTCATAAAACTCAAAATCCGTAGCTGGATAAATAATACATTTTTCGCATTGGTTGAAACGATCACACACACACACACACACACAAACAAAAAACTCACCGGATTCTAGAATGTCAGAGCTTGAATTCTGGGCAGTAAAAAAGAGGGGTGCGTAATGGAAGCTTGCAAAAAGCTCATCCAGACACCCCCATTTTTAGCGCCAGTCCTGAGATAATTCTCGTTTCAAAACTAGATTGTCATTCTCATTCAAACCCTGCCTTGGTTCCGAGAAACAAGTCAAGGCACTTAAATCTCCAAGGTCAGACTAGTTTGATTGGGCCCTGAGGCAGGAAAAAAAATCATTAAGAGGTACAGAGCCCAAAGGGATGCCATGAGGTCATCTAGTCCAACCCCCTGCTTAATCGGGGCGGAAATCCATTCCACCGCTTCTCGAACTCCCAAGCCTCTAGAATTTCACATATCCAGCGAAAGGGTAGACACCATTTCTTGGTGACGGGATCCATTGCTCAACCTTGTTTGTTATTTTTTGCCTTGACATTCAAGGCATCTCCCCAAATCTTCACACCGTTACACAACGTCCTCGGGCTTGGGTGCGAGAAAATGGGTGAGGGATTCAGAGAATGGTATCAAACGATTCTAAATCCAGTTTTCAGAGACACTTTTGTACCACCCGAGTGAGGATTTAAAGGCAGCCCGGAAACAGCCCCAATGCAGCAACTAAGTTTCATCAACTCTTTTCCTGCATTGGCCAGAGGGGTGGGGTGGGGGGTCAGACTAGATGACCTCTGAGAATCATCCCACCCCCCACCCAAGGCTTGGCCTGCCACGCAGCCAAGGTAGGCCCTTTCTAACGCCCGAAGCCACCGCCATCCTATCCGGAAGTCCGATCCAGATTAAAAAAATAATAATATAATTTCCCAGCGCTTCATGAAAGATTCACGGAGAATTTTTCTCGGCGTGTCTTTTCCCAAGGCCGGATTCAAAAGACCGGATCTGGCGGTCAGTCCAGCGGCCAAACTCAGCCCTCCAGTCCTTGGCCTGGTCAAGAGAGAAGGGGGGGGGTCTTCTCAAGTTCAAAGGAGCACCAGCCACCCCACCCCACCCCCCAAAAAAGGGGGCAGGATGTTTAGGAACATGGGCTGGCACCCTGCAGGATGCTTGCGGGGTCCATGATGCCGTGAAGGGTCGTAGTGGCGACTTTGCGCGAGGCTTTGCGGAGTAGCGGGCTGTCGGGGTGTCGGTCCTGTAGGTGACGGAGGTGGGCTTCCTGGCTGTCGGCCGTCGATCCACAATCCTCGCAGACGTAAAGTTTAGCCCGGCGTTCCTTGTAGGCGTAACTCTGCTGCACCCCGTGGATTTTTTTGAGGTGGGACTCCAGAGAACAGCGCTGGGTGAAAGCCTTGTCGCACAGCTCACACTTGTAGGGACGCACACCTGGGGGAGAGGAGGAGGGACCCAAGAGTGAGCAGGGGCTGGACTAGAAGACCTCCAAGGTCCCTTCCAGCTCTGTTCTGATTCTGAGCCCAGACAACCCTCTTCACCTGCATCGTTCGATTGCGACATCCTGTCTTAGTGCCCTGGGCTACAGGTAGCGCTCAGCTTACAACCACAGCTGTGACTAGAATTTCTGTCGTTAAGCCAGGCAGTTGTTAAGTCAGTTGAGCCAGATGTTGTGACTTTTCTTTTGGGCTCCGTTGCTAAGTGAATCCCCATGGTCATTAAGTGGATCATCTGGTTGAGAAGGGAACCCAAATTCCTCCCGGAGGAAAGAATATTAGAATAGAACAGAACAGAACAGAACAGATAATAGAATGGAATAGAACGGAATGGAATGGAATGGAATGGAACAGAATAGAACAGAACAGAACAGAATAGATGGTTATGGGAATAGAACAGAACAGAACAGAACAGAATAGGATGGGATGGGATGGGATAGAATGGAAATAGAATAGGATGGGATAGGATAGGATAGGATAGGATAGGATAGGATAGGATAGGATAGGATAGGATAGGATATGGATGAGAATAGAATAGAATAGAATATAGAGTAGAGTAGAGTAGAGTAGAACAGAACGGAACAGAACGGAACGGAACAGAACATGAATAGAATAGAATAGAATAGAATAGAATAGAATAGAATAGAATAGAATAGAATAGAATAGAATAGAAATTCAGAAGAATGGAATAGAATAGAAATTCAGAATAGAATAGAATAGAAAAGAATAGAATAGAATAGAATAGAATAGAATAGAATAGAATAGAATAGAATAGAATAGAATAGAATAGAATAGAATAGAATAGAATAGAATAGAATAGAATTACTAGACAGGTGTGATTGGACCCACAAGGAATTTGACACATAAGGAAACCCACTGAACAACTTTCTTTCTTAACAACAGAAATAATGAGCTCCGTTGTGCTTGTAACTTGGGGACTACCTGCAGAACGGAGGATTAATCCTGAGCGCACAACCACCATTTCTCCTTTTTTGATCTACCGGGGAAACATCCTCGCTGTTAACACCTGTACTTTGGGCATCGTACGCCAAGGACAGCTGGGGGGGAGAACAGTCTCCCTCTCCCCTATATATCCATAGATCTGGGTCCAAGAAAGACCCCGAGTTATAGACCCGCTTTTTTTTTAATGGGACTATCATCCCCAGTCGGATCGGAAAAGCCGTTCCTGGCACCGACTCGCGGATCGATCTCAACCCCGCGGGGGAAAAAACCGTCCGTCCGCGCGAAACTCACCTGTGTGCGTCCGAACGTGTCTCTTGAGGTCAAAGGTGTCGTTAAATCCTTTGTTGCAGTAGGGACAGAGGTGGCGTTTGATCTCGCTGTGGCATTTCAGGTGGCGGTTGAGCATGCGCTGGTAGGAGAAGGCTTTCTGGCAAAACGGGCAGGAAAATTGCTCAATGGGACCGTCCGCCGGGGTCACCTGTGGGGGGGGGCAGGTGGCGAGAGAAACAGAACAGCTTCCATGTGAGCTCTGCCTGGACTGGCCACATCCTAACCTGCCATTCAGCCCCGAGAGGTGGTCCTCGCCGGTCAGAGCGAAGTTAAGCTTCTAGTCCTCATGGCTGCCCAGTAGCCAGATTTGGGCACCGCCCGTCTAGTTTGACCTGACGGCACTTCCAACTGGTAAGATTTTCAAAATGGGAGACTCTAACCCCGTGGTGGCGAACCTATGGCACGGGTGCCACAGGTGGCACGCAGAGCCCTCTCCGTGGGCACGCGCGCCGTCGCCCCAGTCCCAGGCCTTCAGCTGGGTTTTATAAAACCTTTTCGCTCTAGGCCTCCGCTGCCGTGTGCAAGGAAAAAAAAAAGGTTCAATCAATCAATCAATTTCAACTTCCTGCGGGGGAAAAAAAATAGATCTCAGAAAGTTGGAATTGATGGATTGAACTTTTTAGTCCCACCCAGTCTGCCGTTACCACCTCAACCACGCCCACCCAATGGGTCACGCCCACCCAATGGGCCACGCCCACCCAATGGGCCACACCCACCTGGTACCTGACGGTACCTAAGTGGGTTTTGGGTTGCGGTTTGGGCACTCGGTCTCTAAAAGGTTCGCCATCACTGCCCTAACCCTTCCCAGCCCCGTCGTTTAGAAGCCGCAGTGCCTCCAAACTCTCCTTTGGAAATAACCCATCCCGTTTGGAAAGTCCCCGACTGGCGACGCTTCATTTAGCGACCAAAGTCGCAACAGCGTCAAAAAAAGCAACTTATGGCTGCTTTCCCACACAAAACTTTCATCATCTGCCATCCAATCTGGGGACATTTCTTAGCCAATAAAAATGAAACTAGACAGGCGCCGATGTTTTGCACCTGGCGACTACCATTTTGTGAGCGCGCCCGCAACAATCGCCCAGTTCCCCCCGAGGCCTTTTTCAATACGACTAACTTCCCACCCTTTCTCTGTGCCCCCCAGCCCTGATTTAAGCAAGCTCAGCCCAGGAGCGGCTTCGACACAATCACACCGTACCCCTTCGTTGTTGTTTGCTTCCCTGGCAACTACTCGCAGGGGCGCAAACGGCCAGTCGGGTTATACCTTGACCGTGGAGGGGCAGAAGTCAGACTCGGTCTCCTGCCGTGCCCCGCCGGAGACATGGGCCGTGCCATGGGGCTGAGCCGCCGTGTAGACGGAGTTGCGGAGGGTCATGTCCAGCGGCATCGGGAACGATGGCTGCTCGGCCACTGAAGGCTCGGGGTCTTTCCAGAGCGCATATCCGCCCAGGGAGACTGGAAAAAAAAAGATTATTATTTTTTTTAAAAAAGGGGGGGTTCCTAGAGGTCCTATAGACAATAATAATAATAATAATAATAATAATAATAATAATAATAATAATAATAATAATAATAATAATAATAATAATAATAATAATAATAATAATTTAATTTGTATACCACCCTTCTCCCGAAGGACTCAGGGCGGTGAACAGGGCAAACATATAAAAATACAAAATACAAAAATTAAAAAGGAATTAAACAAGATGCCCAAGTTACAACAATAGATTAAAATACATTTAAACCAACAATAAAATCCAAACCCATCCCCCATCAGGCCATCTATAGGTAGAGAGAGACTGGAGAAAAGTTTTTTTTTTTAAAGGTGGGGATGGGGTTCCTAGAGATCCTATAGACTACAGGTACAGGGAGAGTGAAGAAAAGAAAAGAAGATTTTTTTAAAAAAAAACGGGGGGAAATGGGGTTCCTAGAGGTCCTATAGACTACAGGTAGTCCTGGACTTGCAACAGTTCATTTAGCGACCGTTCGAAACTACAACCGCACTGAAAAAAGCGACTTGGGCCCCTTTTTCGCACTTACGGCCTTTGCCATGGTTGCACGGTCAAAATTCGGGTGCTTGGCCACGGATTCGTGTTTACGACGGTTGCCGTGTCGGTGGGATCCCCTTTTCGGACCTTCTGACAAGCGAAGTCAAGGGGGGGGCAGGTTCCCTTATCAACTGCCTTTCTAACTTCACCACTGCAGTGATTCACTTAAGGACTGTGGTAAGACAGGGGGTAAACTGAGGCAAAATTCACTTTAACCATTGAACAATGCAATTTGGGGCTCCATTGCGCTCGTAAGTCAAGGACTTCTTGCAACCCTCTTGCCGGATGCAGGAAACCAGAACCAGAACTTGTGGCTTGCAGAACTTTTGCAGGCTGACCAGTTCTGGCTGGGTTCACCCCTGAGGCTAAGCCAGGATTAAGCTGCGATGAAACGTCCCTGAACACCCAGCAGAACATTTGCTTTAATCCACAGCCCATCTCTCTAATTTGTCACTGGTTTACATTTCATCTAGCTTTCTGGAGTCTAAAATGCCCCAATTAGCAAGGCTTACGGTGATGATGGCTCCAAGACAACGCCTGCATTCACACAATACGCTGAATCACAAAGAACCCAGCCACTGCATGCCACCGGATCTCATTGTGCATAATGTTTTCCCCAAATCCATCTTAACTTGCTCTCTTTCTGGCCCGGAGGTGGTTCTCCTCCGCAGAGGAGAGGTTGTGCTTCAGATAATATCTGAGCAGAGCAAAATTCAGTGGCACCGCTTGGTAATAAGAGTCGCTTTTCCTGACTCGGGAAAAAAGAAACAAAAAAAAACCGGGGACTCTAGGAACACTTATCAAAAGCCACATTTGGGGTTTATTTTCCCCCCGGGCCTTTCAGAACTGGCTCACCTCCAGATATCTGGGGGGGGGGAACCAGCGCAGGTTGGAGATGAAAAACGAGGCGGGCGCCAAACAAAGCCTCCGCTGAGCAGAAGGGCAGTTTCGCAAGGCTGGCCAGGATGCTAGTCCTCATGACTGCAACGGTTGGAACAAACGCGGGGGTTCGCTCATTCCTCACCCCCACCCCCTAAGAAAACTTATCCCCTCCTTCCGCGTCCCTCTATCTATCAGGACCCAACGCCAGCTGCAATAGCAGTAAACAGCCTGGAACCGGTTCACCGGGATGTTATTGGAAAGCAGGGCCCAACCCTGGGAGTTAATTAAGCGTTTCCGGGGCTGGCGCCACATTTTAAGGGCCCATCACCTGCCTCCAAAAAAAGTGGAGTGGGCGGCTGCGTGTCGCAATTGCCCCGAAGTGCATGCAAAGAACAGGACAAAGGCTGTCCCATTCTTTACAACTCCGTTGTACGATGGATGGGGGGGTGGGGGAACCAACTCAGCCTAAGAACAGGTAGTCCAAATGAAACATGTTTAGGATAGGATAGGATAGGATAGGATAGGATAGGATAGGATAGGATAGGATAGGATAGGATAGGATAGGATAGGATAGGATAGGAGCTGGAAGGGACCTTGGAGGTCTTCTAGTCCAGCCCCCTGCTTAAGCAGGAGAACCCATACCATCTCAGACAAGTGTCTAATAGAATAGAATAGAATAATGGAATGGAATGGAATGGAATGGAATGGAATGGAATAGAATAGAATAGAATAGAATAGAATAGAATAGAATAGAATAGAATAGAATAGAATAGAATAGAATAGAATAGAATAGAATAGAATAATGGAATGGAATGGAATGGAATGGAATGGAATAGAATAGAATAGAATAGAATAGAATAGAATAGAATAGAATAGAATAGAATAGAATAGAATAGAATAGAATAATGGAATGGAATGGAATGGAATGGAATGGAATGGAATGGAATAGAATAGAATAGAATAGAATAGAATAGAATAGAATAGAATAGAATAGAATAGAATAGAATAGAGGAATAAAGAATAGAATAGAATAGAATAGAATAGAATAGAATAGAATAGACCTGGAAGGGATCTTAGAGGTCTTCTAGTCCAGCCCCCAGCTTAAGCAGGAGAACCGTCCTATACCATTTCAGACACATGTCTTGTCTAGTCTCAAAAATCTCCACTGATGGAGCGCCCACGATTTCTGAAGGCAAGCTGTGACCGAGGCCCTTTTTTTCACGCTTACGACTGTTGCGCCAATCCCCGTGGTCCCCGGATCAAAATGCTATCATTAAGCGAGACATTTCTTAAGTGAATTTTGCCCCATTTTTTTGGCCATTCTTGCAACTTTCTTAAAAGTGAATCCCTGCAGTTGTTAAGTTAGCCACCCGGTTGTTAAGTGAAGCCGGCTTCCCCACTGAGTTGGAAGGTCGCAAAAGAGGATCATGTGACCCCGGGAGGCTGCAGACCGTCATAAGTGTGAGTCAGTTGCCAAGTGTCTTAATTCCGTTCACGTGACCCGGGGGATACGCTGCCAACGGTCGTAAGTGTGAACAACGGTCACGAGTCCCTTTTGCAGTGATGTTTGTAACTTTGGTTATTAAACAAGCCGTCGTAAGTCAAGGACTGCCTGTACATATAAGAAGAATCTGCATTCCTTGCCCCAAATTAGTGTTCTATTTCGCTTTCATTTAGATGGAACAGCCCGAAGTGAACTGGCAAGGCACAGGCCTGTCAAATTTGTCAGCAGATTTATTTGCCTTTTAAGTTTGCTTTTTTAATTAAAATTAAAATGAATAGGCAAACCTCCTGTGCCAGAAAAAAATAAAATAAAATAAGAATAAACTGCAGTGCATTCCAAGCAAAGAACTAAAGGAATAGCAGCTTTCTATTCTTTGAACGTGCTTTGATAGAAGATTAAAGGAGAAGCTCTAAAAAGAAGTCTGTGAACGCAACGCTCTGCACGTTCTCAGAAGAACTGTTTTGTTCGGTCAGGCAGATAATAACCACACCTGGAGTTCTCCAGCTAGTCCCCGACTTAGGACCACATTTGGCGCGCGTAATTTCCAGGGTTACGCAAAAACGGTCGTTAAGTGAGTTTTGCCCCGTTTTACGGCCTTCCTGGCCACCGTTGTTAAGTGAATCGGTGCTGTCGATAAGGTGGTAACCCGGTTGTTAAGTGAACCCAACTTCCCCGTTGACTTTGCTTGTCAGAAGGTCGCCCAAGGCGATCACGTGACCCCGGCCGCTGCGACCGTCATCAATATGAGTCAATTGCCAAATGTCTGAATTTTGATCACATGACCTCTTGGGGAGGCTGCAACGGTCATAAGTGAAAAAAAGTGTCCTAAGTCAATTTTTCCCCCCCCAGTGCCGTTGTAACTTTGAACGGTCGCTAAATGAAAAGTTGTAAGTCGAGGACTCCCTGTGTTCCATCATATTTCCTTGCCTTTCTGGGGGGGAAAAAAAGAGATTGATCCGCAGACCTTCTCAGATCTCAGGGTCCTCTGCTCGAGCAGCGGGGTGGACTAGAAGACCTCCGAGGTCCCTTGCAACTCTGCTATTCTGCTCTGTGCTTCAACTTTAAGAGTTCTACCTATGGAAGCCAAACTTTTTGTAACCGGAGGTAGTTTTTGATGTCTGTTGCTCTCCCCCCCTCCCTCTCTTTCTCCTCTCCTTCTCTCTCCCTCTCTCTTTCTCCTCTTCTCCCTCTCTCTCTGTCCAGCCTACCTCTCTCCCTCTCTTCTCGCCTTCTCTCCATCCGTCCATCCCTCCCTCCCTCTTCTCTCTCTCTCTCTCTTTCCCTGTCCATCTCCCTCACTGCCCAGCCTACCTCGCAGGGTTGTTTGTAGGATGCCAGAAGCCAAGAAGGAAGGGGAAAGAACGCAAGACCTCAGGGCAAGATTTAAATCTAAAATGGTTATCGTTCTCGTCGTCCCTTCTCAAAAGAGGTGCCTCGGTGTGCCAGCTAACAGGCACACGAGGGTGCATCGTTTTGCATTTTGGATCATTCTCCAGAAAGCCAAATCCCGTCGGAACGCTGCTCCTCTCGACTCACAAACCTGGCGTCTACGGCAGAAACCTGCAGCCGGCTGCCAGCGTGATTTATTAGATGATAATTACAGAGTCCTAAGTTGAGGTCAGTGCAGCTTGCCAACTAATGTAAAACACGCTCTACCCCAAACGTTATCAGCCTCTCCTAAAAATCACTTATAGGTCCCCTCTGATGATCTTCTCCCTAGCCCCGCCGCTGGAGGGGAAATTTTACATTTAGGGATGTTTTTAAAAATAAATAAATAAATAAACGCCCCTGGCAAAAAGTAAACAATCCGGAAAACCGTTTGGTTGTCCTTGGTCAGAAGCAAACAACAAGGATCAGTCAAAGTCGCCAGGTTCCAGATTTCTTTTTTTTTTTTTGATGTTTACTTTTTTATTTGTATCCCGCCTTTATTACGTTTGTTATGTATAACTCAAGGCGGCAAACATATCCAAAGAAACGGTCCTCCTCTGATTTTCCCCACAGCAGCCTTGCAAGGTAGGGTGGGCTGAGACAGTGAGATTGGCTCAAAGTTAGCCAGCGGGCTTTATTGCCTAAGAGAAGACTAGAACTCACCGTCTCCTGGTGATTGGCCCGAAGTCACCTAGCCGGCTTTCATAACTAAGGTTAGACTAGAACTCACTGTCTTCTGATGATTGGCCCAAAGTCACCCAGCTGGTTTTTGTGCCTAAGGTAGAAATAGAACTCACCATCTCCTGGTGATTGGCCCAAAGTCAACTAGCCAACTGTCATGGCTAAGGCAGGACTAGAACTCACCATCTGCTGGTGTATTGGCCCAAAGTCACCTAGCCGGCTTGCATGGCTCAGGTGGGACTAGAACTCACCATCTCCTGATGATTGGCCCAAAGTCACCTAGCCGGCTTTCATGGCTAAGGTAGGGCTAGAACTCACCATTTCCTGGTGATTGGCCCAAAGTCACCTAGCCGGCTTTCATGGCTAAGTTAGGGCTAGAACTCACCATTTCCTGGTGATTGGCCCAAAGTCACCTAGCCGGCATGGCTAAAATGGGAGCTGAACTCATCAACATCACTCCCAAAGCTTTAAGACTTCAGCTCCCAGAATTCTCCAGCTAGCCAGGCCATTTGCTACAAATTCCGGGGGTTGCGGAGCATTCTGGGCACGGAAGGCAGCCCAGATTTGCCCCTGGCTAGCTGACAGTTCCGAAGTTAGAGCCAGCCCAGGCGACGTGATGGGTAAACAAGCTATGCCTCAGCCTGGTCAGCAAATCCAGCCAGCCACAATTCAGACGCAAAACCAGTTAAACCTGGCCTGAGCCTCACGCCCATCCTGAGGCTGCAGTCGTACGGAAGGAACCGTTTCCCACAACCAGTTACACTTTGAGCTATCCGAGAGGGCTGGGTTTCAACCAACCAGTCCATCACAAAAAACCCACCCCCACGCCCCACCCCCCCACCCCTTTTAAACGGGACTTTGCATGTGATGGGAAGGCTGTAGCTTAATCTGGGTTAATTGCTTTCATTTACTGCTTCTAGACTCTTCCTGTTAGGAAGAGTCTCAGAGAAGTTTCCAGTGGCTGTCACTGGAGGTTTTTAAAGAAGAGACCGGACAGCCACTTGTTCAGAATAATTAGGGTCTCCTGGTTGAGCAGGGGGCTGGACTAGAAGGCCTCTAAGGTCCCACCTTCCCGTTCTATGGCGTTCTCCGTGCTTGCTTGTTTTCTTGCAGGCGTTTCGTGACCCAACTCGGAAACGTCAACAGTGCTAGAAGGAAATGTATATAAACAAAGCTAAACCCCGTTCTCTTCCAGCACTGATGACGTTCCCTAGTTGGGTCATGAGACGTCCGTAAGGAAACAACCCAGCTCAGAGGGGCATCAAGGACCCCACAATCCTCCTCCTCCTCCTCCTCCTCTCCACCACTCCCCTCCTTTCTTGATGTTTGGTGTGATGAAACATCTGCAAGAAAACAACCCAAGTTCAGAGAGCGTGTCAACCCCGGCCTACAAAAGTTGTGGGCACTCCATCACTGGAGGCTTTTAAGAAGCGTCTGGGCATCCACTCGTCGTCTGAAATGGCATATAGGCTCTCCTGCCTTGACCAGGGGGGGGTTGGACTAGAAGACCTCCAGGGTCCCTTCCGGCGCTATTATTCTTATTCTCATTCGTTAAATATTCTTCCTTTGTCGGTACCTGTTAACCTAGTTGTTGTTGTCGTCCTTATTATTAAGGACGGGAAAAACGTTACACAGACCCAAACGGTCCCCCCCCCTTGCCTTTAAACAACCTCCCGCATCCAGAAAAAGGGCAAAGTTGGCCTTGCTTGCCCCTGATCCTCACCTTCAACTTCCCATCCTAACAAAAAAGAGAGAAAAAAAAGAGAGAAAAGAAAGCGGGGCCCGCCCCCCTTTTTCCAGACCCCCCCCCCCGTGTCTCTCTCTCTCTCTCTCTCCCTCTTTCTTTCTCTCTCTCTCTCTCTCTCCCTCTTTCTTTCTCTCTCTCTCCCTCTCTCTCTCCCTCTCTCTCTCCCTCTTTCTTTCTCTCTCTCTCTCTCTCTTTCTTTCTCTCTCTCTCTCTCTCTTTCTCTCCCTCTTTCTTTCTCTCTCTCTCTCTCTCCCTCTTTTCCTCTTTCTTTCTTTCTCTCTCTCTCTCTCTCCTTCCTTTCTTTTTTCTTATTTTTTCTTTTTCCCATTTGCGCCTCCGGCCTCCCCAACTCAACGCACCACTAAATTGCCGGCGCGTTCAAACATTCCAGAAGGCGGAGTAGGCTTCGCTTAACTGCGCTTCCCAGGCCGGGGGGCGGGAAGGGAGGAGGGGAGAGACAATGGGATCGTCGGGCAGGTGTGATTAGCAGCTTTTTCGACCTCGCCCCCACCCTTTTCCCATTTCTCCCCCCCCCCCCGCTCCCCACCCAAAAATACCCGACGGGGGTACCGGAGCCCAGAATTCCTTTCCCGAGCGATGCCTGATAACGGACTTTTTCCTAGCCGTGACCCCCCCCCCGTCTTGAAAACAAGGTGGAGCTTGGAGGAGCCTCGAGCTATGGAGGGAAACGACCCAGGCCCGAGAAAGGAGCCCCTACTAGCCCTCCCCCTCGGCCTCTTCCCCATTTTCTCCCCCTCCCCGCCCCCAGAGGGCCCAATCCACTATGGGACATCCGCTTTGCTGGTTTAATGGTTTTCAGACGCGTTTCCCCGACTCAGATCGAACCCAATTCTTTTTTTATTATTATTATTTTTATTATTTCAAAGAGCAGAAAAGACCCCCTCCCGCTCCTTCTCCAAGCGCGATGTCGTTGTGTTATTGTTAACGAGAACAACAACAACAAGAAGAATGGTTCCAAACCCAGACCCGTTGCAACTTTTCCTGCCTTTCTCCAGTCTCCCCCCTCCCGCCCGCCCGCCTGCCCGCCTCGAGACTCACCTGGCACGTAAATCTCGCCTCGTTCTTCGTCGGGAAGTTCGCTCCAGTTTCTCCGGCCAGAAACGCACGTTTTTTTCACCAGGAAAGCTCTGGGCATTTTGGGAACTCGAGGTCAGCTAGTCTGGCCGACGTTGAACTTCCCAAATTTGCTCCCTCGCCAGGGCGGGGAAAGGAGGAGGAGGAGAGAAAACGAAAGAGGAAAGAAAGAAAGAAAGAAAGAAAGAAAGAAAGAAAGAAAGAAAGAAAGAAAGAAAGAAAGAAAGAAAGGGGAGAAGGAAGGAAGAAAAAGAAAGAGAGAGAGAGAGAGAAAGAAAGAAAGAAAGAAAAGGGAGAAGGAAGGAAGAAAAAGAAAGAAAGAGAAAGAAAGAAAGAGAGAGAGAGAGAAAGAAAGAAAAAGAGAGAGAGAGAGAAAGAAAGAAAGAGAAAGAAAGAAAGAAAGAAAGAAAGAAAGAAAGAAAGAAAGAAAGAAAGAGAAACCTCGCTGCGTCAAAATCGATAAGCAACCAATCAATCAATCCGAGCCACGCGCCAGTTCCGAATCGTCCATAGGGGATCCGGCCGTTCTGTGCTCCTGGCGCGCCCGACGGAACGTGGAGCCGCGCTGGAACGAACCTTGGCGCCGCGAACGTTCGATCCTTGGAACGTTGGTTCTGTGCGAACGTTCCAAAACTTTTCTTTTTCTCCCGGTCACTTTCCCTGGCGCGCGAGGCTCAAACTTGGATCAAGGTTCAAAGGAAGGGGAAGAGGGGTGGGGGGGAAGAAGGAAGGAAGGAAGGAAGGAAGGAAGGAAAGGAAAGGAAAGGAAAGGAAAGGAAAGGAAAGGAAAGGAACGGGAGGAGCGGCCACCAGGTGAGCAACAGGCGAGGCGCCGATTATTATTTTTTTCCTTTTTCCTTTTTTTTCTTCTTCCTCCTCTCTCGCTTCGCTCTCCTCGCGTTTACACGCCCGGCGCGCGCTTGCTGCGATTTGAAGCGCTGCTCTATGCACCGGCTCCCCCCCCCAAAATTAAAGGGAGCAATCCTGTATTATGATGACTGTTGATGATGATGATGATGATGGTGATGGTGATGATTTTGAAAGGAGCCAAGGAGGACAGGCAAACCTCGTCCCTCCGGCCCAGCTCCTTAATTTGATCTGCTGTTCGGGAGGCGTGGTGCGGATGGCGCATGCGTTTGGAAATAACGGTGTCTTTACTTCGGCTTTACCTGCTTGCTAAACCGGTTTGGGAAGGTCGGCGGAGGGAGGGGGGAGAGGAGAAGAAGGAGGAGGAGGAGATGGCAGTTTTTTTGACACCCACGACTTCTGAGTCGGCTCCTGTTTTTTCCCCTTCGGAAAACGGGCACACCCCTGCTCTGGGGAGCCTAGGAAAATGTGGATATTAGGGGACCTCTTATCTACAGATAATTCTCGACTTTCGACCATTTGTTTAGTGACCGTCCAAAGTTACAACGGCATTGGGTGGGGGAAAGCGAATTGTGACCGTTTTTTCCTTCTTCTTCTCACACTTCACGACTCTTGCGACATCCCCAGGGCCACAAATTCAGCCGCTTGGCAACTGACTCGTATTTATGACAAGTCGCGGTGTCCCGGGGCGGTGTGTGATTCCCCTTTTTACAACCTTCTGACAAGCCAAGTCAACGGGGAAGCTGGACTCACTTAGCAACGGCGTGACTAACTTAACAACGGCAGCAACCTTCGTAGCATTTCCCCCCCCCCCGATCACGTGATCAGAACTCAGAGGCTTGGCAACTGACTCGTACTTACGACCGCCGCCGTGTCTCCCAAGATCAGGCGGTCCCCTTTGGCGACCTTTCCGACGAGCAAAAAACGACGGGGAAGCCCGGTGGGCCGAACAGCCGCGATACTAGGTGAAGTGTGGTGATTTCGTTTAACAACTGGCGGCAAGAGAAGTCGCAAAACGGGGCTAAAGCTTGCTCAACGCAGGTTTCGCTTAGCTAACTCCAATTTTGGGGCTCAGATGCGCGTGTAAATGGAGGGCTGCCTCTATTCATTTCTTTTGCTCCCAGTCCCTGTCTTTCCGGATCTAATTAATTAATTAATTGACCTTCAACCCAGGGTCTAACTAACAAGAGAGAAGTTATGTAAGTCAGCGGGATCTGGATCAGGCCTTCCCCTTCGCCCTTAAGGAGGAAAATATAAGGAACTAAAATCCGGTTTAAAAAGGCGCATTCTTTGAAACTACACAAAGCTTTGATTTTTTCTGCCCTCCCTTCACTGCTGGGAATGGGAGACTTTGTAAACAGGGAAAAACAAAGCTTTAGCAAACAAGGGGGAAGGGGCAGGTAGACAGACAATTAGTGCCCATCCCACCCGGGTGGGGAGGGGGCCAGCTGGCCCGGCCCCAACAGCCTGATAAAGTTGCCTTGAAGGGGGAAAATTGGATATAGGGAGTAAATCAGCCCACCCACCCCCACCCCCGTTTATCTATGGACCCTCCCCCTGGATTTAAGAGCGGGTGGGGGGGGGTAGAGGGCAGGGTAGATTATTCTGATTGAATTGCTCACCTCCAGGGCTGAATATACGTTGGGGGGGGGGGAAGTAAAGGCATTAAAATGAGAGAAGGAATGGGGGGGGGAAAACCCCTCACTCTGCTTTTTCAGCAAGAGCCTTTTGCTTCCCTAACCTGCAAACTTCGATGTGCCATTGTCAAGCTTGCTGGCCTATGTGTGAGCGAGCGTGGTGTTTGTTCTTCCTCCTTGGCGTCTTAAAATCTTCTTTTGCAAACTTTTGGGTCTAGAAATCCAAAATGATCAGCTCCTCCAGAGATCTGGACGTCGTCGTCGAGTCAAAGAGCGAAGCCTTCAGAATCAGCGAGAAAAAAACTTCTATTTTTTTTTTCTCTTTGTTTCCTAGAGGTTTGGGGCTGTGTCAGTGCCAAATTGTGGTTTGTTGAACCGAGTTGACTTGAACAAGCCATCGCTGGCCAGGTATGGGTTTGCACGACTAGATTTGCTGGCTGGGTCGTGGGAACCACTCCGGCGATGGGCAAATCATGGTTAGTTAATCTTGCCGTCTGCTAACCAGGGTTTAGTGTCTGCTGTGGACCCAGTCGGAACACAAACCAAAATGGAAGCGGCAAAAGTTTTAAGACCGCTAAATCCAGAAATAGTTTAAGACCATTAAATCCAGAATTGAAGAACGCCTTGTCATTTTCTCGGATTGGGTCCTGGGTTGCGTTCACACAACCAATAAACCCAAATTCATCAAACAAGCATCCGTTTATTTACCTTCGGGTTGGAAGCCAACACCCCAGCAATTCTTGGCTGCTGTTTCTTTTTGCAAATAACGCAAAAAAAAAAAAAAACCGTTCCCCACTGCTCCCTCAGCCTGGCCTTGTGTGCCTGCGCGTGCCTCATTGGTGTATTCAGAAGCCTTTGTCATCCCTTTGATTAGCTGGACTGATTTTTCTAGAAAAGTGAGTTTAATTTTCTTTCTTTTTTTTCCTTCCTGCGTTTTCCAGGCTTCCCTCCTGCTCCGGTGCTGAGGTGTGTGGCTGCTTGGAGGTGAGCCTTTGGGTCAGGTCAACCCCAGGTGTCTGTGCAGGCACGCATGTGTGTGTATCTGTGTGTGTGTGTGTGTGTGTTTAGCGGGGCCTCCCAGGAGAAGGAACAAACTCTGCAAACTGCCCCAGGGAACAGGGTGGAGGGACCACGGATGGAGAAAGATGTGTCAGGACGTCTTCTCCTTGTGGCCCCCGGTTCTGGAGGCGGCTGGCGGAGCGTATCCCAGGTGTAAGTCAGCTGGGCGGATTTAAGAAAAAAAAAATTGAGGTAGCCTTTCCAGTCTGATGCGTGGGTTTGCGAGCCCTGGTGCCTTTGAAATGCTGTTTCTTGCACACTCAACTCGCACACCTAGGCGTGGCCCTTAGATTCCTCTCTTTCCTAAGGATACACAGATCCTTGTCATTTTTTTCAGAATACAGCTGCTTTTAAATTCTCCACCCTCCCTCCCACCAGAGTTTTCGTTCACTTACTCACAGACTGGGTTAACGTATTTTTTTCTGGCGGTTTGGGAATGAAATGGAATGGAAAATTAGAATAGAACAGAACAGAATAGAATAGAATAGAAATAAAAATAGAATGGAATAGAATTAAAAATAGAATAGAATAGAATAGAAATAAGAATAGAATAGAATAGAATTAAAAATAGAATAGAATAGAATAGTATAGAATAGAATAGAATTAAAAATAGAATAGAACAGAATAGAATAGAACTAAAAATAGAATAGAATAGAATTAAAAATAGAATAGAATAGAATGGAATGGAATGGAATGGAATAGAAAATGAATGGAATGAAATGGAATGGAATATAATATAATAGAACAGATTGTAGAATGGAATGGAATAGAATAGAATAGAATAGAATAGAATAGAATAGAATAGAATAGAATAGAATAGAATAGAATAGAATAGAATAGAATAGAATAGAATAGAATAGAATAGAAAATATGGAATGGAATAGAATAGAATGGAATGGAATAATAGAATGGAATAATAATAATAATAATAATAATAATAATAATAATAATAATAATAATAATAGAAGAAGAAGAAGAAGAAGAAGAAGAAGAAGAAGAAGAAGAAGAAGAAGAAGAAGAAGAAGAAGAAGAAGAAGAAGAAGAAGAAGAAGAAGAAGTTGGAAGGGACCTTGGAGGTCATCTAGCCGAACCCCATGCTCAGGCAGGAAACCCTACACCATTTCGGACAAATGACTCTCCAGTCTCTTCTTAAAAACCTCCAGTGTTGGAGCATTCACCGCTTCTGGAGGTAAGGAGTTCCACTGGTTAATTGTTCTAACTGTCAGGAAGTTTCTCCTTAATTCCAGGTTGCTTCTCTCCTTGACTAGTTTCCATCCGTTGCTTCTTGTCCTGCCTTCGGGGGCTTTGGAGAATAGCTTGACCCCCTTTTCTTTGTGGCAACCCCCCCAAATCTTGGAACACTGCTATCATGTCCCCCCCTGGTCCTTCTCTTCCTTGAACTAGACAGACCCAGTCCCAGCAATTGTTCTTTTTATGTTTTGGCCTCCAGTCCCCCCCCCCATCATCTTTGTTGCTCTTCTCTGCACTTGTTCCAGAGTCTCAACATCTTTTTTACATCGTGGTGACCAAAACTGGATGCAGTATTCCAGGTGTGGCCTTACCAAAGCATTGTAAAGTGGTATTAGTACTTCACTTGAATATAATAGAATAGAATGATAGAATAAGAATAGAATAATAGCATAGAATAGATTTATTGTCATTGTGTAACTCACAATGAAATTAAGTAAAAACCACAAAAGAACATGCATTATGTACAGACATCCTTCACATCCTATTCACCATTTCAAGAGAAATTCACACCACTGGCGCCCAATTTTTCAGCTTTGGCAACTTTTAAGACGGGTGGACTTCAACTCCCAGAATCCCCTACCTAGCGTGCTCTAAGAAGCCTGAACTTCAACTTCTAGCATCGCCTAACCACCCTAGGGAAGTCCACATCTCTTAAAAGTGGCCAAGTTCGAACAAGACTAGATGATCTCCGAGGTCTCCTTTGAACCCTGACATTCAATACTTGCTTAGCATTAACCTAGATTAGCTGTCAAGGAGCAACTCGGCACGTTGCGTAGAAACCAACTCAGCCAATGAAATTACAATTTCACAATTGGACGAGATTGTGTAAATTCCAAAAAAGGGGGTCACGTTAACTCAGTGCTCTTGGACCCCACCTCCCATCATCCTGACCAGCAAGGATAAGTTGGCCAAGAGGGAGGGCAGTTGTAATCCGACGTTATGGCGGCAGGCCATGGTTTGAAACCAAAGTGTGCCAAATCTGGTTTCTCCTTATCGCTGTTGATCAGAGCTTCGTTCTTTTTACGGCTTAAGCGATGCGTTCCGAGCTCATTGCTCCAGTTTGTAAGCTGCAGCTTGACCGCCCGTCGTGCCAGCCGCGGCCGTTTTGGGTGTTCTCCGAGAAACCTGGATGAAGCAAACGGTGACTTGGCTGTGTGCGTGATGCAACTCAGCCTGTGGCTTGCTTTGCCTTGCGAGAGCCAAGCGGGCGTCTTTTGAAACTTTTGGGAACTTAGACGTTCCCAATTTCTCACTGCACGTGGACACCGACTCCGTTGGGCAATCGTGGAACCTGTGGCCTCATCTGACCCGCCGTCCATTTGAACGGGGGCGGGGGGGGGCGGCGCAGGGGAATAACAGATCAAGGTCCTAAGTAGCATCTTACCTGTTCCAGGCTTTGGTCCATTCACACACACACACAGGCACACACACAAAAAAAGACCAATTTAGGCAGCGGGATTCCAGACTTGTCTGCTGTGTTTTAAATGCAGGCGGTCCTCGGTTTACAACTGTTCATTGAGCGACCGTCCGAATGGCACGGGAAAAAGCAACCTGTGACCGCTTTTCACACCTGGCAGCGTCCCTCGTGGTCACCTGATCAAAATCCGGATGCTTGGCAACTGGCCTGTATTTACGACGGCTGTAGAGTCCCGGTGGGGGGGGGCGCGTGATCCCCTTTTGCGACCGTCAGACACAGGGTGGCTTAAACCACCGTGTTGCTAACTTAACAAATGATTCGCTGAGTGACCGCGGCAAAAAAAAGTTACAATGGCACTGGAAAAAAAGGGGCTTACCACTAGTCCTCGCACTTATGACCACTGCATTGTCTCCACAGTCACGTGGTCAAAATCGGGGTGCTTGGCAACTGGTGTGTAATTGCGACGTTTGCTTCTCTCGTCCTACCTTCAGGTGCTTTGGAGAATAACTTGACCCCCCTCTTCTTGGTGGCAGCCCTTCAAATACTGGAACACGGCTATCATGTCTCCCCTATTTCTTCTTTTCTTTAGACTGTCGCTAGCCAAACCCAAATTGGCTTGCTTAGCAACGGAAATTCCGAGCCCAATTGTTGTCATAAGTTGAGGACTACATGACTACCTCTAAACATAGATGGGATCCTCCATCAAGCTTAGCAGCTGAGCCCAAGTACAGATAGTCCTCGGTTTACGACTCCAATTGAGCCCCAAATTTCTGTTGCTAAGTGAGACAGTTGGTAAGTGAGATTTTGCCCCATTTTATGACCTGGCTTGCCACGGCTGTTGAAGTGAATCACTGCAGTGGTGAAGTTAGTCCCACGGTTCGTAATGTGAATCCGGCTTCCCCATTGACTTTGCTCGTCTGACGGTCGCAAAAGGGGGTCACCTGAGCCCGGGACGCTACGACCGTCATAAATAGGAGTCAGTTGCCAAGCGTCTGAGTTCTGATCACACGACCGCGGAGATGCTGCAACGGCTGTGTGAAAAATGGTGAAAAGTCATTTTTCCCCCCCAAACGCCGGCGTAACTTCGAACTGTCACTAAACGAGCCTTTGTAAGTCAAGGACTATCTGTAAACACACCAGAAAACTTCCCTGGATCTTATCTTATCCTATCCCAGAGGCGTCAACCTTGGATTGCTCAAGCCAATCACAGGTGTCAGCAGGGATGGTAAGCCTTGACTCACCCCATTGTTAATCTCTGGAACTCACGGGCACAAGATGTGGCCATTAACTGCCAGCCTCCAAAGGGAACAAAAGATTCATCACTCTAAGGCCAGTTTTGCACACATCACTTGTCGGTGGTTTGGTGTCAACGCAACCCTTATCTCCGCACAGGGTACAAACCACATCATCCTTTAAGCCTAGGATGTTTTAAAGGTTAGTCCTCGGCTTACGTGCAAAATTGAGCCCCAGATTTATCTCATTAAGTGAGAAATTCCTTAAGGGAGCTTTGCTTCCCTTCTACGACTTTTCTCGTCACGTTTGTTAAGTGAATCGCTGCAGTTGTTAAATTAGTCACACGGTTGTTAAGTGAATATGGCTTCCCCATTGCGTTTGTTTGTCAGAAGGTCCCAAAAGGGGAATCACATGACCCCGGGACACTGCGACCGTCATAAATGTGAGTCAGTTGCCAAGGGCCTAAATTTTGATCACGTGGCTGCGGGGATGCTACGTCGGTCGTTAAGTTTCAAAAATGGTCGTAAGTCGCTTTTTCCAGTGCCGTTGTAACATCGATCGGTCACTAAATCAATTGCTGTATTGTGAGAACTCAGCCGCCTTTAGTAATCCCATCTTAAGTTGAGACTCCATGTTTAGGAGCAGTTTGCCTATGAATATCGATTTGAAGTACAGATAACCCTCGATTTGCCGTCACAATTGACGTGGCTATACAAGACAGTTGCGAAGAGCACTGTGCCCAATTTTAAACCCCCCCCCACTTTTTTTGCCTGTAATTTAATGACCTTGGCTGCAAAACTCCAGACAGCCACCAGAGGGCGACGCAGAGGCAGAATTGCTCCTCTCTGCCTCCCTCTGGTGGTTCTCGGGATGATTGCAGCCCGTATCAGTTCTGCCCTGATACGGGCAGGGCAGGCAAAGAACTTTTTTAAATGGGGGGGGCCGCAAAGGTGCAGAGGGGTCTGCTCGGCTTCCAGTCTGCTTGTCCTTCTCTCCCCCCCCCCCCGCAGTGCCCAGCCTTCCTGCCCCCAGCAGCCCAACCCGCCCCGGCCTGTCAGCCAGAAACGTGGTGTGGTGGTGGTGGTGGACGGAGGAGCAAGGCAGCTCCTCCCCGAAGGACTTAGTTGTGACTCCAGAGTAACAGGTTCTTCCAAATACCAGGAGGAGGAGGAGGAGGAAGGGAGAAAACTAACAGGAATAACACAAAGGCTGGCATGTGAGGTTGTGGGCACAGCTGGGAAGTTAACAGGATTCTGCATTCACAATTCCCTGTCTTGGCTTGGGGAAGTTTTCCATTCAGGGCGGAAACGGGCGTAGAAACTGTGAAAAGGGCGAAAGGCGTTTTATTGCTTTCTTGATTCCCTTTCACCTTCCTTCTTTTGGCTCCCTTCCTCTCCTCTGGCACTTTCCTTTCCTTCCCTTTCCTTTCCTTTCCTTTCCTTTTTCATATCCTCCCTTCCTTCATCTTTCCTCCCTTCCTTTTCATATTCTTCCTTCCGCTGTCTCTTTTGGTATCCATCCTTCCTTCCTTCCTTCCTTCCTTCCTTCCTTCCTTCCTTCCTTCCTTCCTTCCTTCCTCTTCTTTCCTCCTCCTCCTTCCTTCCTTCCTTCCTTCCTTTCTTTCTCTTTCTCCTTCCTTCCTTCCTTCCTTCCTTCCTCTTCTTTCCTCCTCCTCCTTCCTTCCTTCCTTCCTTCCTTTCTTTCTCTTTCCCCTTCCTTCCTTCCTTCCTTCTTTCCTTCCTTCCTTCCTTCCTTCCTTCCTTTCTTTCTTTCTCTTTCCTCCTTCTTCCTTCCTTCCTTCCTTCCTTCCTCTTCTTTCCTCCTCCTCCTTCCTTCCTTCCTTCCTTCCTTCCTTTCTTTCTCTTTCCCCTTCCTTCCTTCCTTCCTTCCTTCCTTCCTTCCTTTCTTTCTCTTTCCTCCTTCTCCCTTCCTTCCTTCCTTCCTTCCTCTTCTTTCCTCCTCCTCCTTCCTTCCTTCCTTCCTTCCTTTCTTTCTCTTTCCCCTTCCTTCCTTCCTTCTTTCCTTCCTTCCTTCCTTCCTTCCTTCCTTCCTTCCTTCCTTCCTTCCTTCCTTCCTTCCTTCCTTTTCATATTCTTCCTTCATCCTCCCTCCCTCCCTTTTGGTATCCTTCCTTCCTTCGCCACTTTTAAAATGGGTGGACTTCATCTCCCAGAATGCCCCAGCCAGCATGTTGGGCTCTGTGCTTGGGAATGGGCTGGCTGCTGGGGCATTCTGGGAGTTGAAGTCCACCCACCTGAAAAGTGGCCAAGGTTGAGAAACACTAAGACCCCAGTTTGCAACCCACCCAACCCAAATTTGGAGCCGGTGGGGGTAGGGGTGGGGGGCTGGGGACTGCCCACCTTCCCCCCCCAAGGAGCTGGCGGGGCCTCCTTTAAGCCTCCCCGCGGCATCCAGGCGCAAAGCCGGGATCTGCACCCATCCCGGCTCTCCCAGATGATATTACTTTAATAACAGCCCGCTGTGCGTCTCGTCTCCCCAACTGCTTTCATCTCCGGCTGGCCTCGCCTGGGTTCGCTAGTGAAACTGCCGCCCCCTCCTTGGGGGGTGTGCAATTAGCCTCTCTCCGCAGGAGGAAACTGAGGCAGGCAGGCAGGCAGGGCGGCCAACAAACAACAGGTCAAAGAAATGAAACCTCAGCAACTTCGTGCTGCGTTGGGCTGTACCCCAAATCCCGCATGGAGAGGAGACGGCTGGAGGGTTACCCGTTTCGGACCTGCCTTGCCGGGCCCGCCTTCCAGAGGCCTTGGGCCCATCATCCCCAGCTTGAGTAGCCCATGGGAGCAATGGCAGGAGAACCATCGCAGGACAGTTAAGAGGGAGAAACTGGATCTTGTTCGGGGCTGAAAACCCGAAAAGCTTCAAGTCGTATCTACAGGTAGTCCTCGCCTTACAGCAGCTTGTTTAACGACCGTTTGAAGTTACAACGGCACGGGAAACAGCGGCCTGTGACTGTTTTTCACACTTAACAACCGTTGCAGCGTCCCCGGGGTCACGTGATCCAAATTCGGATGCTTGGCCACTGACTCATATTTATGACGGTCACAGCGTCCTGGTTTGTGTGTGTGTGTGTGTGTGTGTGTGTGTGTGTGACGCGATCCCCTTTTGCCACCTTCCGACAAGCAGTCAATGAGGAAGCTGGATTCACTTAACAACCTTAGCTGCAGTGCTTCACTTAACAACTACGGCAAGAAAGGTGATAAAATGGGGCAAAACTCACTTAACAAATGTCTCACTTAGCCACATAAATTCGGGGTTCCGTTGCGGTTGTCACCTGAGGACTATCTGTATTCTTTTCGCCTTATGGACTAGAAACTTGGGGCCGCAGACGCGTTGCTCCCAGTGCGGAAATCTGGACCAAGGATGCCCTCTGCTCTCCGTCGGGTGATGATAAGCGAGCCCCTCAAACTGTGTCAAGCGTTTGTCAAATGATGGGGTGTGTTGCATCAGTCCCGGCTCACAAAGCACTTGCACAAACACAATAATAGGTTTGGCCTCAATTAAGATATATGCGATGTTATCCTTTTGAATACTACGCCCACTACAACCTTAGTGGACCATTGGCTAATCCTGGGGGTTTGCACGTGAGTGGCAGAAAGAGAAAGCACTCTGCACATCCTCAGAGGCACTGTTTCCCACAAGTCCTCGGGCTGAAACCATTCAAATACACCCGACAGCAAACCAGGGCCATTTTAGTTTCATTTGCCTCGTCTTGTCAACCCAAATCTGCGCGAGGAGGGTTGTGCAAACACAGACCTGTTGCGTTTGCGGAGTAAACCACGGTTAGTAAATCCCGGGGAAGTGTGTGATCTGAACCCAGAGGCTGGTTTTGCATAACTCTAAGGTCACAACGGGATCGGCTCGTTTGTGGCCCAGTAGGATACGGAAATCTAACCTGGTTCCATTAAATCTGCCCAAGGGAAAAGGAGAACTCAGGAAACCACGAATCGGGGTTAGTGCGGAGGGTTGACCTCAGAGGAGATCTCCCTGCATGGGGATGACAGCTCAACGTTGCCAGGTTGAAAATCTACGAGGACTGAATGGTTTTCTCCAACTTGTTTCAGGTAGTCCTCGGCTTACGACCAGTTTGAAGTTATGACGGACAACACCCCCCCCCCAAAGGCACTTATGATCTGTTTTCAAAGTTCAGACAGCTGCCCTCCGGTCACGTGACTGGATTTCTGGCAAAGTTTGGTCCCGTGGTGAAGACACCATGCTGAAACCAAGGAGACGATGAGTTCTAATTCTGCCTTAGCCACGGAAGCCGACTGGATGAATTTGGGCCAATCACCAGGAGACGGTGAGTTCTAGTCCTGCCTTAGGCATGAAAGTCAACGGGGTGACTTGGGCCAATCACCAGGAGACGGTGAGTTCTAGTCCTGCCTTAGGCATGAAAGTCAACGGGGTGACTTGGGCCAATCACCAGGAGACGGTGAGTTCTAGTCCTGCCTTAGGCATGAAAGTCAACGGGGTGACTTGGGCCAATCACCAGGAGACGGTGAGTTCTAGTCCCGCCTTAAGCATGAATGTCAGCTGGGTGACTTTGGGACTGTCCTTCTCTCTCAGCCCAGCCCAGCCCACCTCGCAAGGTTGTTGTGGCGGGGAAACGAAGAGGAGAAGGAGGGAGGAACGTTAGGTGTGTTTGCTACCTTGAGTTATAAACATAATAAAGGCAGGATACAAATACATCTAGTCCTCGATTTATAACCATTTCTTTAGCGACTGTTCAAAGTTACCACGCCACTGGAGAAAAGTGACTTACGACCGTTTTCCACACTCAGCGACCGTCGCAGCCTTCCCCCGTGGTCACCTGATCGAAATTCAGACACTTGGCAACCGACTCACATTTACGACGGTCGCCGTATCCCGGGGTCACGTAATCCCCTTTTGCGACCTTCCGAGAAGCAAAGCCAAGGAAGGAGCCAGATTCATTTAACGGCCGTGTGACTAACTCCCTTAACAAGAAAGCTTCACTTAACAACCGTCTCACTTAGCAAAGGAAATCTGGGGCTCAATTGTGGCCGTAAGCCGGGGAACTGCCTGAAAATAAGTAAAAATAAACCCGGCCCCCTGTCCTGCAGACGGGACCCTCTCTTCCCGCCTCTACCCCCCCCCTCTCGGCTGCTTTTGGGACACCTTTGTTTTGATGGACAGAGGCGTTAAATCAAGCTGGAAGTCCTTGCCTTCGCCTGGAGCCGAATCTTGGAGGCAGGATGGGTGGAGGCCAGCTTGGAAAACTGGTCTTGGGACCAGTTGCAAGGCGGGTCCCGCACCGGCAGGCGATGGAGAAGCCGAAACGGAGGTGGGTCAAACGGGGTGCAGCCGCCGGCTCAAATCAGACGCCAGCAATTTTGGCAACTTTAAACACAGCCAGGACTCCCTTTTTTGTTGTTGTTGTTGTTTTAACCAACCAGGATTCCTAGCAACCCATCGGGCTAACGGTGTTTTCTCAACTCTGGCGACGTCGCTTCCCAGAATTCCCCTGCTAGCTTAAGATGAGTGGACTTCCACTCCTTGAATCCCCCAGCTAGCTTGATTTAAGATGGGTGGATTTCAACTCCCAGAATCCCCCAGCTAGCTTGATTTAAGATGGGTGGGCTTCCACTCCCAGAATCCCCCAGCTAGCTTGATTTAAGATGGGTGGACTTCCACTCCCAGAATCCCCCAGCCAGCATGATTTCTATTTATTTTATGAGGGGAAAATCAATTTAAGTGAGAGTAGGAGACCAGACATATTAAAGCAGGGGTCTTCAAACTTGGCCCTTTGATGACTTGTGGACTTCAACTCCCAGAATTCCTCAGCCAGGTATGCTGGCTGAGGAATTCTGGGAGTTGAAGTCCACCCATCTTAAAGTTGCCAAAGTTGAAAAACCTTTGGCTAACTGCTACTCTCTTTCTGTATTGTGCAAGCCAAGCCATCAAAGTCCAGGATACGAAGAATCTTCCCCCATGGCCTACTTACCTAACCCTAATTTGCTCCAGAAACTAACCCTGGCTAGATTTATGCAACTCGCTAAGCTGAAACGCCTGGTTAAATGGAGTTTAGTTTTGTTTGTTTTGCCGTAATCTTTGAGCTTTGTTTGATATTTTGGTCTTCCGGTGGATTGTCTTCTTTTGTGTGTTGTTGTTTTTCTGTAGTCCTCAGCCAGCCTGAGTCATTTAGGAGTTGGTTGGCCTATTAAATAAAGTGAGATCACAACTTCGTGTTGTGGAGTTGTCACTGACAAGAAACATTCCTGGCTGGCTCTCACAGTGGGTAGATCCAGCGGTTTATATAACGTGGTCCTGTGGCTTCCGATTTGGAGGAATCTCACTCGGGGTAGCTTATTCCACAGACCACAATTAAGCCGAATTGAGATTCCTGGCGGAAAGATGGCCATTTCACTGGCTGGAGTGGATGGGGCACTGTACAGGCAGTCCCTGACTTACGACCACAATTGAGGCCCAAGTTTATGTCGCTAAGTGAGAAATTTGTCAAGTGAGTTTTGCCCCATTCTACGACATTTCTTGCCACATTTCTTGAAGTGAATCAATGCGATTGTTAAGATAATAACACAGTTGTTAAGGGAATCCAGCTTGTCCCAGAATTCCCCAGCCACGGGGAACATCTGTGCAGCCGAGCCTCAGTTCTGCATGCAGATTTTTCGGAAAACCGTTTTGCACGGAGCGAAGGTCCCGTTTGCCGCAAGAGTTGTGCCAGGCAGACAGGCTCCGGCTGATGATTAAAACCAGCACAACGGCTGAAGCTGGCTTGCAACGCCTCCTGGGCCCGGCTGCAGGTGACGACAGAACAAGCCGTGGCTTGCAGCAGTTTCGTTGCGTACGGCCTGCTAACAGTTCACAAAACCGTTTCACTTGCTTCAAACCACCCCCACCAACACCAGCACCGGGCAGACAAGCGGTCCTTCCGAAGGGCTTCAGCAGACCGAGGTTTGCACTCTGCACGTGCCCAGGCTGCCCTGGGTGAGTCTTTTCTCTCCCAGCAGGCCTACAAAGACATCTTTTTGAAAAGTTGATAAAGTTGGGTCTGATTTTTACGATCTTTTTTTTTTTAGCGTGTGCCACCGTTGTGAGGCAAATCGCTGCAGTCATTAAGTGAATCACGAGGTCGTTAAGCGAATCCGGCTTCTCCCATTGACTTTGCTTTGTCGGAAGCCTGCTTGGGAAGGGGAATCGCACGAGCCCAGGATGCAACTGTCAAATACATACCTGTTGCCAAAGCGCCCAAATTTGGATCACGCAACTATGGGGATGCTGCGATGGTCGTAAGTACGAGGACCAAGCCGTAAGGTAACCTTTTTTCGAACCCTCTCTAAACCAGGGGTCTCCAGACTTGGCCCTTGGATGACTTGTGGACTTCAACTCCCAGAATTCCTCAGCCAGGCAACAAGAATGCATTTATTGATAAACTCGGGTTAATGTTTTATAGGGCGGCGCTGGTGCCACAAGCGATACCTTTGCAAGCCAAGGAGGAACTGAGGCCGGGGGAACCACGGTTTCTTTTCTTTCTTTCTTTCTTTCTTTCTTTCTTTCTTTCTTTCTTTCTTTCTTTCTTTTTCTTTCTTTCTTTCTTTCTTTCTTTCTTTCTTCCTTCCTTCCCTCCCCTCCTTCCTTTTCTTCCTTCCTTCCTTCCTTCCCTCTTTCTTCCTCTTCCTTCCCTCTTCTTTCTTTCTTCCTTCCTTCCCTCCCCTCCTTCCTTTTCTTCCTTCCTTCCCTCTTCCTTCCTTCCTTCCCTCTTCTTTCTTTCTTTCTTTCTTTCTTTCTTTCTTTCTTTCTTTCTTTCTTTCTTTCTTTCCTTCTTTCTTTCTTTCTTTCTTTCTTTCTTTCTTTCTTCTTTCTTTCTTTCTTTCTTTCTTTCTTTCTTTCTTTCTTTCTTTCTTTCTTTCTTTCTTTCTTTCTTTCTTTCTTTCTTTCTTTCTCTCCCTCTCTCTCTCCTGTCTTTCTGTCTGTCTGTCTTTCTCAATCCGAATTAACACGCGCCGGGGAAATCCGACTTGGCCGGGTCTCCGTTCCTCGCGCGCCCTCTGGCGGCCGCCGCGGGCTCTGCCACGAAAGGAATACGGAAGTGGCGCCGGGCTGGCAAGCGAGCGGCGGGGGCGGCCAGGTCTGGGCTATGCGTGGCTTTTAGGGGCGGTGGGCGAGGATAGCAGCCCGGCCTTGGTGCTTCGGGGTCCCGGGAGGGGTCCGCGGGCCTCGGGGGTCTTCCCGGGCCGGGGGCTGCATTGCAAGGGCGAGCGCAGTGCTTGGAGATCCCCGGGGCGCCCGGATTTTGCGCTCGGGGAGCCCCCGAGCCTGGGAGGGGTCCAGAGAAGCGAGGAACGGCTCTGAAGCCGGGCAGGGGGCAAGGAGGTGTGTGTGTGGGGGGAGACACCCTTGGGCTCCCCTATCGCCCCTTTGAGCCCTCCCCAAACCTGGGTTGCATTTGCTTGGGAAGCTTTGGGCGCCCGCGGGCGCCCCTGGCTCCTGCTGAACCCGGAGGGGCGCAGGCGCGGACCTTCCGCGATCCACTCCCTCCCTTGCGCGATCCAGAACGAGTGGATGGTGCCTGCAAACAAATCCAAAACCAGATTAAAGTAGGACGGGGGGGGGGTTTCTTCAAACTTGGCCCTTTGATGACTTGTGGACTTCAATTCCCAGAATTCCTCAGCCAGGCCCATCCACAAGTCTTCAAAGGGCCAAGTTTGAAGACACACACACACACACACACACACACACACACACACACACACACACACACACACACACACACCGAAGTAGGACACAGCATGCTGGGAGGGACCACCAGTAGAGTAGACCACCCGATTGGGACCAAAGGGGGAGATGGAAAATTTGGCTTGCGTGCCCTGCCATCGAATTGGGCTGGATCAGACCCAAACCGCGTACAGGCAGTACCCGGCTTAAGACCGCCATTGAGCCTCTCGTTTCTGTCGCTAAGCGGGACGGGTGGTCGAGCCCCCTTTTACGATCTTTTTGCTGAGCGGTTGTTCAGTGAATCACTGCAGCTGTCCAGTTAGGAACACGGTTGTTAAGCGGATCCGGCGTCCCCCATGGACGTTGCTTGTCGGAAGGTCGCCCCAAGGGACACGGCAACCGTCATAAATCTGAGCCAGTTGCCAGGGTGGCCCAATTTTGGGGGAGGCTGCAGTGTGAAAAGTGGCCGTGAGTCACTCTATCTAGTGCCTTTGTAACCAGTCGCTAAACGAATGGATGTAAATCGAGAACCGTCCGTAGCGCTGAATTAGATTGTGTCGGTGACGGTACTTTGAGCAGGGACCGGCCGGCTTTTTTCCCCATAAGAATATCTGATCGTTTTTCATTTGTGCTTCCCAGGCTTCACTATGGGGTCACGAGGGGCAGAGAACTGGGCTGCCACCATTCAGGCTTTCCGCCTGTCCCCCACGGCGTTCCTCTTATCCCACGGGAGCGGAGAGACCTTTGGGGCCGACCTGTTGAATGACCTACGGAGCGAAAGGCTGGGGGAAGCAAGCAAGGTATTTTGGGGGCTATTTAATTTCATTTTATTTTAACCTGTATATATTGTGCTGTTTTAATTTGCCCTGTAAACCGTCCTGAGTCCCTCGGGAAAAGGGTGGTATACAAATCGGAATAAATAAATAAAATAAATAAATATGCACGCCCTCCTTCTAGGGTACAAAAAGTAGTAGAGCAACTTTAAGGAGGGTGGACTTCAGCTCCCAGAATTAAGACCCTGGGCCAGCGTACTAGCTGGGGGATTCTGGGAGTTGAAGTCCACCCATCTTAAAATATGCTGGCTGGCGTTTTCTGGGAGTTGAAGTCCGCTTTTAAAATGTACTAGCTGGGAATTCTGGGAGTTGAAGTCCACTCATCTTAAAACATACTAGCTGGGAATTCTGGGTGTTGAAGTCCACTCATCTTAAAACATACTAGCTGGGAATTCTGGGTGTTGAAGTCCACTCATCTTAAAACATAGTAGCTGGGAATTCTGGGAGTTGAAGACCACTTCTCTTAAAGCATGCTAGCTAGCAATTCTGGGATTTGAAGTCCACCCATCTTAAAATATGCTGGCTGGCGTATTCTGGGAGTTGAAGTCCGCTTTTAAAATGTTCTAGCTGGGAATTCTGGGAGTTGAAGTCCACTCATATTAAAACATACTAGCTGGGGATTCTGGGTGTTGAAGTCCGCTCATCTTAAAGCATGCTAGCTGGGGAATTCTGGGAGTTGAAGTCCGCTCATCTTAAAGCATGCTAGCTGGGGAATTCTGGGAGTTGAAGTCCACCCCTCTCGAAGCTGCTGAGGTTCAGGAATTGAGGCTCACCATTTTCTGGCTGCCTCCCCATTCCTTCACCCTCGTCCCCTGACAGCTCTTCTTCCTGTCTTGCAGCTCTCCATCCTGTCTCTGTTCTTGGAATATCCCACCCTGCTGTGCCCCGATGCCAAGACGGGTCGGGAAGCGGCAGCCTCCTTCCTCTCCCTCTTTGCCCAGCTGCATCTCTCTCCCAAACACGTCAGCCTCCGGTGTTCCCTGCTCTTCGCCGCAGAAACGGTCCTGGTGGCGACCGACAGCCTGGGCGAAGACTGCCCGACCTCGCACGAACTGCTATCTGTACTGCTCCATCTGGTGTCCGACCCGAATGACAGCCGCGGGGGAGTCGCCGAGCGGCCGATCCGCGCCGCGGCTTGCGAGTGCCTGCGAGAACTGGAGAGCTGCTACTCGGGGTTCCTGTTGCACCGGCTGGAGATCCTGCGCGCTCTGCAGCAGCAAGAGGTCGCGAGCGTCCATCAGGGCTACACCCTGCTGTACAGCGTGGCGTTGCGGAACGCCGTCCTCCTCCTGGCCCAGAGCGGACAAGGGTGCCTGGGGGACCTCCTGGCCAGCAACGGAGAGTTGATGTGGGAGGCTACGAAGGAAATTGGCAAGCTCTCGCCAGCGGGTCTTGACCAGCTGGTCCTCTTACCGTCCGCGGCAGACCTCAAGGAGTTGAAATTGGTGCTCTCGGCTCTTCTGGAGAGCAGTTACCTCTTAACCTCGGCGGCGCAGAGCCACCTGTTGTGCCACCTGGCTCAGGCGGTGAGCGTGGTGCGCACCCAGTCGCCGGTGATTTTCAAAGCCCAGCTGGCGCGTCTCTTCGGCACGGCCAGCGTGACTCTGGAACACGCCATCCTGCAGCTGAAATCGCTCTTCACCGACAGCCTCTTTACGGCCGAGGACGAGTCCTTCCTCCTGCGGCACCTGGTGGGGCTGGCGCAGCACCCGGCTCTCCCAGACGCCGTGAAGCTTTTCCACTTGGATTGTCTTTTGCACTTCCCCGAAAACCGGCCGCTGGTCTCGGGAACCGACGAACGGCTGCCCGTTCTGCTCACGCCGCGCGCAACCTCGGGTCTTTTCCCTGGCTTCTTCCAGGATCAGGGGACCGTCCTGGCCCGGATGAATTTACTGTGCCTCGTGTGCGTGGAGAACGAGGGGCCCAGTGCCGAACGTGGGGCGGGTTACCTCCTGGAGCACCTCCTGGGCCTTGGAGGCCTAGTGGCCCAAGACGGAGGATTGGACGCCACGCGGCTTTTTTTCCAAGCAGCCTTCATTTTTGTTCAATATTTTGGCTCTCAGGCCCAGCCCATGGCAGAACTCACCCGGTGCCTGCTGGGTCTCTACCGTCACAACCGCACCTTAGCCCCGAACATCATCAATCTGTTGGACGAGACGTGGAGAGTGGATGAGTCGCGCTGGGCCAGGAGCCTCGCCCAGGCCCTGCAAGAATTTGTCGTGAGCATCCCCTTGCACGAGGAAGACCTGAGTTGGCATCTCAAGATCTTAGCCCGGCTGGCGAAGGAGAAGGAAGTTCCCCAAGCGAGCACCATGCAGTTCTTAGCTCGTCTGGTCGCCTCGGGGAAACTCGGGGACTGGTGCTCTGGCCAGATCCTTCTCAGCGTTTGCCGTAACCTGATGGTGTGCCATCCCTCGCCTGCCTTGTCCCAGCTGGCAGCCCTCCTGCATGCCATCTCCCTGGGACACACAGATGTGGATGTCCAAGACCGGGCTGGCTTTTATTACACGCTACTCACCAACCTGTCCAGCGAAAAATTAAGATCCGTGCTGGTCCCCGAAGTTCCCGTCAAGGCTCGGTCACTCTCCTCGTCCATCGTTGCCGACAGCGAAAGCTTCGTAGCTGCATTGACGGTGCACCCGGTGGATCCGGCCCCTTTGAGGCTGCGGCGTGTCGAGATTACAGGGGACACCCCTGCAGTTCCTCCCGCCGAGCAGGAGGTGGACGGGCACTGCCAGTGGTTGCTGGCGGCCCGCTCTCCCTCGTGGATCAGTTTGGCCTACCAGCTGGTCCACGCAGGGCCTGGCACGCCTCCCTACGACCTGCTCCTCTGCGTGATGCTTCGATTCGCCTGCACCAGCCGGCATTACGAGCCGGTGCCCGAACACTGCATTCCGTGCCTTTCCGCGCATCGCCCATCCCCCACGGTGAGGCTGACGCTGCAGCCGCGTTGCCCGTACCCAACGCGGCTGAACGTTTCTGCCCTTTATACAACGCGAGACGGGTTGACGCGTTGGAGTCAGCTCGAACACCTGGACGTGTCCTTTGCCGATCTTTTCCTACCTCTGCCGGTCCCTGCCTGGTCTTCAGAGAAACTTCGCCAGCTCTTCGATGCGCTCTGGCAGTGCCTGCACCCCAACACCAAAGAGGCGCACGCCGAAAGTCTCACCGTGTGGCCCCTGCCACCCCAATCCTTAGAAGGCTTAGTGCGTGACCAATTTGGCAGGTATATCCTAGCTGAGCAAGCCGGCGAGTATAGGATCGCCCTGACTTTACCGCCTCGGGATCACATCCTCTTACAGGTGCGGAGTGTGGACGATTCGGCACGGGTCACCATTCGCACCGACAACTGGAAACTCCTGCCTTCGCTTAACCACTATTTGCAGAGTCTGGTGCAGGCCGGCTGACACTGCAACGCTCCTGTGAGTGAAGGGAGAGGTGACGGGGACAGGAGTCACTCCCTCGTGTTTTTGGGTGGAATGCTAAAATTCTCAGAAATGTTCCCAATAAAATGTATGGTTTGCAACCCCAAAATTTGGATAGAGGAATATATTTGGGGAGGCCATGCATTTTGGCATTTTAAGAGCTGTGGACTTCAACTCCCAGAATTCCGAGGGAGGATTTCTCCCTCCCTCTGACCCAGGGGTGGATCCCTGGCTGGGGTGGAGCGAACCACCGTGCTGGCTGAGGAATTCTGGGAGTTGAAGTCCACAAGTCATCAAAGGGCCAAGTTTGAAGACCACCCCCCCTGCCCTTGACATTGGCAAAGGGGAACGAGCGATGTGTAGGAGTCAACGCTACCCACTTAATTTGTGGCTTTGTGAGATAGCCCGATTCACACAAACAGGCTAAGACCGTTGCTTAGTGTTGCTACCTCACGCTGAATCACAAGCCACCCGTTTCGGTGTCAGATTAATGCATTGGGCCAAATCAGGTCAAGCTTGGCCCCTTTTAAGACTAGTGGCTCCCTCCACCAGCAAAGAACTCTGGGAGTTGAAGTCCGCTCATCTTAAAGCCAGCAAGGTTGAGAAACCCTGTGGATACAGGCGATCAGGAAATACCCGCGGTGGATATCCGGACACCTGCCGTAGCTGAATGTGATGCGTGCATCTTTCCCGTGACGAGTCTCACGGGTGCAAAGCTGTCACAGGTCCCCACAGGACCCCCAACAACCCCAGCTTTGGTTTCCTGGGGCGAAGAGCTGTGCAAAACCCCTTGCGCAAGAGATGGGTCCCCTTTTTCTGCAATAGGAGGGGGGAAAGACCCCAGAAAGAGTACAGAGAAGGGCAACAAAGATGACGGGGGGAATGGAGGCTAAAACCTACCATGAAGGATTGTGGGAACTGGGTATGCCTAGGCATGCTGGCTGAGGAATTCTGGGAGTTGAAGCCCACAAGTCATCAAAGGGCCAAGTTGGAAGACCACACACACACACACACACACACACACACACAAACACACACCCCGGACTACTAATCCTTCCAGCTCTATTCTGATTGATTGACAGAACAATTAATCAGGGGAACCGCTTCCCTTCAGGAGTTGCGGATGCTCCAACACTGGAGGTTTTCAAGAAAAACAAAACACAAAACTGGACTATTGGTCTAGGATGGTCTAGGCCCGGTCCCCTGCTTGAGCAGAGGGTCAGACTAGAGGACCTTCAAGGTCCCTTTCAGCTCTGTTCTAATTGATTGATCTGACTGACAGAACAATCAGGGGAATCGCTTCCCTTCAGAAGTTGTGGCTGCTCCAACGCTGGAGGTTTTGAAGGAAAAACAACAACTGGACCATGGGCCTAGTATGGTCTCTAGGGCAGGGGTAGGCAACCTCGGCTCTTTTATGACTCATGGACTTCAACTCCCAGAATTCCTGAGTCATGCTGACAAAGGAATTCTGGGAGTTGAAGTCCATGAGTCATAAAAGAGCCGAGGTTGCCTACCCCTGGTCTAGGGGAGACGGGGGGGGGGTTGTCTCCAACCTTGGCAACTTTTAAGACTTGCGGACTTCAACTCCCAGAATCCCCTAGCTAGCATGCTTTAAGAAGCCTGAACTTCAACTTCTAGAATCGCCCCTAGCCACCCTGGGGAAGTCCAGAGCTCTTAAAAGAGTGGCCAAGTTCGAAGAAGTCTAGATGATCTCCGAGGTCCCTTGGAGGTCTTAAAAGTTGCCAAGGTTGGGGACCCCTGGGCTAGTCTCTCCTGATTGAACAGGGGGTTGGACTGGAAGACCTCTGAGGCCCCTTCCAGCGCTGGGGGGGTCTCCGTTATCTTACTTTAAGGCTCTCTCCCTGCCACCCTGGGGTGGATCCCTGGGTGAGGATCTCCTCCTCCCTCCCTCCCACCCGGGGGTGGATCCCTGAGTGAGGATCTCCTCCTCCCTCCCTCCCACCTGGGGGGTGGATCCCTGGGTGAGGATCTCCTCCTCCCTCCCTCCCACCCCGGGGTGGATCCCTGGGCGAGGATCTCCTCCTCCCACCCGGGGGTGGATCCCTGGGCAAGGGTCTCCTCCTCCCACCCAGGGGTGGATCCCTGGGCGAGGGTCTCCTCCTCCCTCCCGGGGGTGGATCCCTGGGCGAGGGTCTCCTCCTCCCTCCCTCCCTCCCCCCCCGGGGGTGGATCCCTGAGTGAGGATCTCCTCCTCCCTCCCTCCCACCCGGGGGTGGATCCCTGGGCAAGGGTCTCCTCCTCCCACCCAGGGGTGGATCCCTGGGCAAGGGTCTCCTCCTCCCACCCAGGGGTGGATCCCTGGGCAAGGGTTTCCTCCTCCCTCCCACCCGGGGGTGGATCCCTGGGCGAGGGTCTCCTCCTCCCTCCCGGGGGTGGATCCCTGGGCGAGGGTCTCCTCCTCCCTCCCTCCCTCCCCCCCCGGGGGTGGATCCCTGAGTGAGGATCTCCTCCTCCCTCCCTCCCACCCGGGGGTGGATCCCTGGGCAAGGGTCTCCTCCTCCCACCCAGGGGTGGATCCCTGGGCAAGGGTCTCCTCCTCCCACCCAGGGGTGGATCCCTGGGCAAGGGTTTCCTCCTCCCTCCCACCCGGGGGTGGATCCCTGGGCGAGGGTTTCCTCCTCCCTCCCTCCCGGGGGTGGATCCCTGGGCGAGGGTCTCCTCCTCCCTCCCTCCCTCCCCCCCGGGGGTGGATCCCTGAGTGAGGATCTCCTCCTCCCTCCCTCCCTCCCTCCTGGGGGTGGATCCCCGGCCGGGGCGGAGCCGGCGGGCAGAGGGCGCGCGAGGCTGGCCATGGCCGGCGAGGAGCGGCGCGGGGCGCGGCTGGCGCTGGCTTCGCTGCCGGGGGCGTCCCGGGCGCCGCTGCATCTGCTGCCCTGCTCCATCCAGCACGACGGACCCGCCGCCGTGGCGCGCTACTTTGCGCCCGCCCTCCGGCGCCACCCGGAGGCGCCAGACGGTAAGCAGGCGCGGCCTGGCAGCCGAAGCTGCCCTCCTGAAGCCCGGTCCTCCCCCTCCCCTCCCCTCCCTTCTCCCTTGCGCGCAAGGAGGGGACCAGCGCAGGGCGCGGAAAGACGCCCGGAAGGAGCCTTTTGCAACCTGGCGCCCTCCGCTTTGGAGAGCAGGGCAAGCAGCATTGCAACTCTTCCCCAGTTCGGGATCAGAGTAGAGCTGGAAAGGGACCTTGGAGGTCGTCTAGTCCAGTCGTCTAGTCGAGCAGGAGACCCTAGACCAGGGGTAGGCAAGCTCGGCTCTTTTATGACTCGTGGACTTCAGCTCCCAGAATTCCTGAGCCAGCTTGGCTGGCTCAGGAATTCTGGGAGTTGAAGTCCATGAGTCATAAAAGAGCCGAGCTTGCCTACCCCTGCCTGGCTCAGGAATTCTGGGAGTTGAAGTCCATGAGTCATAAAAGAGCCGAGCTTGCCTACCCCTGCCTGGCTCAGGAATTCTGGGAGTTGAAGTCCATGAGTCATAAAAGAGCCGAGCTTGCCTACCCCTGCCCTAGAGTATACCATTTTAGACAGGTGGCTTCTCCATTCCCTTCTTCAAAGCCTCCAGCGGTGAAGCACCCACAACTTCTGGTGGCAGGCTGTTCCACTGGTTAATTGTCCTCCCTGTCAGGAAGTTTCTCCTGAGTTCCCAAGTTGCTTCTCTCCTCCATCAGTTTCCAACCGTTGTTTCTTGTCCTGCCTTCAGGCGCTTTGGAGGATAAATTGACCCCTCTCTTCTTTGGGGCAGCCCCCACCCAGTACAGCAGTGCTGCTATTCAGAGGGACTACAACTCCCATTCTGCCTGGCTGGTCGCTGAGGACAGAAAGGGTGCGATCCAGTATGCGAACGGGGACGCCAGCCCTTCTGAGAACTCACCTTGTGAATTTGGGGTTACTGTGTTGTGTGAATCAGACCTGGAAGTCTCCAAATTGGTTTTTCAAGCTGGAAGATGGGTGGACTTCAACTCCCAGAGCACTCCAGCCAGCAAATTCCGGGAGTTGGAAGTCCACCCCTCTTCCAGCTGCCAAGCTTGAGAAAACCTGGGTTACTGGGAGAAGCTTTCCTTTGTATGCAGGTTTTAAATTGAATCCTTGCCTGCTGTTTCAGAATTGAGGCCTCTTTTGTCCTTGAAACATTTGGGGTGTCTGTCAAATCTCTCCCCGTTTGCCAGCCTATTGCATTTTTTAATAAGATGCAGGAGATGTTCATTGTCTCGCTGCAGAATCTGCTCCCTGGCTCAAAACCAACCCCCAGAATTTTTTTTTAAAAAAGAGGGGGGATCCCCAATATTTGGATCATCAGTTTCACCCCCATTTCAAAAGTATCCGTTAACCTGCAAAAGTGCAACCTGGCAGCTGTGTTCACACAGCGCAGTGAACAGATGACGGTTAATCTCGATTTATTTTTTGTTAGCTTTATTAGCTTTCGATTCCTCGTGTTTAGTGGGAATCCACTTGATTTTCATTTGGGAGAATTATAATTAGGAGGATAATACCTAATAATAATAGATAAAACACCCTATCGTGGGTTTTTTTGCAATTCAATTAGCATGCCTGCTATTTTTAGTTTGCTATTGATGTTTTGATTCAGTTCTTTCATTATTGTGGTTAGTGGGCTATGGTGGGGAGAGCGGAAATAAGGGGTCTTGTGAATGCAGCCACACCCTGCTTGATTTTCATCGCAGTGGTTTCTCTCTGCCCTGTCGCCCTCATCCAGGAGAGGCCTCCGTCTCCTTCCGTGGCCGAAGCCTGAAAGGCAAGGAAACCTGCCTTCCCAAAGGATACGTTGGATTAGTGCTGGAAGAAGCCAACTTAGGCCTAACATTGAAGGTTTGTTCCTGGAATGGTGTGTGGGGAAGACGAGGCAAAGAGACACTGCCAAGGGACGGTCAGATAAGAGACAGCTGAGCCCTCAGCTGCACAATGGATGGAGAAAAGAGACTCAGGAGGGACCTTCCCTATTTCTCAGGTTGTAAAAGGGGGAGGATGCGAATCTAGGGAAAGAGTTCAGAGTGCGCAGGTAGGTGGGAAAGACCTTGGGGGATGGAGCAAAGGGATTCTGCTTAGGAACGGTCAGATAAGAGTCAGCGTAGCCCTCGACTGTATAACGGGTGGGGAAAAGAAGACTCGGAAGGGACCCACCCTTAGTTCCTCAGGCTGTAAAAGGAGGAGAATATAAATCTATGGAAAGATTGGGAGATGGAGCAAAGATGGAGCAAAGAAACAGTCGGATAAGAGACAGCGTAGCCCTCAGCTTTGTAACAGGCAAGGTAAGAGGCTCAGAAGGGAACACCCCCAGTTTGTAAAGGAGACGGCGGGAGAATTGTAGTTTCGAACTTCCCAGCTTCTTTTAATGCAGCTTGAGCGTGAGATAGAATTAGTTCCATCTACTTGTTATTCCTATCCTTAGGAATAACACTTCCATGCTGGCCTAGGGTGGAGACCTAGATCCAGCGCTCCCTGCCAACAGCACCCCCTTTTTCTGCTCCCTTGTACCCAGGAACGGGAAGTGAGTGTGAAAACAACGTTCGATTCCCTGACCGTGTGGAACCTGGAACAGGCACCAACGAACAGCGACGAGATCCTCATGGCTTTTGCTTGGCCGAAGATTGCTCAAGGGGTGAGTGTTGGGGTTGACTTCAGCGTCGAGAGAGGGAGGGGAGTCCTCCAGACTACAACTCCCAGAATTCCTTCAGTCTCCCTGAGAATTCTGGGAGTGGAAATCCACTCTGGCTGGAAGGCATTATGAACTAGCTCAGGGGTCTTCGAACCTGGCCCTTTTTACAACTCGTGGACTTCAAATCCCAGAATTCCTGAGCCAGCCACGCTGAGGAGAAAGGGAGAGGTTTCCATGCTGAGCCATGCCGGCTCAGGAATTCTGGGAGTTGAAGTCCACGAGTCATAAAAGAGCCAAGGTTGCCTACCCCTGTACTAGCTTAATGAAGGCTGGGTGCCTTCCAGCCAAAGCGGACTTCCACTCCCAGAAGTCTCAGGGAGACTGAAGGAATTCTGGGAGTTTGATCCAGAACTGTGAAACAGGATTGAGATGGAATTGAAAAAACAATTTCACAATCCACATAAAAGCCACGTGGGATTGTTCCCCCCCCCTTATGACTTGTACAGGTAATGCAAACTGTAGCAACCTGCTTTAAAAATACAACACCAGAAGAGACAAAATGGATGCAGGAAACCAGCAGAGCAAAGGGTGAACTGTGATACTGAGGGCTAGAAACTTGATTTTAGTTTGAAGGCGTTTGTCTACCGAGCATCTGCTAGATTTTCAGGTTTTTTGTTTTTTACTTTTTGAGTCCAACCTTTTAGGATTATGAGTCCATTCCTGCTCCGAAGGTTGCAGGCAGTCCTCGACTTAACAGCAGAATTTGACTCTAAAATCCTGTTGCTAAGTGATGTGGGTTTTTTAAGGGAACCGTGCTCTGTTTTACGATGGTTTTTTTTTTTTTTGGTCGCAGCCATGAAGCGAATGTGGCTTTCCCCATTGACTTTGCTTGCCTGAAGCCCCCTGAGAAAATTTGTCAATGGGGACCAGGAGACTGGGAGGCCTCTTGCCACATGCCTGAATTTTGAGGGGCTGCTGTGACAGTCGTAAGTGCGAGGACTGTCGTAAGTCCCTTATTTTATTTTCAGTGATGGAACTTCCCCGGGGTTAAAACGGTCGTTAAGTCGAGGACTGCCAGTATGCATTTTGACACAAGCTAAGTAAGGCCACTGATTTTCTGTGTGTGTCTGCTTGCAGCTCCATGCGCCCGTGACCGATGAGTGAGGAAGGCCACAGCGTTGTCTCAACTGGTCCTCGAGAAAATACGTTGTGCTCCGACTTAACAATGCGGACTTGGGTGGAAAAAAAACATGGAACAAACTTCAGCCCCTCTGCTGCGTTAAGAACGTCCCTTCACTTACTCCAGGGGTCTTCCAACTTGGCCCTTTTCATGACTTGTGGACTTCAACTCCCAGAATTCCTCAGCCAGGCACGCGTGCCTGGCTGAGGAATCCTGGGAGTTGAAGTCCACAAGTCATGAAAGGGGCCAGGTTGGAAGACCCCTGCCTCACTCCTTTTTCCTTCCAAACTAAATTTGCAATTTATAATATTGTACAGCCTCTGGGAAAAACTGCAGCTTCCCATGGATCTTGGACTGTTTTTTAATTATTTTAGGGGTTATTTTTTTTCTTTTTCGCTTCCGAGGGCTTCATTCCCACAGTGGTTTGAGCGCTTCTTGTTTCCAACTGAAGTCAAACAAGATATCTATTTAAAATTTTGGTGCCAGCCGGGTGCTCCTAATACTGCTAGCATTTTAAAAATATAATAATAAAATCTTTCATCATTTCGAAACTAGTGGCGGGTGCTCTGACTTTGAGCTCTGCAGTCAACTCTTTTCAGGCCCAGAATGGGGAGAGGGAGGCAGCCAAAACCCCTTTCCCCAACTTTTTATGAGAAATTAGCATCGCCACGTGGCTCTTTCGTTTTGTAACGTTAAAAGTTCTTCCTTGGAAATTTTGAGATTTTCATTGCAGTTCAGGGCGGGGGGAAAAAAACAAACCTCTTCTTTGCAAATCCGTTTTCTTTGGATCCTTCCTCCACGCCAAGAAAGAAAAGGCAGGGGAAGGGAGGGAAGGAAGGAAGGAAGGAAGGAAGGAAGGAAGGAAGGAAGGAAGGAAGGAAGGAAGGAAGGAAGGAAGGAAGGAAGGAAGGAAGGGACAAAGGAAAGAAGAGAGGTAAGAACAGAAAAGGAAGGGGAGGGAACAAGGAAGAAGGAAAATAAAACGGAGGAATGAAAGAATGCAGAAGGAAAGAGGAAAAAGGGAGAGAATTGGAAAGGAGGGAAAAGTGAAGAGAAAGAAAAGCGGGAAGGAAAAAAAATACAGAAATAAATACAAAACAAGGGGGTCTCTCTCACTTACAAAAAAAAAGAGACTTTGTTCATTTATTCCGATCAAAGACATCGGGTGAGTTGTGGATGGTTTTGCGCGTCTCTTCGGCGCTCTGGCCTTTTCCCCCCAATGAAGAAGAGGCCTATAGGACAGACGCCGTCCTTCTGAGCTAGAGATGTGGGTGGGAGGGCTCCTGCCTTATCCCCCCCCAGAGTTCTGCCCCATAGCATTGTATCCCCCCCCCACACACACACACACCCAGAATCAGCTGCTGGAAGGCATCCGTTCTCCGGCCACTCCGAAGGAGCACCACACAATCCGCTCTCCCCCCCTGGGACTCAGGAGGTTGGGGGGGGCATTCAGGAATGTCTGAACATATATATATATATATATCTGTATATATATCTCTCTCTCCAAGTAGGGCGAGCACAATCCGATTGTGCTTTTCAGCTACTGTACACGAAGACTTGCGGAGTCCTGTCTCGAAAAGGCCATCCAGGAGGCGCAGGGCTGCTCAAGAGTCCTGGGTGGGTGGGTGGGTGGGCTCAGCTTGATCCTGCTGTTACACCGAGGTCTGGGGAAGTTCCCCCCCCCGCTTCCTCTCCTTTGTCAAGTCTTTGGAGATCACCACTTCCCCCTCTTGCTCCAGTCCTTCGGGGTGAAATGTAAACACTTGGAATCGATGCGCAGGATTCGTTTCAGCATCGCCCGCTCGTGCCCGTCCACAATGTCCTCGGAGAGGGTTAAAATATATTGGCCCTGGGGAACGGAGAAGACAAGAGAGTGGGAAGGGGCCTGGGAGGCCTTCTAGTCTGACCCCGTGCTCAAGCAGGCAACCCTAGGCCATTTCAGACAAAATGGCTGTCCAGTAGAAACCTCCCTTGTTGGAGCACCCAAGATTTCTGGTGGCAAGCTGTTCCACTGGTTAATTATTCCCCCTGTCAGGAAATTCCTTCTTAATTCCAGGTTGCTTCTCTCCTTGATTAGTTTCCATCCCTCGTTTCTTGTCCTGCCTTCTGGAGCTTTGGAGAATAAATTGACACCCCCCCTTCTTTGGGGCAGCCCCTCAAATATTTCGACACTATCCCGTCCTCCCCAGTCTTCCTTTTCCCTAAACTAGACATTCCCAATTCCTGAAACCGTTCTTAGCCTCCAGTCCCCACATCACCTTGGTTGCCCTTCTCTGACTAGCGTTCTAGGTTTTCATGACACGCAAAGGTAGTCCTCAATTTACGGCCACTATTTAGCCCAACCCTTCCTGTTGCCAAGCAAGACAGGGGTGCGTTTCGTCCCTTGTTTGCGACCTTTCTTGCCACAGGTAATGGAATCACTGCGGTTGTTAAGCGAGTCACACGGCTGTTAAGTGAACCTGGCTTGCCGGAAGGTCGCCAAAGGGGATCACTTGACCCCGGGATGCTGCGACCGTCGTAAATAGGAGTTGCCATATTTATGGGGACGCTGCAACGGTCGTGTGTGTGGGAAACGGTCGTAAGTCACTTTTTTCAGGGCTGTTTCTAACTGAACGGTCGCTAAATGAGCGGATGTAACTCAAGGGCTACTTGGGTTATTATTATTAACGTTACTTGGCCTGCTGCAAAAAAATTGGGATTTGTTTTATCATTTACAAAAAAAACCCCAACTTTTCAGTCCATTGTTAAACTCTTTTTCTGAAAAAAATTTAGCCAACTCCCCACTTTGCATCTTGTCAAAACGGCAAAGGAACACACCGACATGGGGATTTTTCTTGCTTCTCCGCAAACCGCGATAAAGGCCTCCGGAGCTTGGCATTTACCTTATAATAATTGATGAGATTCAGATATTGAAGCGTAGAGATGACGTCTTCTTTTTTGATGCTCGTGATTTCGCTGATCTCGCTGGAAAAGATGGGTGGGGGGTATATATATATATACTTTGCCATATATATATAGGGCTTTTTTGTCATAGAACGCTCAGAACGGAGTTCCGGCACCTTTTGTGGATGGAACCTTGTAGGGTAGGCAAGGCGGGTTGTATGACGTGTGTGAGTTACGGCACCTTTTTCTTTTACAAAAAAAGCACTATATACATATATACACATATATACACATACACACACACACACACACACACACACACACACATATATATATATATATTTGGGGCAAAGTGCCTTTTTCCCCGTTCACAAATGGGAGAAGGCAAAGTAAAACATGGTGGTTGGGTTGTTTTTTGCCCAATCCGCAACAAGAAAGGAAAAAAAAAATCACACAGCTGAACGGATAGAACAGAATGAATAGGATCATCCCAAAGTGGGAAGGGGCTCAACAGAGGTCATCCAGTCCAACCCCTCCCTTCTGTTATTTCATCCCTGCCTTATGTGCCCCCCCCCAAAAAAACGCCACAATTTGGCAACAAGTCAGAGCGAAGCCCTCAAGTATATAAAAAAAAATGCCTATCGACAAATGTCACCCTCGGTTTTTAGGGATTAAAACCCTCCCTTTTGCCCTCACTTGATGGTGATCTGTGGACGCTCGCCGTTCTCCAGTTTGAGGTTCATCAGGATCTCCAGGATGGTCTGGGACCAGTAGCTGCGGTACGACAACAGCCCCAGATCCGAGAGGGGTTTTTCGGGCGTGCCCGTCTTTCCTTCCACCTTGGACAGCTCGTAACCTGGAGAGGAAAGAACAAAACCTAGTGAGGTGAGAACTGCCCGGGATTTTAAGAAAGCCACCCGGGAGCGACAGAAGGAATTCTGGGAGTTGAAGTCCACGAGTTATCAAAGGGCCAAGTTGGAAGACCCCGGCACTAAATTGAAGACTACAGTTCCTTCGAAACAGGAAAGGTGACTTACTGAATTCAATCAGCAGCTTGCCATAACCCCGTCTTTGGTAAGGGGGTAATGTCAGAATGCACGCCACATTATAATCTTCGGTGGATTCCTTTTCCTGCAAGGGAGAACGAGACAAACGGGAGTGTGAGGCTTGGGCCCTTCCCGTTCCGAGCTTGCCAAGATTTTTGGCCAAACACAGATCAGCTTGGAAGCCAAAATCCCGGGCTTTTATTGTATAAAGAGTTTCCAACAAGAGACTACTTCCAAGTTCTGGCGATTTGATCAGGAACCAAATTAGCCAGCTTAGTCGAGTGTTGGAAGGCGTCAGGTTAGAAGCTAGGAGAGAGAGAGTTCTAGTTCCACTTGAGGCATGAAAAGCAGCTGGATGACTTTGGCTCAAATCACCAGGAGATGGTGAGTTCTAGTCCTGCTGTAGCCATGCAAGCTGGCTGGGTGACTTTGGGCCAATCGCCAGGAGACGGCGAGTTCTAGTCCCGCCTTAGGCCTGAAAAGCACCTGGGTGACTGGCCCATCACCAGGAGACTGTGAGTTCTAGTCCCGCCTTAGCCATAAAAGCCAGCTGGGTGACTTTGGGCCAGTCCCTCTCTCATACCCCAACCCACCTCACAGGGTTATCGTCATTTACGTGTGTTTGCCACCTTGAGTTAATTCTAAAGTCATAAAGGCGAGATATAAATCAACAAATACATCTGCGAATCACCCAGCACTTAGCACTGGTTAACTTTCGGTCTTGCTTTAAATCCAAGTTTCTAGCCCTCAGGACTGCAAAGCCATTCTTCAGCTCCCGAATGCAATGCTGAGTTGGAGGACCCCTGCCTTCTTACCCCCCTTAAATAATTCCCTTCCATCACTGTCTTTTCGGCGTGGATTCCGCCACCTAAAAAACTGGGAACACCCCAAATTTTGGAGACGAGCCACGACGCACCTTGGAGAAATAGCCGACGATGTGGAAGCCTTTGCTGTCGTATTCGGTCATGACGTAGAAAAGAAAAGGATCCGTGTCGTAATAGAGGGTTTTGTGATCGAGGAAGCATTTAGCCAGAAGGCAAAGATTTTGAGAATAACTCTGGAAGAGGAAAGGAAAGACCCAAAGGGTGAACCCACTGTGGAAGTTAGGATCAGTTAGGAAAATGGGGGCATCTGGGACTCGCCTAAGGCAGGGGTAGGCAACCTTGGCTCTTTTATAACTGGTGGACTTCAACTCCCAGAATTCCTGAGCCAGCAGGGCTCAGCTTGGAAACCTTTCCCTTTCCCCTCAGAGTGGCTGGCTCAGGAATTCTGGGAGTTGAAGTCCACAAGTCATGAAGCGGCCATAGTTCCCCCATGCTGGCTCAGGAATTCTGGGAGTTGAAGTCCACGAGTCCTAAAGGAGCCATAGGTCCCCCATGCCAGCTCAGGAATTCTGGGAGTTGAAGTCCACCCGTCATAAAAGGGCCAGGTTTGAAGGCCCCTGCAGTAAGGATCTTTTTCTTGCCTTGTTCTTCCGGCCGTCGATCTCGAAGAAAGAGATGGTTCCTTTGCGGTAGATTTCGTTGCCTGGTGGGTGCCTTAAGTCACACTTCATCTGCAAGAGAAGAAAAGCACAGAGTTGGGTATCTTTCTCACCAAGGAATGCTTGTACAATGAGGACTAGCTGAATGGGGGAGGAAGGGGCCCTTACCAGGTGCCGCTGGAGGCACTTAAGGCTCTTGACATACTTAAGGCAGAATTCGCAGAGGTAGACGACGGGAAGGGCGGTGAGCTCCTGCGGGTAGGGCGAAAAGTACCAGGGCTTCAGGCGGTGGCGCCCCAGTTCGATGCATTCGATGTTCTTCATGCGGGTGACGATGTCGTCGTGGCTGCGGTCGGAGACCAAGCTGCCCGTCATGCGGGGTGCCGAGGGGATCCCGTCCGAGCTGTCCTGGGAATCCTGCTTGCGAGAATCGAAAGGGGGGACCGTCCGGGATGGGAGAAGAGGACGACGCCTGCTCCCTTCCCCGGCCGGCACCCCAGACGAGCACCCCCAACGTCCCGGCCCTGATGTGTACCTCATCTGTCCCAAGACAGTTGGACTTCCGCTTCCGGCCCGGCTGGGCGGCCACAGCTCGGCGGGCGGAGCCATTCTGCAAAAAGAGAGGGGAGGGAGGCAAAGAGGGCATTGCAAGTGGTCCTCGGCTTACAACCACACACACACACACACCGATTTCTGTGGCTGAGGAAGATATTTGTTAACTGAGCTTCACCCCATTTTACGACCGTTCCTGACCCGGCTCTTAAGTGAATCACTGCAGCTGTTAGGTTACCCCTGATTCAGGGGATGAAGAAGTATCTTTGTTTGAGGAGACGATCCCTTGTGGCAGGGGGTCCACTTGCATAGATTTCCAAACCTCTCAGTGTTGCCCGAATTGGCCAACCTCTCGCTTTCTCTTGGGCTCGTTTCCCAAACAGCCGAGCAGTCCTCGATTTACAACAGGTCCTTTAGCGACCGTTCAAAGTTACAACGGCACTGGGGAAAAAGGGACTTAAGACCGTTTTTCCACGCTTACGACCGTGGCGGCCTCCCCAGGGTCACGTGATCAGAATTCAGACGCTTGGCAACTGATTCACACTTATGACCGCTGCCGTGTCCCAAGGTCCTGTGATCCCCTTTTGCAAACCTTCTGACTGGCAAAGTTGAGGGGGAAGCCAGATTCACTTAACAATCGAGCTACTAACTTAACAACTGCGGTGATTGGCTTCGCAAGTGTGGCAAGAGAAGTCGTAAAATAGAGCAAAACCGGCTTGGCCAAAAAAACAAAACCTTGCTGAGCAGCAGCAATTTTGGGCTCCGTCGCCGTCACAAGTCGAGGACTCCCTGTATTCCTTTTTGTGCACTTACCTGGGGAAAAACCGAGGCCTGTGTCGTCTCGCTCACAACAGGGATGGGGGTTGCGGGAGAGACCACCTCCACCTTCCGCTTCTGGAAGAGACCAACGCAAACAAGGTCTAGGGGGGGCCGCCTGTCTCCTCCTCTTCCTCCTCCTCCCCTCCCCAATTTTCCAGCCTGCAAAAGATGGGGGAGACTTGGCCCGGGATTGGTCGGCCTGCCCAAGCCTCTGCAACTACTATCCAGGTGAAGGAAGCTGGAGATGAGAAGAGGGGTCATAGGAGGCCTCGGATTGGCTGGATCACTCTGCGGCATTAAGATGGGTGGGCTTCCACTCCCAGAATCCCCCAGCCAGCATGCTTTAAGACGGGTGGGCTTCCACCCTCAGAATTCCTCAGTCACCATGCTGGCTCAGGAATTCTGGGAATTGAAGTCCACAAGTCATGAAAGGGCCATAGTTCCCCCCATGCTGGCTCAGGAATTCTGGGAGTTGGAGTCCACGAGTCATAAAAGAGCCAAGGTTGCCTGCCCCTGGGTTAAAGAAATAAGGGGTATAGCAGGCCCACTCAGAAGCCTTACGTTAAACGCTAAACCCCACCGGTCAGAGTGGTGGGGACCGTGATGTTGCTTCAGGGATCTGGCCCTACAGATAATTTTTTTTAATTTTTTTTATTTTAATCCCATTTATATCCCGCCCTTCTCCGAAGACTCAGGGCGGCTTACAAGCTTAGCAGTAGCCTTCATTCTCTGTATATGCCTGCTTATTAGGGCTTTCACCCCCCTTCCCCCCAAGTGGCATTATTACAAAGTCAGCTTAATTGCCCCCAACAATCTGGGTCCTCATTTTACCTACATTTACATTTGTTTCCCCTTTCGGCAGCTCAAGAGGGACACGGATCGTGTTGCATTCCTGCCGGATTCCCCCGCTAACACCGAGAAGTAAGTTTGGGATAAGGAAGTAGTGACTGGATCCAAGTCATTCAGGGAACTTCGTTGGTTGGGCAGGATTTGCATCCGGGTCTCCGGTCTCTATAGGGCAGCCCCATCTCCATCTAGCCACCCTGACTGGTGGGCTGGGAGGGAAGGGGTCACCAAACCCCTGCTCTGTGGCCTCCCCATCTCTAATGCGAACCCTCTATTGCTTATAGAGATTCAGCTTACTGCTTCTCCTGCCTGAACGTTTTTCGCAAAACAAGCTTGCCAGTCTGTGAGCAACTGGCCCCGGTGTCACAGAGCATCAATCTCTCTAGTTAAACCAGTTTCAAACTGGGCTAAATACGGAGGGTTCTCAGCACAGAATGGGGGGAAAAAGGACCGTCTTCCACACCTTTTAAAGAGGAGGCTTCCCAAGTCTTAGATCTGAAGCCCGGAGCCTCATCTGAGCCTAGTAGTTTTATAACGATACCACTTAAGACTTATCTACCGCTTCACAGGGTTTGCCAGCCCTGTCTAAGCGGTTTACAGAGTCGGCATATTCCCCCCCCCCCCCGGCAATCTGGGTCCTCATTTGGCTGACCTGGGAAGGAGGGAAGGCTGAGTCAGCCTCGAGCCCGTCAGGATCGAACGCCTGGCGGCGGGCAGAGTTTAGCCTGCCATCCTGCGTTCTAACCATTGTGCCACCACCAATTGAATCCTTCCATGAATTCTCCAGTTCAATTCTTCCAAGCACAGTTCGTTTGTGGCTTCAAGATATTACAGCACTTTTCACTTGGGCTTTAAACTTCGTAACATCAAGCTTAGCCAGGTCTGCTCTCTTTATAATAAGCCTTTGTGTTCCTCTGCTCTACGGCGGGATGTTGTCGTCTGCCCTGCCTCGACTCAGGAGGGAAGTGTGTGTGTGTGTGTGTGTGGGAGGGGAGGGGCTTGGAAGGAAAGGCCACAACGCTCCTGGGCACCCTTCCCCCTCCCCCTCCCCGGAGGTCTCCCTTGCCAGCCCAGACCTAACTCAACCCCGCCCAGCTGGTGCGGCCTCTCGAGAAACGGGCCGAGCAAACGAGACATCGAAGAAAGAAGCCGTGGCGGCCGAGTGCCAGTTTTTGTACCGTGGAACGATGGTTTGGCTGGACGCAGGAGCTGGAGGAGAGAGGTTGGTCGGGCGAGCCAGGGATGGCCTCCCTCTCTTTAGATAGGTTAAAACGGAGGGTTATCTGCACCGGGATGGGTAGGGTTTTACCGCTGGATGGAGTGGCCGGTTGTAGATCCAAGGTCTTCCTCTGAGTAGAGAGGAAGACGGGCATTACCAACAGGTGGGGGAAGAGGATGCGAGTCCTGCTCGGGGCTTGGGGGATGAAGAGCTGCAGCCCAAGGTCTCGGCGGTGGGGGAAGAAACCCATCAGTTGCTGTCCATTTCCCCATCCTTACATCATCATCATCATCACAAAAGCTTCCCTAACCTGGGTTTGTTACAGCCTGGGCAAGGGGGATGGAACTTCGGCCCCCGGGATGGCTAAAGGCGATCCGAGGACCCTCCTCCCCCACCCCCAACGTGCCCTTCCCGCGAACACCTCTTCCCCTCCCCCCCACCCCCTCCCAAAGGCCCGCCTGTCATACCACGTCACGCTCCGGAGAGCTGGGCCGGGATCCCGGCAGCCCGTTCTTAGTGGGAGTCTTGGCTTCCTTCTTCGGGAACTGGATCTTCTTGAGATCCAGCCGGTCGTGAGTGACCCATTCGTCCAGCCGCTTGTTAACTGGGAGGTTAAGGAAAGACACGGAGGTTTAGTCCCACTTCAGGAAAAGGAGCACGGGGTTCAAGGAAGGGGGCGGCGGGGGGGGGGGGGGGAAAGACCCGGTTTGCTCTAGGGGGTTAAGACACCAGGCTAGAAAACCAGGAGACGGTGAGTTCTAGTCCCATGTTAGTATGAAAGCCAGTTGTGTAACTTTGGGCCAATCGCCAGGAGACGGTGAGTTCTAGTTCCTGCCTTAGGCATGAAAGCCGACTGGGTGACTTTGGGCCAATCACCAGGAGACGGGGAGTTCTAGTCCCGCCTCAGGCACAAAAGCCAGCTGGGTGATTTTGAACCAATCCCCAGGAGACTGAGAGTTCTAATCCCGCCTTAGCCACGAAAGCCAGCTGGGTGACTTTGGGCCAGTAAATATATATTTTAAAAAAAACCAACCAAGTTCTGCCATAAATAGCAAATCTCCAGCAAGACATTCATAAATGTCTTGTTTTTCCCCTTTCCAATCTTCGACCTTTTCTGTGTTTCTCCTAGTAGCCGTCGGGTGGCTATTTTTCAATATTTTATTTTCTAAACAGCACGCACCTAGCCAGGAACAGACCAACGTGCAAAAGCCCAGATTTAACCCCCAGCCTTCCAGATGTGTGGGGCAGTTTGGGGAAGGCTGATCTAGACACTAGGACTTCTGCCTTGATAACAAGCCAAAATCGTCCGCTCCTGGGGTATACAGGTGTTCCTCAACTTACAACTATAATTGAGGCTAAAATTTAGGTTGCTAAGTGAGACAGTTAAGCGAATTTTGCCCCATTTTACGACCTTTCTTGCCACACTTGTTAACCGAGTCACTGCGCTTGTTAAGTCAGTAACCCAGTTGTTAAGTGAATCAGAAGGTCGCAAAAGGGGACCACACGACACCACAACCGTCATAAATGTGAGTCAGTTGCCAAGCGTCTGAATTTTGATCATGTGACCATGGGGAGGGGATGCTGCAATGGTGGCAAGTGTGAAAAATGATCGTGAGTCACTTTCCCCAGTGCCACTGTAACTTTGGTCAATAACTTTTTTAAATTTGTTTTAACTTGTATTGATTTTCTTTTAAATATCCTGTAAACCTCCCTGAGTCCTTCGGGAAAGGAAGGCATATCTATCTATCTATCTATCTATCTATCTATCTATCTATCTATCTATCTATCTATCTATCTATCTACCAAATAAATAAATAAATAAATAAATAAATAAATAAACGAAGCGCTGTAAGTCGAGGGCTTAACAATTATCTTAACTTCAGTTTCATCGTGGTCCAGACAGGATTCTAACGGCCCTCTGCTCACCCAAACCAGCTCCCACTTCTATAACCTCCATGGGGAGAAGACTGTGAGAACATTTTCCTTCCCACTTATCCAGCGGCTCCGCGTCTGTTTCGTTTACTCACAATCAATATAGTGAACGTAGAAAAGCTTTCGGCCATTGATGTCTTTAACACTCAGGATCTCAGCCAGTGCTGTGAAATGGAAAAAAGAAAAAGGGGAAAGCAGATTATTTTAAGAGGAAACCAAGTTCGCGTCCCACCAGGCACAAGGTTGACTCAGCCTTCCATCCTTCCGAGGTAGGTAAAATGAGGACCCAGATTGTTGGGGGCAATTAAGCTGACTTTGTAATAATGCTGCTTGGGGTGTGTGTGTGAAAGCCCTAATAAGCAGGCATAGACATAGAATGAAGGCTACTGCTAAGCTTGTAAGCCGCCCTGAGTCTTCGGAGAAGGGCGGGATATAAATGGGATTAAAATAAAATAAATAAATAAAAAAAGTCTGGCGGGTTTATCTTGATACGCTTTACAAAAACTCCGAAGTACCCCAGAAAACACAAAGTCATAAAAAAAGGGCCAAGTAGGCTGAGGAATTCTGGGAGTTGAAGTCCACAAGTTGGCTGAGGAATTCTGGGAGTTGAAGTCCACAAGTTGGCTGAGGAATTCTGGGAGTTGAAGTCCACAGGTCATCAAAGGGCCAAGTTTGAAGACAACCCCCCCCATTTAAGTGAAAGACAGAGAGGTTGAGTGCGCTCTCACCACTACGTCGCACTACCTTGGTTCTAATCTTGGGGTCCCTCCAGTGAGAGTCTCTCTCCCCCCCAGCCCCTTCAAACCTTTCCTCCAACAACCAAGTCTGAATGGGCTTTGTAGTCTCCATGGTCCATTTCACGCGGCCCCGCCCTCCCGCACAGGCCCCGCCCACCACTTCTCAAGCCCCGCCCCTCCCTCCTTAAACCCGCCCCCCCTTTGACTCACGCCACTCGTCCTCGTTTTCTTGGTTACGGCGCAAGACGGGCAGGTTACACCCTTCGGTCACTTCCTCCTGCAAAAAAAGGGGGGAAATTAGGCGGGCCCTCGAGGCCCCCGCCGGCTCCTCTACCCTTCCCTCCGCTCCGCACTCACCACCTCCGCCATCTTAGGCTCTCGCCGTTTGCCGGGGCCTTCTCTTCCGGCATCTGCCGAAACCACTTCCCGAGAGCGGAACCGCTTTTTCCGGTATCTCTTTAAGGCCTACTTCCGGTTTTCTGGAGACGCCGCGGCCCAGCCGAGGTAGACTAGCGGGGCGCACCATAGAGAGCGGCAGCCTAGCTCGTCAGGAAGAGGCTGGAAGCGACGTTGAAGCGGCAAGGCCGCCCCCTCCGCCATTTGCGTAAGGGGCGTGGCGGGAGGTGGGCGGGGCTTTCCCAGCAGGCCGCCGCGTCACGTGGGGCTGGGTGTTTCCTTTGGGTCGGATACTTGGGAGCCGCCGTCGCCGCCGCGGCCTCCGCTCGCCTCCGGCCCAGAGAAGCGGGCGAGAGCCCCGGGCCGCCTTGCCGGGCCTCGGGGAAGCGCCGGCCTTGCGTGGCTGCCGAAGGCCTCTGGGCCCCTCCCTCGCCCGCCATGGGGGAGCCCCTGCCTCAGATGGCGCCTGCGCTGCCTTCCACCACCATGGAGGGTGAGTAGCCCCCCCCGGACCCCCCCCCCCACGTCCCTTTCCCCCCCTCGGAGCCCCCCCTCTGACCCCCCCCCCACATCCCTCCCCCCTCGGATTCCCCCCCATTTCCCACTCCCCTCTCTGACCCCCCCACATCCCTCCCCCCTCGGAGTCCCCCCATTTCCCCCTCTCCCTTGGACTCCCCTCTCTCTGACCCCCCCTACATCCCTCCCCCCTCGGAGTCCCCCCATTTCCCCCTCTCTCTGACCCCCCCACATCCCTCCCCCTTGGAGTCCCCCCTTCCCTCCCTCGGAGTCCCCCCTCTCTGACTCCCCCCACATCCCTCCCTTTGGGGCTGTGCCCCTCCCACCCAGGCACCTGTGGCTGAGGTGGAGGGGACCCCCTTTTCCTTTTAGCGCCCCCCCCACACACACACCTTGTTTTCTCCCCTCTCTTGATGGGGAGGGGAAATCAGACACACACACACCCCAAAGAGGGCCTGCCTGTTCTGCAGTCTGGATGAAGCCTTAATTTTTTAGTTTTTCCCCCCCCCTCCTTCCCCCCCTTTTTTTGTTCTTTACACCAGAGAAAGGGTAGTTGCTGGCCTTTATTTATTTAGAAATTCCAACCTCCCCCAAAATTGCCCCCTTTCACTTTCTCCCCGTTATCCTTTTTCTCCCCCATTTATAGCTCTTCTTTTTGCCGTCTCCCCCCAGAAAACAAGGGGATTAATGGGCAGGCTCCTTATCATCACCATCACACTCAAACACTCAGACACACACACACACAAACGGTCTACTTAGGACCACAATTGGGGCTAGAATTTCTGCTGCTAAGCAAAGCAATTGTCAAGAGGGGTCCCACTCGATTTTACAGCCTTTTTGGGGGTGGGGGCTGTACTATGGTTGTTAAGTGAATCATGGGGTCTTTTGAGTGAGTCTGGCATCCCCCGTTGATGTTGCTTGTCAAATCCGGGCTGGGGAGGTCTGCAAATGGCGATCGCACAACCCCTGCTGTTTGTAAACACATGTCGGTTGCTGAGCGTCCAAACTTCGATCAGTAACTCTGAAAAATGCTGCCAGGGTCATAAGGGTGAGAACCGTTTGTTTTTTTCCAGTGTGGCTGTAACTTCAAAGGGTCGCTAAAGGAGCAGTTGTAAATTGAGGACTACTTGAATTCCCTAAAAAATATACTCCCCCTGTCTTGAGTAGAAGTAGTTTTGGTTTGGGAGGAAATTGAGGGTTTTCTGGGAGAGGTAAAGAAAGACCAGGCAGGGACTCCATGAGACCATCTGGAAGGGTCCCTTGATTCACTCTGACCTTTGCAATCTCTTTTAAAGATGATCTCGCCATCCTAACCTGGGTTCCTTGTGCTTAACGGAGGAGGAGGAGGAGGAGGAGGAGGAGGAGGAGGAGGCTGTGCAGGCGCATTGGGAAACTGCAAACCCCAGAATTCCTAGGGGGGAGGGAAAAATGGGAACAGCAGCTAGGAACTGTGGGAGTTCTCCATTCCAAACTGGACCGTTTCCTAGAAGGCGGTTTTACAACACACCCTTGTATTTGTTGTCATTTTATCTCGGCCTTTTGTGCCTCTTTGAAAAGCAGCACTTGAAAAATGTTAAGTAACCATATCCTCAAATCAAGCTTGAGTGATTCACACACACACACAAAACAAAACACACAACATGCACGCCTCCTTGCTTCAACCCATTTAGCGTCTGCCTTAAAAATGCACCAGATGTGTGGCTTCTTCCGGAAAAATCACCTGGTGGGTTGCATTTTTGAAAAATTCTGACTTGACCGGTACTTAGCTATTTCCTGGTTTGAATCTCTTGTGTGTGTGCGTGTGTGTGTTTTTTTTCTTCACTTTGGGGGAATTTAAATTTTACTTTTTGGACTGTTTGAATTGGCTTGAAGCTGCTGGCTCTTGAGCGGCAAAAGGGTTAATAAAAGTGTGGGGGGGAGAATTTGCATTCCTGATTTTATTTAGGAATTTCATTATTCCATGAGGTTGTGCTCTGATTTTCTATTATTTTTTGAGCAGGGATGTTTACATATCTATCTGCAACATATATCGATATATTTATATTTATTATTTATTTTATTTATTTTAATTCCATTTATATCCCGCCCTTCTCCGAAGACTCAGGGCGGCTTCTAATATAAACACAGGCACGCATGCATTTATGGTATATATATGTATAGGGGTGTGTGTATTTTTATATCTATCTAAAATGTTCTTAATGTTCTAATTGTTTTATATTGCTATTTTATGATAGTAGCGCACCAGAATCGCTTGATAGTGAGATGGCTGGCATATAAATTGTTAAATACAAATACTGGCAGACCTCAACTTGCAACAGTTCATTTAGCGATGGTTCGAAGTTACGGCGACACTTAAAAAAGTGATTTCTTTTCACACAGCCATTGCAGCATCCCCACAAGTCACATGATCAATATTTGGACCCTTGGCAATTGGTTCGTATATATGACGGGTTGCAGTGTCCTGGGGTCATGTGATCCTCTTTTGCAACCTTCTGACAAGCAAAGTCAATGGGGAAGCAGCCAGTTTCGCTTAACGACCGTGTTGCTAACTGAACAAATGCAGCGATTCCCTCAGCGACCGCAGCTGGGAAGGTTGTAAAGTGGTGCAAATTTCACTTAACGAATGCCTTACTTTGCAACAGAAATTTGGAGCTCCGTTGTGACCTTAAGTCAAGGACTATCTGTAAATTATAAGTAAATCATGTATAAATTTATATATAAACAAATTAGGGTGTGTGTGTGTGCGCGCGCTGAATCTTTTGGAGCTTACCTGGATAAAAATATAGTGTATCTTTAAAAAAAAAAAGATAAGAGGGAGAAGCCAAAAGAGTTTTTTCTGATTTTTTTTTCTTTTTTTTGCTGGTGGTGGTGACTATGATCAGCTATCTTGTCACAGATAGACTGTTACTGACCTTGGAGGTTCTCTTCCTCCCAAGCCTGTGTGATGTCTGAGGGTTGTGACTTCATACTTGTGTGCAAATGAAGTGTGATTTTGTTCTTTTTCTCCTTTTGGGCGACTGCTCTCTGTAACTTTAAGACCATGCCTAAAGAAGTTGGAACGTGTTTGTTTCGTTAATTCAGAGGCTGCCTGAATTCTTACTGACTTTGGATACCTTAAAATAATTTAAGAAAAACAATGTTAGAACATAATGTCTATATTTATAAAATTACAGTAGCAACATTGTCCCATTTTTCCCCCCCTATCAGCCAGCATTCATGGTTATTTAATTCATTTTGTACTGTTGACTACACAATTGCCACTAAAATCCATGTAAAACCATAATACTGGCAATAATTATAAATTGACCGTGCTGCTTGACTCTCAACCAATCTGCGCCAAAATTCAACAATATCAAGGAATTGAAACGATAGTGCCTTCCTCAGGAGGAGATTAAAACGGATCGCTTTTGAGTCCAGATTAAGACAGACGGTTTTGCCCAATGCGCATAAATGTTAAACTGGTGACTTAATTAAAAAAAAATCTTATCAAATCTTTTCATCAATAATAGGGTGAGGCAGGAAATAAATTGGTAACTAAGTAATATCAAAGTTAATAAGCGCGCTATCAGCCTAAAAAGTCCAGCTTTATGCAAAACCAAGAAGACAGAAGAGCGATGAAACGGAAATATTTTTACACATAGGCTGGGAGGCCTTGGAAGTATACTAGTCCTCAAGTTACGGCCCCAACTGAGGCTAGAATTTCCATTATTAAGCAAGGCGCTCGTCCTGTGAGTTGCGCCCTGCTTTATGATCTTTTTGCCCTGGCGATTAAGCAGGTTGTTAAGTGAGCCACGTTGTTAAATGAATCAGGTTTTCCCCTATTGACGGGAACAGTCGCAAATGGCAATCCTGTCACCCCGGGGACAGTGTGTCACAAATGCATGTTGGTTGGGAATTCTGGTCACGTGACCGTCAGGATGCTTGTGGCGGTCGTGAGTGCGAGGAGCGGGTTGTAAGCCACATCTTTCAGTGCTGCTGTCATTTCCAACAGTCACAAAAGGAACAGTTGTAAATTGAGGACTATATAACATTCCTGCAAAAAAGAAACCCCCCCCCCCCCAAAAAAAAACCAACCCCACACGCAATCCTAAATATTCAAAAGAAAGAAATTCAGGCACTGCTGTTTTTATTTGGTGGAGAATTTTCCCTGCTAACAGGTGCACTTTATTCTCACAACAGCCCAGCAAGGTAGCACAGGCAGGGAAACCAACAAGCCTAAATTTACTAAATGGTTTAGATTAAGAGCGATGAAAATTATACAGGCAGTCCTTGATTTATGGAGGCAACGGAGCCCCAAATCTCTGCTGCCAAATGAGGCACTTGTCAAGTGAGTTTTGTCACGTTTTTGCAGCCTTTTTTGTCCCCAAGGTGTTTAAGGGAATCACTGCAGTTGTTCAATCCGTGACACCGTTTTTCTACGACTCTGGCTTCGCTTTGCTTGTCAGAAGGCCGCCAAAGGGGATCGCATGACCCCGGCACGCTGCAACCCGTCATAAATCTGAGTCAGTTGCCGAGCGTCTGGATTTTGATCGCGTGACCGTGGGGATGCTGCAACGGCCATAAGCGTGGAAAATGGTCATATGTCGTTTTTATAGTGCCGCCGTAACTTTGAACAGTCACTAAGTGAATTGTTGTAAATCGAGGGCTGCCTGTATTCCAGCCCATCAGGTCTAGCTGTCCAGTTGGAAAAGCTGAACCTGTTGGACTTTTGGCTGAGAACATCCAGCTTTGCTGGTGAAATCCTACATTTTTTCATATCCGGAACTGTGGCAGCTGAGTTTATTTTCTAGACCAGACTTAAAATGTAAGGGGTTTTGTGTGTGTGTGTGTGTGTTTCACTGTATGTTGTGTTCTGGCCCCCAGGTTGTTTTTTTTTAGCGTGTCTGGTGAACCAGACTCTGCGGGGAAACCTTCTGGAAAAGAGCCCTTTCAGCTTTGCAGCAGTCATTGACTGGACCCGGTTTCTAGTCCTCAAGAATTTGGCTAAAGTCGTGCTGTTCTTCCAATCACCACCGCCAAATTTGTACTAATATTTTACAGCCACCTAGCTAGGCTGCCAGTCTGCTACAGTAGCTTGGCTGCTCTTTCTGTTGTGACGGGGTGTGTTATCTGGTAGGTGTGACTGCGAAACCATAGGAATGTGGAAGATAGCTCAGCCAGGAGTGCCATTCAGCTCTGCAAAGTTCATTGGCTGGAACCAGTTTCCTAGTCCTCAACGGCTTCAACAACCAGGAAGGACAACAATGTCTGCTGAAATTTCAGAACTCAAAAGAGCTTCGGGGAAATAAATGGGTTTAAAATTTAAATTAGGCTTAAAACTAGCAGTGCATGCTGCCGTTTAAACTAGGGTTAACATTTAAAGTAGACTTAAAATTTAAAGTGGGCTTAAAACTAGCAGGGTTTGCTGCCATCTAAACTTGGATTAGGACAGGGGGAACTGGGATGGACATGGAACTGGGAGAAAAGCAAATTTGTTGCTCAAACGTTAAGGTGTCAACACCCCCCAGTTTGTTTTGGAAGTTGGTGACTCCAAGCCAGGTTGGGATGTCAGTTTCCAGGATTCCGAGTACACGGAGAGGAAAAGGGCTATATGGGTCATTCTTCCCCAATTGCTAAAAAGAGAAAAAGAGAAGTCAACTTGCCAAATGATAAAACGAAGAATGCTGTTGCAGAGATATTTGACCTGTGTTTAACACCGCTTGATAATTTGCCTGGCTTGCTTGCAAAGACACCCGAAGTTCCTCCGGGTTTCCGTTGGCAGAAATTCAGATGGAAAAGACTGAATGAAAAAAAAAATTGGTGGGTTTTTTTTTTGGAGGGGGGTGGTTTTTTTTTTTTTTTTTTTGAGGAATCTGGTTTCAGAGCTTGAGAACTGAGCTTGACTTTAATTCTGGAACCTGCTTGCTGACGGAAGCCAACATTTCAATAGGGAATCCAATTCTGGTTGTTTAACACACCCGCATACGCTCGGGATGGAGTGAAAAAAAGAAAGAAGCAGAAAATCTTCCCCTACTTCATTGCCAAAGTTAAGGCCGTCTTCTCGTTCTTCTGAACCGATCCCAGAGCTTTTAAGATGTCTGGACTTCCAACTCCCAGAATTCCCCCAGCCAGCCTGCTTTAAATGGACGGACTTCAGTTCCCAGAATTCCTCAGCCAACTCTAGATCTTCTGTAGAGTTCGTTCAAAGGAGTAAATAAACATGAGCAAAGTTCAGAAGTATAATTGGGGCAGAAAATTGCTGCAGCTCGGTGGGAAAAAAAAGTTCTTTTAAGACATGGGTCCCTTCACCTCTTCACCCTGCTTCTCAGTCTGTGAAATATTTGGAAGCCACGTTTCTCTCCGACTTCCTCCTTTTCCGCTCGGCGACAACTTCTCTCTTTCTCTTTTCAAAATCCCCTTCTTCGGAGTCTCGGATCTGGTACCGCCTTGTGGTCTGTACATGTAGTCCTTGAGATACGACACCCCCCCCAAGGGACCCCACAATTTCCGTTGCTCAGCAAGGCATCCGTTAAGTGAATTTTGCCTTGTTCTATTACCTTTCTGCCACCGTGGTTAAGCAAATCATTGCTTACCGGAAGCTAAATGCAGGCCGGTTTCCAAGCACCCAAATTTTGATCACATGATTGTGGGATGCTACGATGGTCGTATGTGCAAACAATGGTCGTACGTCACTTTTTCCCCAGGGCTGTTGTAGCGTCAGTCACTAAACAAATGGTTGTAAGTCGAGGGTGACCTGAAATGGGGCAGAGGGGATGGCTTTTATGGTCAAAAGCCAAAAAAAATCTGATTTTTTTTCCCTGCAAACATTCTGACAATACCTAAACCCAGGTTAAGAAATGCAATTGTTGCTAGCTGTGAAAAAAATAATAATGGAGGAATAGTCAGTCTTGGTAAAAGGTATTCCTGCATTCTAGGTGTCAGCCAGATCTTTTCAGCCATGAGGACTAGCATTCTTCTTTATTTCTTTAATTTTCTACCATGAGGACTAGCATCTTTCTTTATTTCTTTAATTTGTTGGCAGAGGACCTGTTTCACCTCAAACGCGTTGCAATCTGGCTGAGGAATAACCCTCTCTGGAATCATGGAAAGCTCTATATTTAATACAATTCATTGTGGTTTGGGATTTGTAAACCCAATAAGGGTTTACAAATGAAGGGTTCTGTTTTAATTATTGTTTTAAGATAACTATCTTCTGCATTTGGGCAAAATTAGGGTTTAATTTGTTTTCAATATCTGTATTTGTGCATTCTGTTATTTATGTCACTGTTCACCGCCCTGAGTCCTTAGGGAGAAGGGCGGTATACAAATCAAATCAAATAAATAAATAAATAAAATAATGCTGGCTTAATTCAACCAATGATGGTTTAAATAAAACTGGCAAAACAAAAACAAAACAGTAAAAAAAAATTTTCCCTTTTCCTTTCAGATCTTCTTCCTTTGCTTTTTCCAACAAGCTGGAGCCTTCATGGTAAGTTGCACATCCGAACGGTTCTGTTAAAGGGAAAAAAAACCAACAACCTTCCCCATATAACGCCTATGCATTATCTAATCCATATAAAGATATCTTTAAATGTCAGTCACCACAAGCAATTGACAGGAAATGCTGAATTTTTGGAAGGGTTTTAATGTGTCTTGATGGGATTGTATCCTGTTGGAAAGGGCCACTTGCTAAAAAGCAAACCTCTGGGGATTTAAACTTGTGCCTAGCTTGATTTTGAGAATAAGGTAGCCTTTTATATCTATTATGATCGGGGGGGGGGGGTGTGTGGATGGCATTAGAACAAATGATATAATTCTATTATTTTTAATAATAATGTTTTCTTGCTTATATTCTTCTTTACGGATTGTTGTTCAGTGGCTGGGTGTGTACCACACGTCGGAAAGGTGAACGACCACCAAGCTAATCTGAACCTCTGCAGGGTGAAGGGTAGCACTGATGGATGGAATCCCTAGCTGGCTGGGGACTTCTGGAGTTAAAATGCAGACATGTTTAAACAGCTGAGGAATTCTGGGAGTTGAAGTCCACCCATTTTAAACCATGCTGGCTGGGGCATTCTGGGAGTTGAAGTCCACCCCTCTTAAAGGAAGCCAGCAGGGGAATTCCGGGAGCTGAAGTCCACCCTTCTTAAAAGCATGCTGGCTAGGGGATTCTGGGAGTTGAAGTTCACCCCTCTTAAAAGCATGCTGACTGGGGGATTCTGGGAGCTGAAGTCCACCCCTCTTAAAAGCATGCTGGCTGGGGGATTCTGGGAGCTGAAGCCCACCCCTCTTAAAGCAAGCCAGCAGGGGGATTCTGGGAGCTGAAGTCCACCTCTCTTAAAAGCATGCTGACTGGGGGATTCTGGGAGCTGAAGTCCACCCCTCTTAAAAGCATGCTGGCTGGGGGATTCTGGGAGCTGAAGCCCACCCCTCTTAAAGCAAGCCAGCAGGGGGATTCTGGGAGCTGAAGTCCACCCCTCTTAAAAGCATGCTGGCTGGGGCATTCTGGGAGCTGAAGTCCACCCCTCTTAAAGCAAGCCGGCAGGGGAATTCTGGGAGCTGAAGTCCACCCACCTTAAGAGTCGACCAGGTTGCAAAACACCGATTTACAGTAGCCCCGTCCCCTGGACGGCGCAAGGAACCCAATTAAATCCTCTTTCCGATGTGACTTAATCCAAGTTCCTGCGATGGAGAAGGCTTCTTTCACTGGGTGGGGGGATCCCTCTGCCGGGAAATGGTTTGTGCCTCTCTCATTCATGTCCATCGGTTGTAGATCCAGCCAGTTTGGGGGATTTCCCTTTGTCGAGATTGCTTTTGAGTGTTTCTCTCTCTCTTTTTTTTTTCTCTCGGCTCGGTGACTCAATACTTCCTTTTCTCTTCTTTTTTTTTTCTTCCAAACAATGCAAAGAGAAGGAGAGCTTTGTCTTCGCGGCGGCCTAGGGCAGCCGGACCAGGCCTTGAGCTGGTGATTTAGTGGCAGGTTATTCAAGAAAGAGAGCACCCAGCCCCCCCAAAAAAAATTCCAATATTGCTCAAAGTTGGGATTTTAGGAAATCCCCCGTTGTCACGCAGGAGGCCAGGCCTGGCCTGCAAAGAAAATTGTGCCATTGTGTACTATCTGGAGAAGGACACTGGAGGAGGAGGAGGAGGAGGCCTCTTGCAAACCGAAGGCGTGTTTTGTGTTGTTGTTTTTTTGGTTTTTAAAATCTCTTAGGGGGAAGTTCGTTCTTTCGGTTTCTTTTGCTTTCTCCTTAAATTTTCTCCCCTCCCGCCAAGTCTTTTTTATCTGCCTCCTCCTGATTTGATTTGATTTGATTCGTGATTGAATAGAGACAGCTCTGCTGAGCCGCCACCTCAAGATGCGGTACGAGTTGTCCTGGACTTAACAGCCACAATCGGAAGCAGCGTATCTGTTGCTAAGGAAGGTGGTTGGGTGAATTTGTACCCGATTCTACCACCTTTTTTTTTTTTTTTGCCAAGGGTTGTTAAGCAAATCATGCAGCGTGCTGGGCTGGGAAAGGGGTTGTCTCCTGCAATATTAATCCTTCCTTCCTTCCTTCCTTCCTTCCTTCCTTCCTTCCTTCCTTCCTTCCTATTCTTTGCTTTGTTCTCTTTCCTTCCCTTCTTTTTTCTTGCTTCTCTCTTTCCCCTTTCCTTCGTTCCCTCCTTCTCTCTCCCTTTTCCCCTGCTTTCTCAATTCTTTTTTTTTCTTTCCTTCTCTCTCTTCTCCCTCCCTCTCTCCTTCCTTTTACCTCTTTCTTTCTCCCCCCTTCCCTTTCTCCCTCCTCCTCCTCCTCTCCCGTGCTCTCTTTCCTTTTCCTCTTTTTCCCCCTTTCCCTTCTTCGTTCCCTTCCCTCCGTCCTTCCCAAGAACCCGCTCCCAGCAGCGCCCCCATGGTGGAGATCATCGAGCAGCCCAAACAGCGCGGCATGCGCTTCCGTTACCAGTGCGAGGGCCGCTTGGCCGGCTCCATCCCGGGGGAACGGAGCACGGACACCACCAAGACGCACCCTACCATCAAGGTCAGCCTTCCCTCCTCCTCCTCCTCCTCCTCCTCCTCCTCTTCCTCACCTGCCCAGAAAGGCACCCATTTCCCAGAAGCCTTTGCATCGGATGGTTTTCCAAAACCCGGTCCCCTCTGACGCCGTCCGGGCCAAGTGAAAAGTTACTGGGGACGGGGTTGGTGGGGGGAACTCTCTGGGCATCCTTCCTCCCCCCCCCCCAGCTGGGCGGGAAGGTTTCATCCGGACGTGCTCACTCTGCTGGGCAGCCATTTTGCGAATGCGCCCCCCGTGAAACCCAACCTTCCCTTCCTCGGGGAGGAGGTGCCTCCCCCCCGACCGCTTGCCTCGCCCGTGTCCAACTCTTTCCTTCTTTTGCCCCCCTCCCGCAGATTCACAACTACCAGGGGCCGGGGAAGGTCCGCATCTCCTTGGTGACGAAGGAAGCCCCCCATCGGCCTCATCCCCACGACCTGGTGGGCAAGGATTGCAAAGAAGGCTACTACGAGGCCGAGTTGTCTCCGGAGCGCTCCATTCACAGGTGCGTCTCCGGGGACTCGGCGCCTTTTTCAGTGAATACCTGGGCAAGGAGCGGGAAGTGGGAGGTGGAAATCGGGAGGGCATCACCTCTTGGTCTCTTTTCCTTCCCGAGTGGCGCGCTCACGCCTGCCTTTGTTCCCCAGCTTCCAGAACCTGGGAATCCAGTGCGTGCGGAAGCGGGATCTGGAAAAGGCCGTGGCCAAGCGGATCGACACTGGGAACAACCCGTTCAGCGGTAAGGAAGGCTGAGCTGTGTGTGTGTGTGTGAGAGAGAGAGAGAGAGAGAGAGATTGCGGTAACAATGTAGAAAACTCTAGCAATCTTGGGTTCAGAGTAATATTTTGCATACTTTTCTCTTCCCGGTGCTGCTGTCTGGCAGTTGTAACTTCGAACAGTCACAGAGTGAAGTGTTGTGGGTCGAGGATTACCTGTACATAATCTCAGATTTCTTTCTTAGCTGTATTTAATCCCCCCTAATAACCACCCTATAAAGTAGGGCTGGGAGGAGGAGACAGCTTCCCCCCACCCCCATCTTTCGGTGGGCTCCGTGGTTCAGCGGGGACTCAACCCTGAGTCTCCCCAATTCAAGAGTCAACTTAATATCCTTCAGTGGCCTTCTAAATCTCCTTCTCTCCACTTCCCCCCTTCAGTGCCGATGGAGGAGCTGAAAGGAGATTACGACTTGAATGCGGTCCGACTCTGTTTCCAGGTCTGGATTCGAGATACGGGCACGGGGCACTCGATTCAGCTGCCCCTGGTGGTCTCCCAACCAATCTACGACAACCGTGAGCGATGGCCAAAAGCGGGGGGGAGGGGGGGACACGGGGTGGGTGGCATGGCGTGGCGTGGCTCGTTTTAGGAGAAGTCATTAAGTGTGAGGTCCAAGCACAGCTCACTTTTATCCATTGCCGTCTCGCTTCGAACGGCCGCTGAATCGAGGGTTGTAAGCCGAGGACTTTTCCGCAGGTGCGCCCAACACAGCCGAGCTGAAAATTTGCCGCGTGAACCGCAATTCGGGGACCTGCCTGGGGGGAGACGAAATCTTCCTTCTCTGTGACAAAGTGCAGAAAGGTAAGGGCTTGTTCCCAACGCCCCTAGGAAATTATTATTATTTTTTTTTTTTAAAAAAGTCCTACTATGGAAATTCTCCGTCATCCGGGCCACGGTTGTCCCAAGGGCGCTTAATTTTTTTATTCCAGGAGGCAACTGGACTTCCTTTGTTTTTCCTTGAAGACGTTTCGCTTCTCGCGGAAGAAGTTAATCTTTCAGTTCCGACCGAAGGGTGGGAGGGTTTATATTCCTCGCGGTCCTCTGGTCCTTTAGTGCTCTTTCTGAGTTATTTGAGGCCGCGTGGAGGTTTATCTCTGCCCTCGGGGTCACCTGAGTAGGGCAAATGGGTGTGGAACAGCCCTTTCAGCAGTTCCAAGCTTTCATTTCTTGCCCATCTCCTGCGCGTTTTATTTTCCGGCGCCCGGCAATGTTTTCTTGAAAGCATTTGGTCAGTTCGGGGAAAGGACCGGCCTCCCTCGGCTGCTTCTCCACGCCTCTGCTTTTCCCCCCCCCCCTCTTCCAGAGGACATCGAAGTCCGCTTTTTCAAGGATTCCTGGGAAGCCAAAGGCTCCTTCTCGCAGGCCGACGTCCACCGGCAGGTGGCCATTGTCTTCAAGACGCCGCCTTACGCGGAGCAGGCCATCCGTGAACCCGTCACGGTCCAGATGCAGCTGCACCGTCCGTCGGACAAGGAAGTCAGTGGCTCCATGGAGTTCCGTTACCTCCCGGATGAAGGTATCCGCTCGTTCGAATGTCGACTTGCTTTTGGGAAGATCAGGGGAAAATCTCTCTAGTCTGTTGCCAGCAAGGTGTGTGTGTGTGGTGGTGGGGGGAATATTACAGCTGTGTCACGGGAGGAGTGCGCAAACTGGGCACAAATCCATTCAGAGGTGTGTATATATATGATAGGTTGCTGACCCTTTGAGTGTCCACTGAGCGCCGGATAATCAAGGGAAATCTTTTCTATCCATAGAAAATAAGTTGGTTTAGTAGTTATGGCACGAGGCTGGAAACCAGAGGCTGTGAATTCTAGTTCCACCTTAGGCATGAAAGTCAGTTCTGTCCCTTTGGGCCAATCACCAGGAGATGGTGAGTTCTAGCCCCGCCTTCGGCATGAAAGCCATCTGGGTGATTTTGGGCCAATCACTAGGAGACGGTGAGTTCTAGTTCTGCCTTAGGCATGAAAGCCAGCTGGGTGACTTTGGGCCAATCACTAGGAGACAGTGAGTTCTAGTCCCATCTTTGACATGAAAGCCAGCTGGGTGACTTTGGCCCAATCACCAGGAGACGGTGAGTTCTAGTCCTGCTTTAGGCATGAAAGACAGCTGGGTAACTCTGGCCCAATCACCAGGAGATGGTGAGTTCTAGTTCTGCTTAGGCATGAAAGGCAGCTGGGTAACTCTGGCCCAATCCCCAGGAGACGGTGAGTTCTAGTCCTGCCTTAGGCATGAAAGTTAGCTGGTGACCTTGGGCCAGTCAGTCGTGAGTCTGACCCATCTCACAGGGTGGTGGTTGTTGGGAGAAAAAGAGGAAGGAATGTTAGGTGCTTTAAGTCAGTTATAAAAATAATAAAAGGCATAATAAAAAATAAAAGCCCTATCTATCTAAACCCCTTCCTCCCTTTGGCAGGTGATTTCCATCGCATTGAGGAGAAGCGCAAAAGGACGCTGGGCACATTCAAGAACTTCGTACAGAAAACACCTTTTGCAGGTAAAAAGCTGGCAGCGTTTAAAGAAACTCAATGGAGGGGTCAGCCCCATTTGAAAGGGCTAACTTGGAGAGTGAGGAGAGCCCCTTTGATTTGGTTGGGGCTAGGCAGGTGAGGAGGACATCCTTCAGAGGGTTTGGACTACAATGCCCATCAGCTCAGGACTGGTCTAGTATGTCAGGCAAATAAAGTCACGGATGGGACTTTGGTGAGATGTGAGGACCTCATGGATTTCAGGAGTAACATGATCAAAAAAGGCCGTTATCCTCTTAAAATAAAGGTTTAGAACAGGGGTGTCCAGCCTTGGCAACTGGAAGGCTTGTGGACTCGCAACTCCCAGAATTCCCCAGCCAATTTAGGCCAATCGCCAGGGGATGCTGGTGCTGGCTGGGGGAATTCTGGGAACTGGAGTCCTGAAGTCTGAACAGTTGCCAAAGTTGGACACCCCGGTTTAGAAACAAGAGCTAAAAGGAAGGAAAACGGAGGCCGTGAAGAATTCCAGATCTTGGCCCTTTCAGCCCACCTCAAAGGCACAGCGCTGTGTTTTTTTTTCCTTCCAAAACCACCAAAATGGCTCTTTGAAATAACAGGTTTATTTTTTAAAGGTGAGCCTTTCCGAAGGTTAACATTCATGGTTACCCTGTTGTTTTCCTTCCTCAACAGTAGGAGCCACAGAAGCACAATCTCCGCGCCGCATCGCCGTTCCAAAACACGGAGCAGGCCGGCCTAATGCCAATGGTGAGTGCTTCCTCCTTCCCAAATATTTTCGGACGCTGCCCAGAGAGGTCCGGAAGGATTTTGGAAGACTTTGTAAACCCGCATTTTGGTGGAATGAGGCAACGATCCAGGAGAATGTTTGTAGCTAAGGGGGTTGAACTCTGGGGGGGCCCTTGGTGCTCTCCGAGCTGGGTTGTTTTCTTGCAGACGTTTCGGGACCCAACTAGGGAACAACATTAGCGCAAGAAGGGGCAAAAACCGATTCCCTTTTAGCAGGGAGAACAATGGATCGGTGGAACTCCTTGCCTCCAGAGCTTGTGGGTGCTCCATCGCTGGAGGTCTTTTAAGAAGAGATTGGACAGCCGTTTGTCTGGAACGGTCTAAGCCCGGTCTCCTGCTTGAGCAGGGGGTTGGACTAGAAGACCTCCAAGGGTCCCTTCCACCTCTCGTTACTCTGTAAGGGTCTCCAGCTTGAGCAGGGGGTTGGACTAGATGACCTCCAAGGGTCCCTTCCAACTTTTGTTATTCTGTAAGGGTCTCCTGCTTGAGCAGGGGGTTGGACTAGAAGACCTCCAGGGTCCCTTCCAACTCTCGTTACTCTGTAAGGGTCTCCTGCTTGAGCAGGGGGTTGGACTAGAAGACCTCCAGGGTCCCTTCCACCTCTCGTTACTCTGTAAGGGTCTCCAGCTTGAGCAGGGGGTTGGACTAGAAGACCTCCAAGGGTCCCTTCCACCTCTCGTTACTCTGTAAGGGTCTCCTGCTTGAGCAGGGGGTTGGACTAGAAGACCTCCAAGGGTCCCTTCCACCTCTCGTTACTCTGTAAGGGTCTCCTGCTTGAGCAGGGGGTTGGACTAGAAGACCTCCAAGGGTCCCTTCCACCTCTCGTTACTCTGTAAGGGTCTCCAGCTTGAGCAGGGGGTTGGACTAGAAGACCTCCAGGGTCCCTTCCACCTCTCGTTACTCTGTAAGGGTCTCCTGCTTGAGCAGGGGGTTGGACTAGAAGACCTCCAGGGTCCCTTCCACCTCTCGTTACTCTGTAAGGGTCTCCAGCCTGAGCAGGGGGTTGGACTAGAAGACCTCCAGGGTCCCTTCCAATATTAGTCTGTATTCTCTTTCTTTCCCTCCCTTTCTCTCCCCCCCCCCGCTCTCTTTCTCTCTCCCCCCCCCCCCCCCCGCCCTTGGTTCCAGTTCTCTTTTCTTGCTGGGGAAGGAAAGACCCAAACCGGCCTCGTTTCCGAGAGGGCTTATTTCTCTGCTTTAGGCCCAGTGAGCCGATTTCAGCCGTCGCTCGTGTAGGATCCGAAACCCTGACCCCTAGTCTCAAATTTTGAAGAAGGCCTCCGTAGCTTCTTTGCCCGCGGCCCAGTTTCCTTAGTAAGCCAAACTGCTAAGCTTGTAAGCCGCCCTGAGTCTTTGGGGAAGGGCGGGATATAAATGGAATTAAAATAAATAAAATATACATAGAATGAAGGCTACTGCTAAGCTTGTAAGCCGCCCTGAGTCTTCGGAGAAGGGCGGGATATAAATGGAATTAAAATAAATAAAAATAAATAAATGCTCTGCTTCTCCCTCCCTCCAGCCATGCCGGGCTATCTAGGAGCGTCAAGCCAGCCGCCCCTGCGCCCGATTCAGAAGCCCCAAGTCACGGCCCAGCCTCCCGCCGGCTTCTTCGTGGGCTCCAGCCACTCCACCCCGCCGCCTCCGGTGGCCGCCGCCTCCGGCTTCAGCACCGTCAACATGGAGGACCTGTCGTGCCTGGGGGTCTCCCCGCAGGTGCCGCCCTCCTCCATGGACACGGAAAGCAGCATTGCCGACGCCTTCCTGCACCTCCACTTTGAAGGCGGGGATCCCCTGGGGGGCCTTTTGGACGACGCCCAATACAGCAGCCTGGATAGCATCAACACCGCCGAGTTCCGGCAGATGCTCAACGAAGGCGCCGGCCCCGTGCCGCTGCCGGGGGACAGCCAGGGGACCCTGCTAACCTACCCGGAATCCATCACTCGCTTGGTCAGCCAGCGGAGGGCGGGAGGGGAGCCCGGCGGCGGCGGGGGGGACGGCGGGGGGCCCGCCGGTTCGACCAACAACAGCTTCCTCAACGGCCTCTTGGGGACCTTTCCCGCCGAGGACAGCTTTTCGTCCATGGTTGATCTGGATTTGAACTCGCTTCTCAACTCGTAAGAATTCCAGGGGTTGGGCCCGCCGGTCCGGCCAATTGGAGACTCGCAAGTGCACTCTTTAGCCTACGAGGCAGGGCGGCTTTCCGGCTGTTTGGGGGGGACGTGGCGGGAAGGGTCAGCCTTCAAAGGGGGTGGGTGGGCTTGACCTCTGCAAATTGGACGTGTTCTGTGCCCCACCCCCCAAGCCCCCATATGCCTCCTCTTTGGGGAGCTGACAGTATGAACATAGGAGGGGAACGCGACGTGCCTTTGAGCATTTTTCTGCCTTCTGATTTGGCAGACGCTCTTCTGAGTTTCCTATCAAAATGCAGCTCTGGATATATATATATATATATATATATATATATATATATATAGGCTCAAATTTCCCAGAGTTTCAAGACATTTTTTTAAATACTGCAGGTTTAAAAAACAAATTAGGATCCCACTTTTGTTGTCCCCCGGCTTGCCACTTTTCCTACTCAGCTGGCCCAAGTTGGCCCCCCTTTTTTAAAAAAGAAAAAAAAAATCTTGCAGAATTCCCTTGCCTTTAACGAGGCAGCCATCACCATGCAGGTAGTCCTCGGTTTACAAAAACTCGTTTTTTTCAACCGAAGTAACAACGGCGCTGAAAAAAAAGTAACTTACAGCTATTTTTCACATTCTGACCGTCGCGGCGTCCCTAAGGTCAGGCGATCCAAGAGTCAGATACGTGGCATCCGACTCAGTGTTACGGCGGCCGCAGCGTCTCCCGGGGCCACCTGCTCCCCCTTTTGCGACCTTCTGACAAAGCCGATGGGGAAGCCAAGGTCACTTTAACAATCGTGTTATTAAGTTAACAGCTGGAGTGATTCCTTGAGCAGCTGTGGCAAGAAAATGGGACAAAACTCACTCAAACAAACGTTTCACTAAACAACAGACCTTTGTGGTCAGAAGTGGAGGACTACCTGCATAGGACTGACGCCGTGCCGGTTACGTTTTTGGCAAGGCACGGAAACTTTGATTGGGGTGCCTTTTGTACACAAGACTCCGTTTTGTGCCTTAAAAACGCTCTCGCCGTTTTCCTGACGGGCCAGACTAAATGCTGGAAGCTTCCCCCCAAAGCGGGATGCGATGCTTTCGAACAAAGGCCCAAGAATCCAGAAATGGTTCTTGTCAGGCTTTGCAACTGCGTGTTGGGAGGGGTCAAGCCTGTGTGATTGCGTGTTCTTTGAAGATCAGCCGCAAGGCTACTCGACCAGACAATGAAGGTAAAGGTAAAGGTTCCCCCGCAAACGCGTGCTAGTTGTTTCCAACTCTAGGAGCCGGTGCTCATCTCCGTTTCAAAGCCGAAGAGCCAGCGCTTGTCCGAGGACGTCTCCATGGTCATGTGGCCGGCATGACTAGACGCCAAAGGCGCACGGAACGCTGTTACCTTCCCACCGGAGCGGTCCCTATTTTTCTACTTGCATTTTTACGTGCTTTCGAACTGCTAGGTTGGCAGAAGCTGGGACGAGTAACGGGCGCTCACTGTTACGCGGCACTCGGGATTCGACCCGCCAAACTGCCGACCTTCTGATCGACAAGCTCAGCGTCCTAACCCACTGAGCCACCGCGTCCAATGAAGGAGGAGGACACAAAAGGAAGCCAAGTCTTTTATGTCTCTCGGCTGGCCGAGGTGCGGGCACCCTAAGGAAAATTAAAGGGACTTCATTCACATCATTAATGCACCGACTTTGATTTAACAGGAATCTGGATTTGTAGGGCCGCGACTAACCGTGCTTGGCTGGGTTAACGCAACACCCGAAGCCTCAAAAAATAATCTGACATCTTGTGTGAATGCAGCTGGCAAGCCCAAAGGGATAAGCGGCTTATTTTTCTGCCTGCTTTTTTTTTCTTTTCTGCTTTCTGGCTTCAGCAAAAACCCAGTTAAGAGTTGCAAAGTTAGTCCGTTTAGGCCAGATGGAGAGGAGCAACGTATACCTCCCCTTCGACGTGGATTCCGACGGGATCCCGCACGCCAATCCTGCAGGGTGCAAAGAAGGGAGCTGCGTCGCAACCCTGCTGCCTTCATTTCTTTTTTTTTTTGTACTATGCAACTTTTTTATTTTTTTAAAAAGCGGGAGTGGATGTTTAAAACCGTAGTTAACCTGCTGTTGTTTTTTTAATGTATTTCTTTGCTGCTTTTTTTGGGTAATGTAAATTGACCGTACTTATTTTTTTTCTTCTCCTCACTGTAGCAGGTTCTAATAAACTAAAGCCTCAGCACCGCTATGTAGAAAGATGTGTGTTTTGGACCGAGTGGGTTCCCCAAAGTTTGACTGGTAGACCTTGATTTACAACCGTTCGTTTAGCGACCGTTTGGAATGACTAAGAACGCTGGAAAAAGGGACCCTAATGGCTGTTTTTTCACACTTACGACCGTTACATCGCCCTCGTGGTTGTGTGATCAAAATTTAGACAGTGGCAACTGGCGTGTGTTTATGACGCTTGCAGTCTCCTGGGATCACGTGATCCCCTTTTGCAACCTTCTGACAAGCAAAGTCAGTGGGGAAGCCGGAATCACTTCACCAAGTTACTTACAACTGCAGCAAATTCATTTAACTGGGGCAGGAAAGTATTCTTCCGTCACTATCCATGGACCACAACTCCCAGAAGCATGCTGGCTGGCTGAGGGATTATGGAAGTCCACCCCTCTTAAAGCATGCTGGCAGGGGGATTCTGGGAGTTGAAGTCCACCCTTCTTAAAGCATGCTGGCTGAGGAATTCTGGGAGTGGAAGTCCACCCTCCTTAAAGCATGCTGGCAGGGGGATTCTGGGAGTGGAAGTCCACCCATCTTAAAGCATGCTGGCAGGGGGATTCTGGGAGTGGAAGTCCACCCATCTTAAAGCATGCTGGCAGGGGGATTCTGGGAGTGGAAGTCCACCCATCTTAAAGCATGCTGGCCGGGGGATTCTGGGAGTGGAAGTCCACCCTTCTTAAAGCATGCTGGCTGGGGGATTCTGGGAAGTGAAGTCCACCCTTCTTAAAGCATGCTGGCTGAGGAATTCTGGGAGTGGAAGTCCACCCATCTTAAAGCATGCTGGCTGAGGAATTCTGGGAGTGGAAGTCCACCCTTCTTAAAGCATGCTGGCTGAGGAATTCTGGGAGTGGAAGTCCACCCTTCTTAAAGCATGCTGGCAGGGGGATTCTGGGAGTGGAAGTCTACCCATCTTAAAAGTTGCCATGTTCGTAAACCTCGAGAGCTACCTGCTTAATATAGCAGAGGTGTGATAGTCAAAGAGACCTGATTTCCACTCGAACATTCATTTTCCACCCTCTTCAGACCATGAAAAGCTGAATTCGGGAACGCCTATGTTCCCTCCATGCAACACATTAGGGCCTCTTTGTTCCTTCTCTCTGCTCCCAAAACAGCCAAAGAGCTTTACTTTCTGACGCTCGGAGAGTTTGAGAACTTCCCCAAGCCTTTTGCAAGCTGGGTTCATTGCAAAGGTGCTTTTTCAAAAGCTGGATTCATCTATAAATTCCAAAAGTAAATCCTCAGGGAAAGGGGGCAGAGAGAGTGCCTTTTATTTTCAGTTTAGTTACAGGTGAACGCAGCCAAGAACCACAAAAATAAAATTCAATTGCTTTTTGAGCAAAGACAGAAGATTTTGCCTACCTCTTGCCCGGCGTTTTCCACTTCGCACCTCCGTCAAAACTTAGTACTATTTTTTCTCCTCTGGTGCCGCAATTCGGATTTTGATATCTCCCCCCCCACCCCACTCCCCAAATCCCTTCCTAGATGGCAGAAATTGGACACTGCAGCCAATTACTGCTTTCCACTCCTGGTGAGCCATTCTGCAGAAAAAGATTGGTAAGGATGATCTGTTCGGCTCCTCCTACAAGAAAAAGACTGTTTCGAAGCCCATCAGCCCTCACAAGGTTGCGCAGCACACACATTGTAGCAGTTTAATGGTAAATGCAGAGGTTCACTCATGTAATTTGTCACAAAAATACGCTTTTTGAGCTTCTCGGCCAGAACTAACAGTCCCGCAATGGAGGCAGAAATCCCATCGAGGCAAGCTTTCATCCATCCCGCCTGCGGCTGGGCAAATCTACCACCTCTTGAGAAAAAGAGAGTCAAGATTGCACAGTGGGGTTTGTAGTCCCCAGCCTTAAGTGTGGTTTCCTCCGGGAGTGTTAACTCTCTGAAGACCGGGCGTCTTAAGTCACTTCGCTGTTGCTCACCTTATTGATGATACGTGAGCGCCGGGGGACGCATTCCAGATCAAACCTGCTTTCGTAAATGGTGGGGCAGAGATGCCAGCGGTTGTCACGGTAGATGCCCAGGTAGGTGTAAGCGTCAGGCTTGTAGGATAAGAGGCACTTGACCCCCGTGTCCCGTATCACGGAATCGGCCACCAGCACTTGCTCTTCGTTGGTGAAATCGTCTGTGTACACGCAGATCACGTGTTTGTGGTCCGAGTCGGGGCAGCAGGGGCTGACTTTGGCCACCCCGATTCGCCCTTCAAGGACCGCCCGGGCGATGCCAGCCCAGGCGTGGTCCACTTTGAAGCCAGTGTCCAGGTGCATCAGCCATTTACCGGTCAGGACCTGCCGGTTAAGGGCCAGTTCCTTGATAGACTCAAAAGTCACGTGGCGCCCGCTCAGCTGTAAGCGTTCCCAGTCCTCTTGAAGTCCGACAACATTGCCAGATTCTGGACAGAAGCTGGGGCCGTAGATGGCAATCCAGCCCACCGGCTCGATGTTGCACTCCGGGTTTCCGTAGCGAGAGACACGGGATGGCTGGTAGGTCTGGAGCCATTCCTCAAATTCAGCTTTGGGGGTCTTGCGGGCGTCAAAGACCACCCAGGAATCCATGTCTGCGGCCATAGCTTCAGCAGCCAAATCCTCACTGGCAAAGTTCCCATCCTTCCCAGTCTCGTCATGCTGGCTAGCCATGGTTTGGCAAGGCACCTGATGGGAGAAAGGTTAAATCAGTTGCCAAGTGTCTAAATTTTGACCACGTGACCAGGGAGATGCCGTAATGGGTGTGAATGTGAAAAACAGTCCAAAGTCACTTTTTTCAGTGCCGATGTAACTTTGAACAGTCACTAAATGAGCTATTGAGAGTCGAGGACTACCTGTAAAATTGCCTAAAGTCTCCTAATAATACTGCATTAATTAAAGACTTACTTCACTATTATTAGAAAACTTTAGGCCCTTTTATGACTTGCGGACTTCAACTCCCAGAATTCTCCACCAAGCAGTTAGTTTACTCTCTTATAATCCCTTCCTCTGCAATCTCTCCAATTTAGTAGGAAGAAAAAAACAACAAGCTAAGGCATGGCTGGCTGAGGAATTCTGGGAGTTGAAGTCCACAAGTCATAAAAGGGCCACCTTTGAAGACCCCCTGCTTTAGGCAATTAGTCCTATTGTTGGGAGGCTTAATGTATTTAATACATTAAGTTAACGTATTAAATGCTGTAATGGACTAACCACAGGTTATAGTCGTAATAACGCCTCACCAGCCTGGGGAACACATTGATTTAAGACAGGGCTCTTCAAACTTGGCCCCTTTATGACTCGTGGACTTCAACTCCCAGAATTCCTCAGCCAGCGTGCCTGGCTGAGGAATTCTGGGAGTTGAAGTCCACGAGTCATAAAGGGGCCAAGTTTGAAGACCCTTGATTTAAGTCCTTTAGACAGCGTTTCAAAAGAGGAAAATGTAAATCTTCCCTCATTCCTGCTCCCACAGACAAGCCCCCTTCGCTCTCTTGCAGCTCCTCGGCCCGAGAAAAAGCCATATAAAAATAAAACTACAGCACGGGCGGGGATGGCGCCGTCCTACCTTGCAAGGCTGTGGTGAAGCAAAGCCGTCAGGAGACTCCGCGGCCTTGGGGCAAAATTACCGAGTGCGCGGGATTACGACGGTCGCCATTCGTGAGTACCCGTTTCTTATGACACCCCTTTCCATTTCCAGGCCGGCCCAGGGAGGGAGGGGAACCGAACAACGGGGGGGGGTCAACGCCCCCCCACACACACACCCGCACCCCAAACCCGGCCTCCAATTTAGTCTTCCACAATCCAGCCTCCCGTTACCGTCACAACGGCCCGGGGCAAACGGAAAAACGAACGCGCGCACACCCGGAAGTGGATGGGGGAACCGAAATAGTGTTGGACCGGAAGGCCTAAAGGGACCGAAATGAGGCAGAGTTAACCCGCCTCGCCCTACTTTGCCTCTATTTTTTTTATTCCTTCTATTTGGCCTAAGCATTACTTGGTTTACGCTTCTCGTGATTAATTTGCATATTTAAGAATTGTTATCCACTTCGGCCCAGACAAGGAAAGGACGGGAAGAAGGCCCGTCAAGCCAGTCGCTGCCATTTTCGGTCGCCATTTCTCTACGGGCGCGTGGAGAAGCGTGGCCGCTCTAGGATTTGACACGCCCAATGGCTCAGCCCACGCATCCATACATCTGTTTCCACATGGAATGGGAGGCACTTCCGTTGTGAAACGGAAGTGACGAAAGGGTCAGGTTCACGCTGTTCCTACTATAGTAACTTTAAGAAATATGTTAAACTCCCAGAATTCCCTGGTCACACCTCTTAAAGTTGCTATGGTTGGCAAATACTGGTCTCAGCTCTTGAAAATAAAATATATTGGTTAAATAGAAAGGGAAGATACGAAACAAATGATGAAAACAGCATGGTTTGGGATATGTTCCAGCTATGGAATGATTGCTGAACCATCAGGGTCACATGTCACTAACATAAAGATCTGTAAGTCACAATATTTCACATTTGGCACGCTGGCTGCAAAATTTGGGGAGCTGAAGTCCACCAATCATATGGCATGCCGGCTGTGGAATCCTGGGAGTTGAAGTCCTCCTATCTTAAAATTTGCAAGGTTGGATCAAAGCTCACACCAACTCGAAGGACTCCAAACACCCAACCAAGCTTTACTCCAACAACCAAGTTACTCCTCTTGTACAAAACCGACATTTCCCCAAACCTATTCTCCAAAGCACCTGAAGGCAGGACAAGAATCAATGAATGGAGACTAATCAAGGAGAGACGCAACCCAGAACTAAGGAGGAATTTCCTGACCGTTAGAACAATTAAACAGCGGGACAGCTTCCCTCCAGAAGTCGTGGATGCTCCACCACTGGAGATTTTCAAAAAAAAGAGAGAGACTGGACAGCCATTTGTTTCAAATGGTAGAGTCTCCTGTTTGAGCAAGGGGTTGGACCAGAAGACCTCCGAGGTCACTTCCAGTTTTGTTATTATGTTAACCGGTGGAACTGCTTGCCTCCAGAAGTTGTAGGCGCTCCATTAGTTGGAGGCTTTTAAAGAGGAGACTGGACAGCCACTTGTCTGGAAATGGGATTGGGTCTCCTGCTCCAGCACGGGGTTAATACCAACGGCAACCAAGTTGGAAGGGACCCTGGAGGGAGAATAGAATAGAGCTGGAAGGGACCTTGGAGGTCATCTAGCCCAACCCCCTGCCCAGGCAGGAAACCCTATACCGCTTCAGACAAACGGCTGTCCAGTCTCTTCTTAAAAAAAACAAAAACGTCCAAATGTCGGAGCATCCACAACTTCTTTTTCATATATATATATATATATATATATATATTATTAAATGTATTATTTAAAAACATTGGACACGGTACAAACGGACTGACAAACCTTGTCTACAATATTCATATATATATATATATATATATATATATATATATATATATATATATATATATATATATGTATATGTATATGTATATGTATATGTATATATATATAAAATACACTTAAATACATACAAATCAGTTAAGTATAATACAATACTTAGAACAGTGAACCAATCTGTAAGACCTAATAAGAGACCTTCCTTTTGTTCCCGCCAAAGATAAAATTCATTCCAAATTCTGTAGTATTTTATTTATTTATTTTTATTTTATTTTATTAGATTTATATACTGTCCTTTCCCGAAGGACTCAGGGCGGTTTACAGGGCATTTTAAAAATCACACCAATACAAAATACAAAAATTAAAAAGATTAAATTATCCCTGAAAATAAAACCCCAGTTAAAATTCTCAGCCTGGGCCAGAGAGCTCAAAGAGCCAAGTCTTCAGACCCTGGCGGAATGAACGCAGGTCAGGGGCAGTCCTGATTAGTCTTTATTTTTAAGCAGCAAGAATGTGTCGTTTGCTCAAAATGGGGAAAAGGAATGAAATCCCAGTAGAAAATGAGGTGATTAGGAAAAATTTGGGAATGCGCCGAAACGGACGAATTAACCTTGGAGCATCCACAACTTCTTTTTGGACCAGTTGACCTCCCGGGGTCCCCTTCCAGTTCTGGGCTAGCGGTGCAAGGTTAGGTTCCCAGCGGCTCGCCCCCCTACCTAGGCCCTCTGCACATGCTTAGCGGAGGGCATTCTCTCTTGCCTACCCACCCCAAGCTTTGCCCTCGCCCGGGTCTCCATTCCTTGCTGCGGATGATGGAGGAGGAGGAGGAGGAGGAGGAGGAGGAGGAGGAAGAAGAGACGGGCGGCGCTAGGACCGCGCTGGGGCGACCCGGCCGGCTCCTCCCAGGCTGCCGCCGCCGCTGCTGGAGCCTCGTCCGGTGCGGGGCTCGCGACAGGCCCGGTCGGAGCGGCCGCTGGAGCCGCCGGCGCGACGGGAGAGATGCCGAGCAAGAAGAAGAAGTACAACGCGCGCTTTCCCCCGGTGAGAGCCCGGCCGGACGCCTCCCGTCCCGGGACGGCATTGCACCCACCCAGCCCAGCTGGGGCGTCCCGGGAGGGATGGGCGCCCCCCCTCCCCAGCCGGGGAGGGGCAGGGGGGGCAGCATAAAATCGGGGGGGGGGGGAATGGTTTGATTGCAACCCGGGAGAGGCTCTCCTCCTTTGGCAGCGCCCTCCCCCGCTTTGCAGCCCCCCCTTTGCCACTCTTCTCCTTTTGCAGCCCCTTCCTCCTTTTAAAGCCCACCACCCCCCCTGGGCGGCCCCCTCCTCCTCCTTTGGAGACCCCCTCGTCTCCTTTTGGAGCCCCCCTTCCCTCCTTTGCAACCCCTTCTTTGGGGACCCCCACCTTCTGCCGCTTTGCAGCCCCTTCCTCCCGTCCCCCCCCCCGCTTTGCAACCACCTCCTTTTGCAGCCCCCTCCTCCTTTTAAAGCCCACCACCCCTGGGTGGCCCCCTCCTCCTTTGGCGAGCCCCTCTTCTCCTTTTGGAGCCCCCTTCCCTCCTTTGCAACCCCTTCTTTGGGGACCCCCACCTTCTGCCGCTTTGCAGCCCCTTCCTCCCGTCCCGTCCCCCCGCTTTGCAACCACCTCTTCTCCTTTTGCACCCCCCCTCCTCCTTTTAAAGCTCCCCTTCCCTCGTGGGAACCCCCTCCTCTTTTTGGGATCCCCTCTCCCGCTTTGCAAGCCCTCCTTTTCCAAGCCCCCTCCTCTGTTACAGCCCCCTTTTCTGCCTCTGCAACCCCCCCTCCTCCTTTTGCAATCCCCTTTTGCAGATGCCTCTCTCTCCCCTTTGGCATCCCCTTCCCCTCTTTGCAGGCCCTGCCCCTCTTTCTGTTATGCCCCTTTTTTACAGGGGATCCACGCTTTCCTTCGCCCCCACCTCCACTTCTGTGCCCCTTCCCCATTGCGCTTCCGGGGGGGGGGGCTGAAAGCCAGCCCCCTCCTCCTCTTCTGCCCTCCTCACCCCTGTCTTGCAACCATCCCTGCTGCAACAGCTGTTTCTTGCCTCCGTCTCTGGGTTTTTCCAAGTTCCCCCCCTTGCAGAAACAGATGTTGGAGACTTTTGCAGTGAGGGGCAGACACCCCTTGCCCTCCTGGCCAAGCTGAACATTCACTGCCCCCCACAAAGGGTCTTTCCACCTCTGGCAAATCCTTCACTTGGTTTATTGGCTGTATTGTAGGTAAACTATGGTTTATGGCTTCAGGATAGCACACAGCCTTCCAGATGTGCTGTTTGGTAAATGACCCCTGTCATTTCCTAGACAGCAGTAGAATCGATCAGCCTGGCTAGGGATTATGGGCGTTGCAACCTGCAATGGCAGGTAGAGATTATAAGGATTATGGTCCAGCACCATTTAAAGTCTCAAATTATTTTGATGCTTTTCACCTTACTTAGGCTGTCTTCTTCACTGTCCCTGCCTAAATACCATTATAATATGTGTGTGTGTGTGTGTGTGTGTGTGTGTGTGTGTATTTATTTTGGTGTTACCCTTGAATTCTTTCCCGTTCGGTAATACTGATATTTTTTGTAATCCTTCTACCACACAATTGCCATTTCTTGTTTCTTGCTGGTCATGCTACAATTAATCCTCCACTTACAACAATTCATTTAGTGACCGTTCGAACTTACAAGGGCATTGAAAAAAGTGACAGGACCGTTTTTCACCCTTATGACCTTTGCAGCATCCCCACGATCACGTGATCAAAACTCAAACACTTGGCTACCGACTCACATTTATGATGGTCACAGTGCCCCGGGGTCATGTTCGCAACCTTCGGACGAGCAAAGTCAGTGGGGAAGCTGGATTCATTTAACGACTGTGTTACTAACTGAACAACTGCAGTGATGTCCCTTAACAACTGTAGCAAGAAAGGTTGTAAAATGGGAGCAAAACTCAGCTAACAACTCTTCCGCTTAGCAAGAGAAATTTTGGGCTCCAATGTGGTCGTAAAGTGAGGACTACCTCTATTACGACTTAACTGTGTTTTTAATTTCCAGTAGCTTTAAGGGGGACCTCATTTTCCCTTTTATCGGAAAACCTTATTTCCCCATCCTTAGGTTGTTATAATGGCTGTATATTAAACTATGATTTGTTTTAGCTCTGGTTTACTACAGGAACTTCAGTCGCTTGGGTTCAGCCTGAACTGGGCCATAATGTGGTTCGTTGGTGGCTTAGCTGTTACGCCGAGTTAAACATTCGGTTTGTAAATCGTGGTTTATGGCAGAGTGCATTGTGCCATCCACCGACTTGTGGTTAAGTCAACAAACCTAGGTTAAGCCATGGGCGTTTGGGAGAGAGAGAGCTTGGCTCTCCTTAATGCAACCTGTTTTTTTCCTCTTTGTGTTTGTCCATCTTTCTTTGTTTACGCTCACCTTAAAATAAAGACATTTGCCGTATCTGTAAACAACTTCGTTGCGTTTTAAACTCTCTCCCTGGTTTTGCACCCTGAAAATATTCCAATATTAGCTTCTTTTATACCTCTGTTTTCTGAAGGTGTAAAAGGATTTTTTCCCCCTTCTAGTTGATGTCATTGCATCAAAAATGCTTTTTATTTTGGAAAAGGCAACTGGACGGTTTTTTTTCTTCTGGCTGATACAACAGGTTGTCCTCGATACACAGCCACAATTGAGGCCCAAAATTTCTGTGGCTAAGTGAGACATTTGCGAAGTGAATTTTCTCCCATTTCACAAACCTTTCTGGCCACCGTTGTTAAGTGGATCGCTTGCAGTTGTTAAGTTAGTCACACGGTTGTCAGAAGGTCGCAAAAGGGGATCGCGTGACTCCGGGACACTGCAGACCGTCATAAACAGGAGCCAGTTCCAGCCTCCCAAATTTTTATCACGATGCTGCAAACGGTCCTAATTGTGGGAACTGGTTGTAAGCCACCTCTTTCGGTGCCATCGTTAAGTTTGAACTGTCACTAAATGAATTGCTGTAAGTCGAGGACTATCGGTATTCTCTCCCCGCGTGGCAGCTTTCCTGCTTTGTTCCGTACAGTTGTGGCTAAAATTGTGGAAACCTTTTGGGGAAAGTGTATTTTTTGAAGTTTGATGGCTAATAACACCACTTTCTTTTGGGAGTAGTACCATCAAGTTATATATCAATGGGAAGGTAATTTAATCCAGAAGGTAATGCGACGAAGCGTGTTCAATTATCTGTATTCTGTGAAAGGCTATAGCCAAATAACCAGAAAAAAGGAAGCACAACTGGCTTAGGTGGATACCTGGTAGCTTTCCTTCCTTTGATTGTAGCCAATGAGCTGGAGCGTTTAGAGAGCCAATCAGGGGTCATCTCGTTTTGCCAATGAGCCAATCAGATCACAGTAGGATTCGGTTATTGATGCCAGGTATTACTGAAGCCCGGAGGAGGGTATTTTGTCAGTGTGTGATGTGATCCAGTGTGTGATGTGATCGCTATCAAAGTGGGTTGGGGTTTTTGTGTGTGTGTGTGTGTGTGTGTGTGTTCTTTCATTTAGCGAGCTTGCAAAAGGTAATAAAATTAAAAAGCCATGGTGCAAAGAGTTGACTGGTCGCCCAGAAAGCGATGCAAAATAGTATTATTAAGCGAACAAGGCTGCAGTTACCAAGAAATTAGTAGAAAGATGGGGGGCAACGTAACGAAAGGCGGCATTTCTAAGTTTTTGAAGAGGTATAAGGAGACTCGGTCCCTACAAAACCACACCGGTAAAGGCAGGAAAAGGTGCACCACGGCCAACGACGATAGAAGGATTAAGAGACTCTGCCTGCGTGACGGAGGAAAATCATCTGGGTGTATCCAGGGTGAAATGGCGCAATGCCATGTGAAGTTGAGCGCAAGGACCGTTCGGCGCAGACTGCAGGAATTTGGCCTAAAATCTAGAATTCCACGAAAAAAGCCACTTTTATCGCTCCAACCAAGGTTGAAAAGGCCAAACTGGGCTAAAACCCATGTTACTGTAAGTATTTATTGACAGACGTGGTGATCGTTTTTTTGTATATATCTCAAAAATTTTTTCCTACGGTGATCGTTTTTATATATCTCATTTTTTCCCCATATTTGTGTATTTCGTGTTTTTCTATGCTGATCATCTTTGTGTATTTCATTTTTTTTCTATGGTGATCATTTGTGTGTATCTCTTTTATGGTGATCCTTTTTTGTATATCTCGGTTTTTTTCTACATGTTTCACCTTTTCTTCTTTATAACGGCTATTCTAATAGCAGATCCTTCGTAAAAGTTGTGGCATTGCACTCTTGATTAAATGATCTTTCCGTTGATATATAATTTTATGGTACTACTCCCAAAAGAAGTGGTGTTATTAGCCATCAAACATCAAAAATACACTTTTCCCAGGTTTGTTCACTACTATATGAATAACTGTTTTTGTTTAAAGGAACTATCTCTTGGCAGCTGCTGAGCCCTGTAACCTTGTAAATTGAAAATACGTGTTTTATTTCGGGGGGGTTTGGGGACAGGAGGCTAAATAACCGCCAGATTGGACATAAATCACTCTTGGGGGGAGAGTTTGTCATCCTTATTTTGTGTGACGTCTTATTAAATAAATAGAAATATAGGTAGTCCTCAACTTAACATCAGTTCGTTTAATGTATTGCCCTGTTCACCGCCCTGAGTCCTTCGGGAGAAGGGCGGTATACAAATTAAATAAATAAATAAATAAATAAATAAATAAATAAATAAATAATGACCGTTTGAAGTTGCAGCGGTACTTGAAAACAGTGACCCTTCGTCACACTTCACGGCCGTTGCAGCATCCCCGTGGTCACGTCATCAGAATTCGGCCGCTTGGCAACTGATTCACATTTATGACGGCTGCAGCGCCCTGGAGTCATGTAATCCCCTTTTTATGACCTTCGGACAAGCAAAATCAAGGGGGAAGCCAGAATCAATTAACAACTGCAGCCAGAAAGGTTGCAAAGTGGGGCAAAACTCAGTTAACAACAGAAAATTTGGGCTCCGTTGTGGTCATTAAGTCGAGGACTAACTGTCATTGGCTTTATTGTTGGCCATTGTACCTGGGTTTCCAACTCAAGAGCATATCGAAGATGTTAAAACGGGAATTGCAGATTCAAACAGCTGGTTGGCAGGGGTGAAAATTTATTTATTTATTTATTTATTTATTTATTTTATTACATTTATATACCGCCTTTTCCCTGAGGACTCAGGGCGGTTTACAGGGAATTAAAAACCAACAATACAAAAGTTAAAACCAGTTTAAAAAAGATTAAACTTAACCCTGTGCAAATAAAACCCCAGTTAAAATAAATTAATCCTCAGCCTGGGCCAGAGAGCTCGAAGAGCCAGGACTTCAGGCCCCGGCGGAATGAACGGAGGTCGGGGGCAGTCCTAAGCTCCACAGGCAGCTGGTTCCAAAGGGCAGGAGCCCCCACTGAGAAGGCCCTATCCCTGGGTGTCGTCTGCCGGCAATCTCTTACCGGTGGGACCCTGAGAAGACCCTCCCTGTGCGAGCGCACTGGACGAAGGGCACTTGATGCTGGCAGCAGGTGTTCCCTCAAAAATGCACTCTTTAAAAAAAAAGTTTATTATGAGATTAAATATAAATAGAAACCATAGTCAGGGAAGAGAAAGGAGAAGAGAGATAAGAAGAAGGGAGAAAAGTAACTTTCCATTTTTTTTCAGGGCCGTGGCATAGCCTTGAACTTCTGCTTTTTATATTTCTAGCTATCTTAAACCATTTCTAGAACAACCGTCATAACCTCAAAGCAGAGTTTCATATATATATATTTTTTCAGTCTGAAGGACAAAAATCCAGAAGCCGTTTCCCAAGTTGAAAAGAAAACTAGATTAACGTTTCTTCTCTTTTTAATTAAAGTCAAATTTGCCATTCTGAGAATCTGTTCATCTTTCCCTCTTCGTCCTCGACTTACGACCGCAATAGACCCCCCTCCCCAACTTTTCTGTGGCTAAGGGAGACCGTTGTTAGCTGAGTTTTGCCCCATTTCCCGACTTTCCTTGCCACAGCTGTTAAGGGAATCTGGCTTCCCCATTGACTTTGCTTGTCAGAAGGTCGCAAAAGGGGATCCCGGGACACTGCGACCGTCGTAAGTATGAGTCAGTTGCCAAGCGTCTGAATTTCAATCACGTGACCCTGGGAAGGCTTGTAAGTGTGAAAAATGGTCCTAAGTCGCATTTTTCAGGGCCGTTGGAACTTTAAACGGTCACTAAACAAATTGGGGCTCCCTGTAACTTAACATATTTCGAAGCTCGTTTATTTTTAATAAAACATTTCTCATCTCCCCATTCCTCCTCCCCCCCTCCCCCATTTTAAAGGCTCGGATCAAGAAGATCATGCAGACGGATGAAGAAATTGGCAAAGTGGCCGCTGCGGTCCCAGTGATCATTTGTATCCTCTTTGTCCTGCCTGCGGTGTGTGTGTGTGTGTGTGTGTGTGTGTGTGTGTGTGTGTGTGTGTGTGTGTGAGGCGGGGTAGTAGAAGGCCTTCTGTGTTCTGGAACTGCGGACATTCTAGGACTGTGGGATCCTTGGTGGTTTTTCCTGCAGACGTTTCCTGACCCAACTAGGTAACATCATCAGAGTGTCACGGTTCCGATAAATGAGACAATTCAAACAAACTGCAGGCATATTATTTATCTAAAAAGTCTTAGCAATGAAACGAAACATCGGCACTCGTGGAGGGATTCCAGAATCTGAACTCTCCTCCTCCCAAACCCATCATAACACACACACACCATCCCCGCCCTTATCTACACGTCATAAATCACGATTATCCAATTAGTTTTACATATGAGGTTTCACTTCCCATTCTGTGCGCGGGCTTTTCCAATCTTCTCACAACAACCGGGTAGAGATTTCCTCCCCCCACACACACAAATGAAGCAATTAAAGTAACAGGCTGTCTCTTATATCGTCAGTGCAAAAACATGTCAATGTTTGCAGCATTGACACAGAGCTTGTAGACCGCAAACCAATATTGATGATGTTACCTAGTTGGTAAAAGTGGTATGGAAACTGTCCGCCTTGACTGGAGGAGGGAACGGGGTTGGTCTTGCTGTCCCCCTTAACTCTGAGCCGCAGCCCGGGCGCTAGAGCTATTCTTGGAGTCCCTGTTGAAGACGGCCTGTCACGTCACCCAGTCCAGGAACGCCAAAACGATGACAACGTCTCACCTGTGAGTATCGGCTGTAGATCCCCCTCTCCTTTTTTCAGGACAACTGCCATCGTTGTAGGCCTTGCTGAGCACCAAGGGCTGAAACATCAGGGGCCTCCTTCCTTTGTAACCCTGAGGACTAGAATCTTGTCTGAGGCTTTAAGGGGAAAGGCACCGTTTGGTTGTAGAACAAGGCAACGTGTGCTATTTTTCTCGGCGTCCGTCTCCGGAATTAAGTATAGGCTAAGCACGGGCCCTCTCCAAATTCTGTTGGCTGGGGATGATGGGAAGCTGGATTCATTTAATGGCCGCGTGACTAATTTAGCAACTGCAGTGATCCACTTAACAGCTGGGGCAAAATTCACTGTAACAACTGCCTTGCTTGCTTAGCAATAGAAACTTTGGGCTCCAATTGTGGCCGTAAGTTGAGGACTGCCTGTGATTAAAAATAAGAAATAAATAATTTGGAATCCACTGATCTGGATGGCTTCCCGAGGGCACCACAAACCCCTTGCCCTCCTCCAAAACCGGGAGCAGATCTCTGCAGATTTTAAAAAGCGAAATGCTCCTTTCTCTAACCCTTGCCAGCTTGGGCGGGCCAAATCTGGGTAACCCGACCGTGTGAATTTTGCAGGAAACAATGCATAGAACAGGAGCAGCAATTCGACTTCCTGAAGGATCTTGTGGCTTCCGTGCCCGACATGCAAGGCGACACCGAGGACAACCACATGGAAGGAGAGAAGGTGTCCCGTAGGTAGGTCACGAAAATCGACCCGTGGCAAGCAGCGAAGGAAAGACGGGTGGATCCGGAACCTTCCGGAACCGCTTCGAGCGAGACGGGAAATGCAAGTCGTTCTCCACTTAATGACGGTTCATTTACTGTCTGTGGAGATTCTGCATCGTCCAGGTCAGGGCTGTGCCAAAAGGGCTTTTTCACGAGGCAACTTGGACTGTCTTGTTTTTCTTTGAAGACGTTTCGCTTCTCCTGCGAGAAGCTTCCTCAGCTCTGGCTGAAGCTTCCCCACCATCCCAGTCAGAGCTGAAGAAGCTTCTCGGAGGAGAAGCGAAACATCTTCAAAGAGGAAAAAAAAAGAAAGTCCAGCTGCGTCGTGACAAGAATTTGTTTAGTGACCATCCGAATTTACAACTGGGGGGGGGAAACCACGACTGTTTTCAAACTTAACAGCCGTTGTGGCATCCCCGTGAGTCACGTGATCAAAATTTCGACAGTTGGGAGACTGACTCATATCTATGACGGTTGCAATGTCCCGGGGTCATGTGATCCCCTTCTGCGATCTCCCAGCAAGCAAAGTCAATGGGGGAAGCAGTTTCACTTAACAACCATGTTACTAACTTAGCAAATCACTTAACCTGGGTCTTCAAACTTGGCCCTTTGATGACTTCTGGACTTCAACTCCCAGAATTCCTGCCTGGCTGAGGAATTCTGGGAGTTGAAGTCCACAAGTCATCAAAGGGCCACGTTTGAAGACCCCTGACTTAACAGCCGTGGCAAGGGAAATCGTAAAATGGGGCACAACTCACTTAACCAATATCTCAGTTAACAACAGAAATTTTGGGCTCCATTGTGGTCGTAAGTCGAGGACTACCTGTTTTGGTCCACCTTTTTATAAAACCTTATTTCCCCCACCCCCTCTTTTGCGGCAGAGGCCGGAAACCTGGCAGTGGACGAAGGAACGGCGGCACAGCGGGAAAAGCAAAGGATGCCAAACAATCCGGCACAGACTCGGAACAGGACGTAAGTTGGCAGCAAAGCGTGACCTTTTCTTCCAGGAGTGGAAGAGCGTTGTGTAATACAGTTGAAGACTTTATTTATTTATTTATTTTATAACAAGATTTTATTAATTTTTATAATCACAAATCCTTAATATTTTACCAGCAATATGTTGCCTGGGTTCCAATATTTAGCTTACTAAAACCTCTTAATAGGGACGCAGTGGCTCAGTGGGTTTGGATGCTGAGCTTGTCGATCAGAAGGTCGGCAGTTTGGCGGGTCGAATATATCCAAGTGCCGCGTAACAGAGTGAGCGCCTGTTACCCGTCCCAGCTTCTGCCAACCTAGCAGTTCGAAAGCACGTAAAAATGCAAGTAGAAAAATAGGGGCCACTCCGGTGGGAAGGTAACAGCGTTCCGTGCGCCTTTGGCGTCTAGTCATGCCGGCCACATGACCACGGAGTCATCCTCAGACAAGCGCTGGCTCTTCGGCTTTGAAACGGAGATGAGCACCGGCCCCTAGAGTTGGAAACGACTAGCACGCACGTGCGGGGAACCTTTAGCTTTACCTAATACCTCTTAACCTCCTTTCTCTCCTTTTTCTCCCCATTGATAAAATGTATCCCGTGTTCTAAAGTAGGGGGTCTTCAAACTTGGCCCTTTGATGACTTGTGGACTTCGACTCCCAGAATTCCTCAGCCAGCGTGCCTGGCTGAGGAATTCTGGGAGTCGAAGTCGACAAGTCTTAAAGTAGCCAAGGTTGCAGACCCTTATTCTAAAGTCCTCTGAATCTTCTTTCTCCTTCATTTTCAATGTAAGTCTGTGCATTTCTGCACAGTCCAAAATGTTCCTAATTATCTCTTCCTCCGCTGGTAATTCTTCATCTTTCCACTGTTGAGCAAATACAATTCTGACTGCCATTAATACCTGTAACTTTGAATATACGCATTCTTTCTTATAATTTCCTACAATTATACCTAACAGAAATAATTCTGGCTTAAAATCTACGTGTTTATTATTTTCTCTAACCATAGATGTGTTGTTGACCAAAATCTTTTATCCTTAGGACATGTCCACAATTGAAGACTTATTCTGGGGTCACACCAGTGGTGCAAGGAGCATAATTTTCCCATAATGCTCTGGGTCCCTTTGCTTGGGTCCGAGGGAGGAATGCAGGAAGTAGCAGCTAACGACCATCAACTTGTTAATTTTCGTGTTGTTGTGTTTTTTTTTTTTTGTCTTTTTTCATTTCTCGCAATGTTTTGGTGATGCTACTGGACGAAACATCCCTCAGCTGGGGATCTGGATCATGTCCCAGAATTCTCAGCAGCAGCCAGACAGCCTGGGAATCCTGGGAATTGAAGCCTACCATTTTGCAAAGCCTGCTTGAAGGGACTTAATTCCCTAACCGGCCTCAGTTCAAATCTGTCTTCCTTCTCTGAAAATGGTACAGGCGGTCCTCAACTTTAAGACTTGCAGGGGGGCCCAAAATTCATCTTGCTAAGTGAGAAATTTGTTAAGTGATTTTTTTTTCTTGCCCCATTTGATGATCTTTCTCGCCCTAGTTAAGTGAATCTGGCTTCCCCATTGACTCTGCTTCTTAGAAGGCCACAAAAAGGCGATCACGTGATCCCGGGACACTGCGACCGTCATAAATATGAGTCGGTTTGCCATAGCCTGTGAATTTGGATCATGTGAGCCCGGAGAAATGCCCGCAACGGTCGTAAGCGTGTAAAATGGTCATAAGTCACTTTTTTTTCCGGTGACTTGTGCGACTTGTGAATGGTCAGTAAATGAACTGTCGTAAGTTGAGGACTACCTGTAGAGGCGGGGGGGTTGGACTAGAAGACGTCAAAAGTCCCAATCCAACTCTGCTATTCTGTTTTGTTCTTTTTTTTTAACAGGATGATTCGGAAGATAGCGAAAGCAACGGAGAAGAGGAACCTATGCAGACGACCCACCCTACACAACCGGCTACACATCTCTCTTTGTAATTAACATTTCCCTTATTTTTTCTCCCCGGCTTTGGCAGGACCGGTAGGTCTTCGCGGCAAGAAGAAACAAAACAGGTGGTCCTCGACTTACGACCACAATTGAGCCCAAGGTTTCTGTTGCTGAGCAAGACAGTTGCACCCCGTTGACTTCCACCCTGTTGCATGGCCATTTTGCCATGGACGTTAAGTGAATCGCTGCAGATGTTAAGTTAGTCACAGGAAGGGGAGACGTTTTCAGACTTGCAAGGCTCTGTCATTCTAGCCCTGTAATTAAATTCGTTCTAGCTATATAGGCAGTCCTCCATTTATGACGGGTGGGTTAACAAGAATGATCTGGTAATCAGCCCAAAGTCACCCAGCCACTTTCCTACCTAAGGCGGGACTAGAACTCCCCGTCTCCTGGTGCTTGGTCCTCTTGCTGGCTTTCCTGCCTAAATTAGGATTAGAATTCACCGTCTCCTGGTGATTGTCCCAAAGTCACCCAGCCAGCTTTCATGCCTTAGGCAGGATTAGAACTCACCATCTCCTGGTAATTGGCCCGAAGTCACTCATTCGGATTTCCTGCCTAAGGCAGGACTAGAACTCACAGTCTCTTGCTGATTGGTCCAATGTCCCCTAGCTGGCTTTCCCGACTAATTCAGGACTAGAACTCACCATCTCCTGGTGATTGGCCCAAAGTCATTCAGCCAGCTTTCATCCCTCAGGCGGGACTAGAATTCACAGTCTCCTGGTGATTGGCCCAAACTCACCCAGTTGGCTTTCATGGCTAAAGTACGACTAGAACTCACCGTCTCCTGGTGATTGGCCCAAAGTCACCCAGCTGGCTTTCATGGCTAAAGTAGGACTAGAACTCACCGTCTCCTGGTGATTGGCCCCAAGTCACCCAGCTGGCTTTCATGGCTAAAGTAGGACTAGAACTCACCGTCTCCTGGTGATTGGCCCAAACTCACCCAGCTGGCTTTCATGGCTAAAGTAGGACTAGAATTCAAAGTCTCCCACTTTCTAATTTAGGGCCTTCTCCACTAGACCAAATGGCTCTTTTAATTTAATCCCCCAGGGACTAGTATCTTGATTTTTTTCAGCGGCTGGCACCTAAAACGTGGCTGATTCTTCTCTCTCTTTTTCTCTCCTTCCCGCAGAGCCCCTGCACCGTATCTACATTTTACAGCCCCTCCCGTATCCACGGTCTCCTTGCCTGTACCGGCTCCAACAGGAACAGTCCCAATTGCACTTCCGCCCGCATCCCTGGCGCCGGTCCAGGCAGGCGAAGAGGAAGACTATGACTCTTAACACCCAGTTCCGTTTTCACTGCTGCCATTTGGGGGGGGGGGGCGGGAGGGGATCGTAGCGGGTTTGAAAGGGGCTGTTCTTAAATTTATTAAAAAAGAGAAAAGTCTTCCAGAGGTGATTGTGGGTTTTTTTGTTTTTGTTTCTCCCCCCCCCCTTTTCGCACACCTGAGAATGGCAGGAAGAATTACGGGTGGTCCTCGGCTTACGGCCACAATCGAGCCCTGAATTTCTGTCGCTGAGCGAGACATTTAATAATAATAATAATAATAATAATAATAATAATAATAATAATAATAATAATAAATAAAAAATATAATAATAATAATAATAATAATAATAATAATAATAATAATAATAATAATAATAGTGGTGGAAGTGACCTTGGAGGTCATCTAGTCCAACCCCCTGCTCAGGCAGGAAACCCTATACCATTTCAGGCAAATGGCTCCATTTTGCGACCTTTCTGGCCACCCTTGTTAAGTGAATCGCTGCGCTTGCTAAGTTCGTTACACGGTTGTTCAGCGAGTCTGGCTTCTTCCCCCGTTGACTTTGCCTGTCCGAAGGTTGCGAAAGGGGACCCCGGCAGACGGCGACCGTCATAAGTATGAGTCAGGCGCCAAGGGTCTGAATTTTGATCACGTCAGCCTGGAAACGCTGCAACGGTTGTAAAGTGTGGAAAGTGGTCGTAAGCCCCTTCTTTCAGTGCCGCTGTATTTGATCTGGTTACTAAACGAACTGTTGTAAGTCGAGGACTGTGTTACAGCGGTTCTAATGGGCCTACTCTCTTTTTAATCAAGCAATTTGAGCCGACGTAAAATTGGAGGTTTTTTCCCCAGCGTGTTAGGGAGTAACAACTCCATTAGTACAACACGTTCAACCTGCTTTGTGGTTCAGCCCCTTTGCCAAGTTCACAAACACACTGAGTCATCAACTACTAGCCCAACCGGCTGGCGTTGCAACCGATGCTTAACCACACAGGCAGAAAGAAATCGGCCGGATTAAAACTACAGCCAACTACAAATGCAGCTTTCATTGACACACACACACACCCCTTTTTTTTTTTTTTTTTTGCAAGCCAGGCTTTTTCCCGCCCTCCGGAAAAACCGGTCAGAAAAAGTTAACCTATTTAAAAAAAAAACAAACTTGCTGATTGTCTCCGTTTTTCCAGCTTGGCTTTATTTTGTACAGGTAGTCCTCGACGTACGGCCGCAGTTGAGCCTAACCCAAAATGTGCGTTGCTAAGTGAAGAAAAACTGCATTTTGCCCTGTTTTTACGACATTCGTTGCCAACCGAAATGCTGCCGTGGTTAAATTAGTCGCACGCAGTCAAGTGAATTTTGCTTGTCAGAAGGTCGCAAAAGGGGGAATCCTATGACCCCGGGATGCTGCCCCCGTCGTAAATGCTTGGTTCGTTGTTTAGCGTTTAATGGCAACTCCCGTTTAACTTTATTAAATCTGTTTAATAAAATGTATGAAAATGAACTCCCAGAATCCCCCAGCCAGCATGCTTTAAGATGGGAGGGAACTTCAATTCCCAGAATCCCCTAGCCAGCATACTTTAAGATAGGGGGACTTCAATTTCCAGAATCCTCCAGCCAGCATGCTTTAAGATGGGGGGACTTCAATTCCCAGAATCCCCCAGCTGGCATGCTTTAAGAAGGGTGGACGTCAACCCCCGGGATTCCCCATCCAACATACTTTAAGATGCCAACTCCCCTCTAGTTTTATTAAATTTGTTCAATACAACAAATAAACTCCCGCAATTCCCCATCTAGCCCGTTTTAAGAGCTCTCGACTTCAACTCCCACAATTCCCTAGCCAGCATGGTTTCAGAGGCCAACTCCCGTTTAATGTTATTACATTTGTTAAAGTAAAAAATAAAACTCCCAGAGTACCCCCATGGCTTTCAACTCCCACAATTCCTTAGCCAGCCGTGCTGGCTGGGGATTTCTGGGAATGGAAGTCCACCCATCTTAAAAGAGTCGCCAAATTTGAGAAACTCCTCTTACCGAGTATCCACAGCAGATGCTTGGATGGTGTTGGAACAGTAGCTCAGCCATCCCCATCCCTTCCACGTTGACGAGGTGAGGCTGGAACAGCACTTCGGGGGCTTCAAAGCGTTCCCCCCCCAAGTTTGACCATCCGTCCATCTGGCAGCTGGAAGAGGAGGAGGAGAACAGAAGGATGGACACACCTAAACACACCCCAAAAGGGTGGCCACTACAGCAATCACTTCCAACATCCTCTTTTGCCTTTTATTTTAGGGGGGGGCTTTATTTGAACCATCTGGCCTGGTCTGATGGGTTTGGGGTTGGATTTAGTTTTAAACACACTTTTAGTATTGTATTATTGGGCATAATTATTTAATTCTTTTAATCTCTTTTTTAACGTTTGTATTTACATTTTGATATTTATTGCCCTGTACACCGCCCTGAGTCCTTCGGGAGAAGGGCGGTATAAAAATTTAATAAATAAATAAATAAATAAATAAATAAATAAATAAATAAATAAATAAATAAATAATAGAGTTGGAAGGGACCTTGGAGGTCATCTAGTCCAACCCCCTGCTCAGGCAGGAAACCCTATATACCGTTTTCAGACAAATGGCTGTCCAGTCTCTTCTTAAAAACTTCCAGCGTTGGAGCATTCACCGCTTCTGGAGGTGGATTGTTCCACTGGTTAATTGTTCTCACTGTCAGGAAGTTTCTCCTTAATTCCAGGTTGCTTCTCTCTTTGATGAGTTTCCATCCGTTGCTTCTTGTCCTGCCTTTGGGCGCTTTGGAGAATAACTTGTCCTAAGAGCTTGTGCATTCAAAAGACCCTGATCAATGGTAGCAGGGCTGAAATGATGGGAATAAGGTCCAATGCACCCTGATCTTTTTTTTATTTAGAGAGTCAGAGAGAGGACTTTGCGGAAACTAGAAAGACAAGTTAGCAAACCATGTTTTATGGCTTGAAAAACAGGAAACGGTTCAAGGGACGTTGCCTTAATTCCCTGCAGTGTGCACGGAAGCAAAACTACACTCAAGTTTGCAAGGTTGTGCTTCTATAACCTCGTGCAGGGGTGTCAAACTCGCAACGTCGTGTGACGTGTCGAGACGTATCACAACTTTTTTTTTCCATTGCCAGCAATGGGGTGGGCACAGTTTTGCCAGGATGGAACCAGACCGCAAGCCAGCAGTTTGACACCCCTGACCCAGTATTTCCCAATCTCAACAGCTTTAAGAGGGCTGCACTACAACTCCCAGAATTCCCCAGCCAGTAGGCTTTAAGATGGACATGTCAACTCCCAGGATTCCCTAGCCAGCCTGCTTTCAGATGGCTGCACGTCATCTCCCAGAATTCCCCAGGATTGGCCAGCCAGTTCAGTTCAGTTCCCATAATCCTCCTGGTCCCTTCCAGCAAGGTCTTGAGAATTCTGGGAACTAACCAATGTGAACTTTCAGGACCAATTCAACTAACCCCCCTCACTAAGCCACAGGGAAGGCCTCACTCACTCACACACACACACACACAGAAACACAAACAAACACACAGACTCACAAACACACAAAGGGTCGATTCCCAATGCCATTTCCCAACCTTTGGGTGATGCCAACCCAGCAAATGTATCCTTTTGTTCCTTTGGGGATTATTTCACATCAGCTAATTGGAGAGCTGGCCAAGGAGAAATGGGGAGTTGCAGGGAGCTTTTTGAAATGAAATGAAATCCAGCCCCCTCCAGAGAAACACATTTTTGGACGGTCGTTCTAGGTGTTCCAAGAACATTGAAAATGGGTGTGCATGTCTGTGCATATTCACAAGTCTGTGTTATTTTATTCATCCCCAGGGAAAGAAGACTACATATTCTATCCATCATCCATCCGTCCATTCAAGGGGGAAGATAGATAGATAGATAGATAGATAGATAGATAGATAGATAGATAGATAGATAGATAGATAGATAGATAGGTAGGTAGGTAGGTAGGTAGGTAGGTAGGTAGGTAGGTAGGTAGGTAGACAGACAGACAGACAGACAGACAGACAGACAGACAGACAGACAGAGACAGACAGACAGATATAGATATCAGTAGGTAGATAGATGATTGATTGATAGACAGACAAACAGACATAGATATCAGTAGGTAGATAACGATAGATAGATAGATAGATAGATAGATAGATAGATAGATAGATAGATAGACAGACAGACAGACAGACAGACAGACAGACAGACAGATAGATATAGATACTGGTAGGTAGGTGGATGGATGGACGGACGGACAGACAGACAGACATAGATATCAGTAGGTAGATAGATGATTGATTGATTGATAGACAGACAGACAAACAAACATAGATATCAGTAGGTAGATAACGATAGATAGATAGATAGATAGATAGATAGATAGATAGATAGATAGATAGATAGATAGATAGACAGACAGAGACAGACAGACAGTCAGACAGACAGACAGACACAGATATAGATACTGGTAGGTAGATAGATGGATAGATGATAGATAGATAGATAGATAGATAGATAGATAGATAGATAGATAGATAGATAGATGATAGATAGATGGATAGATGATAGATAGATAGATAGATAGATAGATAGATAGATAGATAGATAGATAGATAGATAGATAGATAGATAGATATGGATGTAGATGGTAGATAGATAAGATTAGGTAAACAAGAGAGATAGATGCATCCTCCTTGGATGGATGGATGGATGGATGGGTACCTTCTCTTTGATAGACGGATGGATAAATCCATATAGAGATAGATCAGACAGACAGACACCCCCTCCTTTAATGGACGGATGGACAGACTGACTTTCCCCCCCCCCCCCGCCAAGGAAGCCCACCAGCCCCATCTCCTTCCCGGATGGAGGGGGGGGAGGGAGCGGGAGGGCGCGGGCAGGTCCCCCCCTTTCTTCCCTGCTTTCACGGAGCGCGGGAGGGGGGGGGACGCGGCGGCGGCTGCGTGGATTGCAGACTCGCATCGCCGGGAGCGGAGCGTGGCAGGGCGGGCGGGGTGGGGGGGGGCTGTGGGGGAGGCGATGAATCTGCGATCCCGCCCGGCGTTGGAGAAGCAGCCGCGGCCACCGAGCTCGATGGTGGGGTCTCCATCCGACGCCAGCGGCGGATGCTGAGTGAGGACCCGCCGCAGGGGAGAAAAGGGGGGGGGCTGGGAGGCGCGGGGGGGGGTGGCGGGGGGGGAGGGAAGAGGCGGGCGAAGCTGGGGCGGCAGACCCCCCCATAACCCTATTGGGGAGGGGGGGAGGGGGAGGGGCAGCCTGGCACAGCTGGGTTCTCCCCCCCCTCTTCCTAATCCCGGACCTTATGAAATTCTGGGGGGCTCTGCAACCTCCCCCCCTCCCCGGCACCCCAACTCCCCCCCCTTTCCGCAGAGGGTCACCCACCCACCCATTACAGCTCTCCTGGGCCGCCGGTTGGTCCCTGAATCTGACGGGGGTGGGTGGGTGAAGGAAACAGGCATTTTCCTAAAAAAAACACCCCACCCCATTTCTGCCCCCCAATATTGGGGAAGGGGGACCGTCTCTCTAGATGTCCGAGGGGGCTTCCGGATCGCTGCCTGCTCCCCAGGATCCCAGCTGCTCTCCTCTCCCCCCCCCTCCTCAAACTGTCCTGCTTGGCCAAGAATTACTAAACCTAACATCCATTTACATCCCCCCCCTCAAAAAAAAGGGACGCTGTGCGTGATGAGTCTGAATTTCTTCTCCTGCTGCCTTTTCATGCCGGGCACCCCAAATCCCTCCAGGGGACCCTGGATGCTTCCCTCAAGCGCCCCAATATTTTGAGCCCCCCCCCATTTCAGCCCTCCCCGCCTTTCCCTCCCTCGATCCTCCAAAAACCCATGGGTTTGTCTTATGTTTACTTCTGGGATCATGGGCGCCGGAAAGAGACCCCCCCCCGGATTAATTGCAAGGGTCAGTCCCCCAATCCAGCCCCTTCCTCCCTATCCCCACAGCCGCCCTCCCCTTCCCCAAATCTGGACGGTTCCCTTAAAAGTTCCCCCCTCCCCCGGGCTGCGTTCACACAGCTGGTAGAACCATCCATTTTCTGACTTGCCAAAAAAAAGACCACCGCCTTGGGCTCAACAAATGGGCTGGGTTTGCAAAGTCTCCTTTGACCCAAGCGAACTTGGCTGGTTGTGTGAATGCACCTGTTTACGGGTAGCCTGACCTGGGTCAAGGGATGCCGTGAGGTCAGCGGCGGGATTTCAAGACTGGGATAAACACGCTGGCTAGTGGTGGACCAGCCATCTCAGGTCTGATCCAGACAGGTCGTCTCTTAGCAGCCCTGGAGAACCAAATTTAAGCCTTGAACCCTGAGCCGGATTCTCCCATCTGTCTGTTGCTGGCACCCTCCTTTTCCTGATTGGGTGGGTTTTTAATTTTCTTTTAATTTTCGGCACAGTAGGAAACAGGGTGATCTTTGCTTTCTTTCCCCCCCTCCCGCCCCCACTGTTTTTGTGTTTCTTTGACTTCCCCATTTGGCTTTACCTGTTGGTCTTCCATTCAAATGCTAATCAGATTTGATTATTTTTTTTGGTTTTTTTTTCCAGCAGCAAAATCAACTCAGGTAGAAAAGGTTTGTTTTATTTGCTTTTTAGAAAGAACACAGAATCTCTCTTGAAGCTTTACAGGCTCCTTGGAAATATATTCTGCACATGCTTTAGAGCATTTTTATTTTCGTGGCTACTTTATACATTTGAATGGTTGATTGATGACTGATTGATCCGATGGACGGATTAGGTGTCATGGAGTCCTTTTTGAACTCTGAGTGAGCACCTGATAGATTTCATTTGGGAATTTTATTCTGGAGCCGGATAGATTTCATTCGGGAATTTTAATCTGTACATCCATGCAAACTAAGATGTCTCTGCTTCAATTAAAAACTTCCGGGGTCCCTTTGCTAGGTAGAAAATATTTTTAAAAGTCCTTCTGTTCAGGCTTTTCTAGACAGCTTCGTTTGGGGTTTATTTTTTTCCTAATTTGGGGGTTCCCTTAATCCCCACAAACCAGAGTTCCTACAAACCTTCAGTTCCCCAAAATTGATGCTCATCCTAGATCCTAAGAAAGGAAGAAAAAATTGCCTGTCTCTAAATTGATTTGGAGGGAGAGAAAGAAAATAAATCCTTGCCTCCAAATGCATTTGCACGGAAGCCCAACCTATCCTCACGTGCAGATTGTGTGGCCTGGGGTGATTGTTAACAGTGGGGAAAAGGGCAAAAAAGGCAATCAGTTTGCAATCAAGGCAAACATTTATCTATATTTTTTCTTCATCTTTTGCGAGAGTTTGGAAAGCGTCGGAGGCTTGAAGAACAGGTAAAATTGCAAGTGATGATGCAAACAGGAAAACAGGCTTGTGTGCAGCCGATTTTTAGATTCCTTTCTGATCCCTTGTTGGCTGGGTTCTCACGATACCCTAAACAACTTGCCGGCCCAGGTAATCTAAAGTAGTGATTCTTAACCAGCTTCTCGCAGCACACAGGTGTGCCGTGGGCTTGTATGCAGTGTGCCAGGAGACTTTTGATGGGTTTTTTCTTTGTATTATGTATATCTTCTATAATGATAATAATGATGATATAATAACAACAACAACAACAACAACAATAATAATAATAATAATAATAATAATAATAATAATAATAATAATAATAATAAAAGTTGGAAGGGACCTTGGAGGTCATCTAGTCCAACCCCCTGCTCAGGCAGGAAACCCTATACCATTTCAGACAAATGGCTGTCCAGTCTCTTCTTAAAAACTCCTAGTGTTGGAGGAGGAAGGAAGGAAGGAAGGAAGGAAGGAAGGAAGGAAGGAAGGAAGGAAGGAAGGAAGGAAGGAAGAACAGAATAACAGATGGAAGGGACCTTGGAGGTCATCTAGTCCAACCCCCTGCTCAGGCAGGAAACCCTATACCATTTCAGACAAATGGCTGTCCAGTCTCTTCTTAAAAAACTCCTAGTGTTGGAGCATTCACCACTTCTGGAGACAGGTGGTCCTCAATTTACAACCAGAATTGAGCCCAAAATTTTCTGTTGCTAAGTGAGATGGACGTTAAGTGAATTTGCCCCGTTTTACGACCTTTCTTGCCACCGTTCTTAAGTGAATCACTGCAGTTAAGTTAGTAATGTGGTTGTGAAGTGAATCCGGCTTTCCCCACTGACTGCTTGGCAGAAGGTCGCAAAAGGAGATCACGTGACCGCGGGACGCTGCGACCGTCATAAATATGAGACAGTTGTCAAGCCTCTGAATTTCGATCACGTGACCATGGGGGGGGGAAACGCTGCAACGTTCGTAAGTGTGAAAAATGGTCCTAAGTCACATTTTTCAGGGCTGTCGTAACTTCAAACGGTCGCTAAACAAACGGATAAGTTGAGACTACTTGTCTTCAGTACAGGGCTGGTATTCTTAGAAGATGCATAACATTTTTTTATTTATTTTTTATTTTTATGCATAACATCCCCTCAAAGTATGTCTTACAGGTTGAAAAATACATCTATATGATTAGTAATTTTCTGGGGTGCCCCAGAATTAAGATTATATTCAGTATTGTGCTGTAGATTCAGAAAGATTGAGAACCACGGGTTGAAGAATTGTGCAAATTTAGCTTCTGCGGTTAGTGGATGCTGTAGCACATAATCCCAAACCAGAATGCTAGATTAATTCCATAAACCACAATTAAGTAAACTATTGGTAAATAGGTCGTGATAATCTATCTAGCTTTTGCTTTTCATGTTTGGAAAACATTAGTATGACTCAGTAGCTATTAATCTGGGTGGAGGAGGTTTTATTTGGCTGGAATTATTGGTGTGATTTGCATAATGTGTGGTAATTTAATGATTTTGCTCAGCCCAGCAGCCAGAATCCCAGTTATTATGGACTATGAATCCAGGTTTAGGGTGTTGTGTATTGTGAGGACTGAGTCAACTGTGCTTTATTCAACAGCCATGCCTAACTAACCATGGTCTAAGCACAATATATGATTACAAATCTGATGTTAGAATCTCAGTGTTGGATGTATATATAGAAGCCTTGTTTATTTTTTGACTTTTAACTTCCCTGACTTGGCTGTCTCGCCAAGATGTTTATCCCCCAGAATTCCCCAGATGGGTTGACATCATTTCCCAGAATTCTAAGGGGTTTGAAGTCCACACATCTAGAAAGACAGGTTTGCTTAAGCCCCCATTTAGAACTTAATAAATAAGATGGACGGACAGACAGGAAGGAAGGAAGGAAGGAAGGAAGGAAGGAAGGAAGGAAGGAAGGAAGGAAGGAAGGAAGGAAAGAGAAAGAAAGAAAGAAAGAAAGAAAGAAAGAAAGAAAGAAAGAAAGAAAGAAAGAAAGAAAGAAAGAGAAAGAATATTTTGATTTTCAGGGGAGATACCTTTACTTTTTAAAGGGAATGCAGTTAACCTTTTGAATAATTGACCATTAGCCAGAATGGGAGTTTCTCTCCAATGGATGATGATAAAATAAATCTTTTTTTTTTGGTGTGGGGGAGGAAAGATCTTTGCAACCCAGCCTTGGTGGGGGCGGTGATTGTTGGCAGGGAGAAATTTTGCAGCTGCAAAATAGACACGTGAGTCTAATGTTAAGGAAAGGCCCAGCTACCAATTTGGGGATCTGTAAATCAAAAGGTAATAAGAACAAACTAAGTTCAGGATCCTAGGAAACAAACAATGAAGGTTTGGGTCGGTTGCTTTGTGGCTGTGTTTCCCCCCCCCTGAAAAATAGAATAGAATATAGAATAGAATAGAATAGAATAGAATAGAATAGAATAGAATAGAATAGAATAGAATAGAATAGAAATAAGAATAGAATAGAATAGAAAATATAGAATAGAATAGAATAGAATAGAATAGAATAGAATAGAATAGAATAGAATAGAATAGAATAGAATAGAATAGAATAGAATTACGGCATAGAATAGAATAGAATAGCCTTATTGTCATTGTGTAACTCACAACGAAATTAAGTATGTGAGACAGATGTTGATATTTTCTCTGTATTCTGCAATCTGTGCAGAAAAAAAATTGAGTGACTAAAATCAACTAGCTGGTGCAAAGCCATTTACATTCTGTGTGTTCTTGTTGTGTTCCAGATTGGGGTGGGAGGGGTGTAAATGCAAAAAAGTGTGGCCCTTTGCAAAATCCACATTCTGTTTTCTTAGACTTGGGGTTAGGGAAAGATGGAATTTTTTCTTCTTCTGCACGTGTGGAGGGCACACCGCAGCTGGGTCCACACAACCTGCCGTTGTGTGCCTGAATTCAGCCTTCATTCAGAACGGCAACCCGTCGCAAAGCACCAGCAATCCAAGCAGCCTTGTTCACATTATACTCAAAGCCAGGACAAAAAAAAAATACAATAAAGTAAATAATATAAAACACCCAGGTCCAATCTCTCCAGCTTTTGTCTGTGTGAATGCAAAGCCCTTTAGATCTTTTGCTGGGTTGCCTAACCTTCTCTGCTTTAGGTCGTGTGAACCCAGGGGGGAAAAAAAAGATGCAGGTTTTGGCAAAGTAAGCCAAGATCCGGGAAAAAGGAGGTGGTTGAATTTATTTATTTATTTATTCTTATTTTATTTTTTAAAAAAAAATGTTTTGAAGGCTCTAACTTGCTTCCTTTTCTGGTGGGGACCAGGATGGAAAAGAGGATGTTGCCTTGGCAACAGAGAGGCATTAAATATCTGAAATGCTGCCGTAGTAACAGCGCGGAGGTAGTTTAGGACTGTCGCCATGGCAACTTTCAGGACTGGGAAGAACCCTTTGAAGCCGGAGATTCTAAATGTGTTTACAATCCTTGGGGGGGGGGAGAAAAGAAAAAAATTCAATCTGGCAAAACAACAAAGCCATGCACAGAAGGGAAGAATGGCTTGGTGGTGACAGGGCGTCCGCTCTTGGTGGGCTTCTGAGCATGTCTAGAGCACCAAGCTAGGCCGAGCTGCTCTTTGAATCCCGGGGAGTAAATTTCGGTCCAGCTCAGCGGATATAGCCTCGTCTTACGACCACAGATGGGGCCAGAATTTCTGTCGCTAAGCAAGGCGGTGGTTACGTCAGGTGCGCCTGATTTTATGATTTTTATTTTTATTTATTTTTTTGCCATGGTTGTTAAGCGAATCGTGGCCGGTTGTCGTGTGAATGACGCAGTGGGTGAGGGTTAGGGTTAGGGTCCCCCGATGATTTTGCTTGTCGGAGGGAAAGATCACAGGATGCCCAAAGGCCCGAATGTTTTGATCACGTGACTGTGTGGGGAATGCTGTGACGGTCGTAAGTGCGAGGACTGATGGTGAGTCACCTTTTTTCCAGCGCTGTTGTTGCCAATTTGGAAGGGTTCGCTAAATGGACAGTTGCAAGTTGGGGATGATCCGATGAGGTTTGGATTCAAACTATCCGGGTTTTGCATTCAGAAAGATGCCAAGCTAGGTGAGGATAAGGCCTGAGTTCAAATCCTCCCACAGCTACGAACATCCCTGTTTGGCGGGGTGGGGGGGATTCTGGGGCAATACCTCTCTCACAGCCTACCTTCCAGGGGTGTTGTTGGGCAAGGACAAACTACGTCTTCTGCTGTGCTAAGATAGAAGTGCTTAGGATCTAACAAGACTAACATCTCACCTTGGCTAATCCTGGGTTGCTAAACCAGGCCAAACCTGGTTAATATTTGGATGGAAGACCACCAGAAAAATCGGATTGGGAAGTCCAAAAACTTATTTCCAGGGTCCAAGTCAGTTACTTCTCCACCTTGACAGCTTTAAAATGGGTGGACCTCAACTCCCAGCATTCCCCAGCCATTTCAAAGCAAGCTGGCTGGGGAATTCTGGGAATTGAAGTCCACCCATCTTAAAGTCAAGAAACGCATCCTGATCCAGACAGGCCTTCAGTCCTGTATAAACAGGATGACCAAAACCACAGACTCAGCTAGTTTTTAATATTTTTTTTTTAAAAAAAAACCTGCCTTAAAAGAAAACAGTGTCGCATCACTTCTGCACGATTGCCAAAATTCACCTTGCGAATTTGCAAACCGCCTTCCTTCCTTTGTTCTCTTTTCTCCGCGCCAAACTGGACCTTTGCCAGACTCGAACTGCAGCCAGAATTCAAGCAAAAGGAAGTTTTGTCCCCCTGCACTTCTGGTTAAAATACCTGCATTCTCCTCCCGATTCACACAACATCCCCTTTATTTTTTTCCCTCCCTAGGATGGTGCTAGAAGGAAGCGCTGAAGCTGTGAGTTCGCATTCGCTTGATCTGCGACGCACCTGTGCCCAGAATGGGCGTTTTTATCCTTTGGCAGGGGACAGTCTCCTCTTAACCAAAAAACCGGTGAAGTACGGGGAGTTGATTGTCCTGGGGTAAGTCAAGCCATTATTGCTAATTTTTTTTCCCTAGGTTTTAAGTGACTGGAGGGTAAAGCGAAGAGTTGTAGGAACTGGGAATAGGTCTAACCCAGGGGTAGGCAACCTCGGCTCTTTTATGACTCATGGACTTCAACTCCCAGAATTCCTGAGTCAGCTGTAGGCAACCTCGGCTCTTTTATGACTCATGGACTTCAACTCCCAGAATTCCTGAGTCAGCTGTAGGCAACCTCGGCTCTTTTATGACTCATAGACTTCAACTCCCAGAATTCCTGAGTCAGCTGTAGGCAACCTCGGCTCTTTTATGACTCATGGACTTCAACTCCCAGAATGGACTTCAACTCCCAGAATTCCTGAGTCAGCTGTAGGCAACCTCAGCTCTTTTATGACTCATGGACTTCAACTCCCAGAATTCCTGTGTCAGCTGTAGGCAACCTTGGCTCTTTTATGACTCATGGACTTCAACTCCCAGAATTCCTGTGTCAGCTGTAGGCAACCTTGGCTCTTTTATGACTCATGGACTTCAACTCCCAGAATTCCTGAGTCAACTGTAGGCAACCTCGGCTCTTTTATGACTCATGGACTTCAACTCCCAGAATTCCTGAGTCAGCATAGCTGACTCAGGAATTCTGGGAGTTGAAGTCCATGAGTCATAAAAGAGCCGAGGTTGCCTACCCCTGGTCTAACCTAACGAAAAGGAAGGACTGGGGTACGTGTGTGACATATTAGCAGTTTTCCAGTATTTGAGGGGCTGCCACAAAGAAGAGGGGGGGTCAACTTATTCTCCAAAGCGCCCGAAGGCAGGACAAGAAGCAATGGATGGAAACTAGTCAAGGAGAGAAGCAACCTGGAACTAAGGAGAAACTTCCTGACAGTGAGGACAGTTAACCCGTGGAACAGCTTGCCACCAGAAGTTGTGCCTGCTCCATCCCTGGAGGCTTTTAAGGAAAGACTGGAGAGCCATTTGCCTGGAATGGTAATAGGGTCTCTCTGCTTGAGCACCGGGGTTGGACTAGATGACCTCCAAGGTCCCTTCCGACTCTGTGATTCTGTTACTCTGTCTCTCCCACAATGCAGGTACAATGGCTCTCTGGCTAACGGAGACAAGGGACGTCACCGGAGCCGTCTGGCCCTCTACAAGCGACCCAAACCCAACGGGGTCAAGCCTGACATTATCCACCATATCTCCACCCCACTTATGTCCAAAGTAAGTTGAGACCCCGGTTTGCAGTTGTGAAACTGGCCGGGATTCGCTTTTAAACACCCGCCTCGCTTAGCAAGGGAAATTCTGTCCACGCGTGTGGTCGTACTACGAGGACTCGCTAATTTTTTTTTTACTTGTCTGGTCTGACAGGCGTTGAGCGAGAGAGGTCAACACAGTATCTCCTACACACTTTCGCGAAGCCATTCGGTCATTGTTGAATACACTCAAGATGGTGAGACGGACATGTTCCAGGTACTTAACGTGTCCGGCGGAGGGAGAGAACACCTTTGCGGGCCCTCCAGAGGTGACCTGATGGAGGACAGACCAAGGGGAAGCTGTTTAGGCCCTATAAAAGGCAAATTTTGGGGGGCACGAGATTCACAGTAGACCGGGTGGCACAGAGGCTTAGTGGTTAAAGAGGCTGGGTTTGTCGGCTGTCCGGGTTCGAGACCCCAGCACCACATCACGGGGGCGAGTTCCCGTCTTCGCCTCAGCTCCTGCTAACCTAACAGTTCGAAATTGTCCGAAAGGCGCTTTTCCGGGAGGCAACTGGACTTCCTAGCTTTTCTTTGAAGGCTTTTCGCTTCTCCTCCGAGGAGCTTCTTCAACTCTGACTGGATGGTGGGGAAGGGAAGGATTTATACTGCTTGCAGACCGCTGGTCGTTTGCCTTCTTTGAGAGGGTCGTTGAGGCTACCTGGCGGGTTTGTCTGTGTCCTGCCGTGCTCATCTTACCTTGACCACTGGAGGAAAATAAAAATCGGTGTTTTGGAAAGAAGGGAGAAATGACCAGTTGGGTCTTCAAGGAAAAACGCTCAGTCCTTGTTTAAAGTTTTAGTCCTTGATCGCGTCTCCCTGCCCCATCTCTCTGTTCCCAGATTGGCCGCTCGACGGAGAGCATGATCGATTTTGTGGTGACCGACACCACGCCGGGGACAAACTCCTCCGTGGATGGACAGACGGCCCAAAGTACCATCTCCCGCTTTGCCTGCCGCGTCATCTGTGAAAGGAGCCCTCCGTACACCGCCCGGATTTACGCTGCTGGTTTCGACGCTTCCCGCAACATTTTCCTTGGAGTGAGTGAGTCACCGAGCAGCTGTGTGTGTGTGTGTGTGTGTGTGTGTGTGTGTGCATCTGTGTGCGTATGTTGTGTGCACGGGCGCACACCTGTGTATTCATGTTGGCATAGTTGCATTCGCACAATACGTTAACCACACTTCCTGAATGGATCCCTTTTCTGAGTTACCACAATGGAAGACAGCATACAAGTTATTCCTTGACTTAGGACTGCAATGGAGACCAATATTTTTGCTGCTAAGAAAAACATTTGTAAAGTAAATTATGGAATGGAATGGAATGGAAGAATAGAATAGAATAGAATAGAATAGAATAGAATAGAATAGAATAGAATAGAATAGAATAGAATAGAGTAGAGTAGAGTAGAGTAGAGTAGAGTAGAGTAGAGTAGAGTAGAGTAGAGTAGAGTAGAGTAGAATAGAATAGAATAAGAGACTGGACAGCCATTTGCCTGAAATGGTATAGGGTTTCCTGCCTGAGCAGGGGGTTGGACTAGATGACCTCCAAGGTCCCTTCCAACTTTATATTATTATTATTATTATTATTATTATTATTATTATTATTATTATTATTAGAATAGAATAGAATAGAATAGAATAGAATAGAATAGAATAGAATAGAATAGAATAGAATAGAAGCTGGAAGGGACCTTGGAGGTCTTCTAGTCCAGCCCCCTGCTTAAGCAGGAGAACCTATACCATCTCAAACAAGGGAGTGTCCAGTCTCTTCTAAAAAATCTCCAGGGATGGAGCGCCCACGATTTCTGGAGGCAAGCAGTTCCACTGGTTGATTGTTCTCACTGTCAGGACGTTTCTCCTTAATTCCAGGTTGCTTCTCTCTTTGGTCAGTATTCCAACTATTGTTTCTCGTCCTTCCCTCTGGTGCTCCATCTTACAGCGGGACGCTGTGACGTCATAAATATATGCCGGTTGCCAAGTCCCCAAATTTAAAACCAAAATATTCTCATGTGTGGCAGTGGGAAGGTTTGAATGCGTGATAACTTCATACAGTCGCTAAACGAACGATTGTAAGTCGAGGACTGTCTGGAGTCGGGTTTGAGGGAGGGAGCAGCGGCCCGCCTGGCCGTTAAAACCAGACCTTGATGCCGCTTCTCTCGTTGGCAGGAGCGAGCTGCGAAATGGAGGACTCCCGACGGGCTCATGGATGGCTTGACCACCAACGGTGTGCTGGTGATGCACCCCAACGGCGGTTTCAGCGAAGACTCCACCCCGGGGGTCTGGCGGGAGATCTCGGTGTGCGGGAACGTCTATGCCCTGCGGGACAGTCGCTCAGCACAGCAGAGGGGAAAGCTGGTAGGTTGGCAACTCCATGGGGCCGGCCGGCCAAGAGCGGACTGTGACTCGAGTAGAAAAGAACCAGAAAAGAGAAAGAAGAATAGAATAGAATAATACTAGAATAGAATAATATTGCAGTGGGAATGGGATGGGATGGGATGGGATGGGATGGGATGGGATGGGATGGGATGGAATAGAATGGAATAGAATAGAATAGAGAATGGAATGGAATGGAATGGAATGGAATGGAATAGAATAGAATAGAATAGAATAGAATAGAATAGAATAGAATAGAATAGAATAGAATAGAATAGAATAGAATAGAATAGAATAGAATAATGGAATGGAATGGAATGGAAGAAAATAGAGAATAGAGAATAGAGAATAGAATAGAATAGAATAGAATAGAATAGAATAGAATAGAATAGAATAGAATAGAATAGAATAGAATAGAATAGAATAGAATAGAATAGAATAGAATAGAATAGAGAATGGAATGGAATGGAATGGAATAGAATAGAATAATACTGTAGTAGGATAAGATAAGAATGGACGAGTGGAGAGTGGAGAGGAATGCAATGCAATGCAATACAATGATTCAGACAAATTTATATCTAAGTTATAGTCACTAAATGAACTGTTGTAAGTTGAGGACTATATCCAGTCAGTCCAGGGCATAAGCGTGGCGGGAGCCTCTCCTTTAAACTCTTTGGTGCATCAAATGTGGCCATGGCATGTGCTAATCTCTCTTCCCCCCCCCCCTTTGCCAGGTGGAAACGGAGTCCAACGTTCTCCAGGACGGCTCCCTCATCGACCTGTGCGGGGCCACGCTCCTCTGGCGCACCTCGGAGGGGCTCCTGCGCACCCCAACTTTGCAACAGCTGGAGGTGCTGCGCCAAGAAATCAACGCCGCCCGGCCCCAGTGCCCGGTGGGCTTCAGCACCCTGGCTTTCCCCAGCCTGGCCCAGCGGGGCGTGGTGGAGAAACAGCAGCCTTGGGTCTACGTCAACTGCGGCCACGTCCACGGTTTTCACAACTGGGGGTTCCGTAAAGAGAAAGGGGGCTTGGAGCGCGAATGCCCTATGTGCCGGCGGCTGGGCCCTTATGTGCCTCTCTGGCTGGGCTGCGAGGCCGGGTTGTATCTGGACGCCGGACGGCCCACCCACGCCTTCTGCCCCTGCGGCCACGTCTGCTCTGCTAAGACTGTCCAGTACTGGTCACAGATCCCACTGCCGCACGGCACCCACGCCTTCCACGCTGCCTGCCCCTTTTGCGGCACTTGGCTGACCGGCCAGCAGGGTTTCGTCCGGCTCATTTTCCAGGGACCCCTCGATTGAGCTGGAAAGGCGTGGGGAGACAGAGAAAAAACCACGGGCTCCGTTGGCCACCGTGGACCGCTCAATCTCGTCATTTGATTGTATTAGACTGTGCATCGGCCAGACGGCCATCCACCTCTTCCCGGTCCGAGCATTTGGGGGGGGGGATGTTGGATTCCAATTTGGGGAGGCAGATTCTCCTCGGTCTGCCTCCCCATCCTCACCCCTCCTCATGGCCCGGTCGTTCCCTTCCCGTCTAGAACCCATCTTCGCTGCTCCGAGAAGCAGAGGTTTGCACCAACCCGGGATAGCTGGGACTGGGTCGTTTTGGGGTGCAAGGCCTAGGAAAGCCAGCCGATTATCTTCAAACAGGGTATGAATCGACAGAGGAAGTTCGAATCGAAAATCCGTTGCTTGGGCACTTGTAGGCGATCTGCACACTGCCGTTGCGGTTTCTTCTTGAACCCAGGTTTAAGCGCATTGTGTGAACCCAGCCTAGATCCGTGTTTGGATCGGTGGGGGCCCAGGAGAGCTTTGCTGTTGCTAACACAGAGATATATATACATATATATATATCCATTATATTGTGTGGGTCTCTTATTTGTGTTCGGTCTGAGATTTGTCTCTTGCCTTTATTTTATACAACTCAAGGTGGCATACATAAGGAGCTTCCTTGTAGCGGCCCCACCACCATCCCGCAAGGTGGGTTAGGCCAGGGGTCTTCAAACGTGGCAACTTTCTGGGAGTTGAAGTCCACAAATGTTAAAGTTGCCAAGTTTGAAGATGCCCTGGGTTAGGCTGAGAGAGGGGAACATCCCCCCCCTCTTAAAGCATGCTGGCTGGGGAATCCTGGGAGTTGAAGTCCAACCACTTTAAATCATACTGGCTGGGGAATTCTGGGAGATGAAGTCCAACCACTTTAAATCATGCTGGCTGGGGAATTCTGGGAGATGAAGTCCAACCACTTTAAATCATGCTGGCTGGGGAATCCTGGGAGATGAAGTCCAACCACTTAAATCATGCTGGCTGGGGAATCCTGGGAGTTGAAGTCCAACCACTTTAAATCATGCTGGCTGGGGAATTCTGGGAGATGAAGTCCAACCACTTTAAATCATGCTGGCTGGGGAATCCTGGGAGTTGAATTCCAACCACTTTAAATCATGCTGGCTAGGGAATCCTGGGAGTTGAATTCCAACCACTTTAAATCATGCTGGCTGGGGAATCCTGGGAGTTGAATTCCAACCACTTTAAATCATGCTGGCTGGGGAATTCTGGGAGATGAAGTCCAGCCACCTTAAAGCACGAAGTTTGAAGCAACCCACCTTGACTTGTGGCTTCCCACAAAAGTTTGCGGCTTTGAAGCAGTCCCCAAACCAGAAAACATCTACAATTTGGGGATCGTTGCCAGACACTTTCCTGGGTCTATATCCCTTGGGCAAATATGAAGGAGAAAAGGGAGAGGGAAGATGGGAAGAAGGAAGGGAAATCAAGGAAGGAGACAATGAAAGTTAAGGAAAGAAGGAAAGAAGGCAATGGAAGAAAAACCAGAATGGGAGGGGAGGGGAAGGAAGGGAAGGGAAGAAAGAGGGAGGGAGGGGCAAGGAAGGAAGGAAGGAAGGAAGGAAGAATGGGAGGGGAAAAGGAAGGGAAAAAATGGGAGGGAGGGAAGAATGGGAGAGAGGGAAGGAAGGAAGGAGAAAAGGAAAAAGAAGGAAGGAAGGAAAAAAATGGGAGGGAGGGAAGAATTGGAGAGAGGGAAGGAAGGAAGGAGAAAAGGAAAAGGAAGGAAGGAAAAAATGGGAGGGAGGAAAGAATTGGAGAGAGGGAAGGAAGGAAGGAGAAAAGGAAAAAGAAGGAAGGAAAAAAATGGGAGGGAGGAAAGAATTGGAGAGAGGGAAGGAAGGAAGGAGAAAAGGAAAAAGAAGGAAGGAAGGAAAAAAATGGGAGGGAGGAAAGAATTGGAGAAAAGGAAGGAAGGAAGGAAAAAAATGGGAGGGAGGAAAGAATTGGAGAGAGGGAAGGAAGGAAGGAGAAAAGGAAAAGGAAGGAAGGAAAAAAATGGGAGGGAGGGAAGAATTGGAGAGAGGGAAGGAAGGAAGGAGAAAAGGAAGGAAGGAAGGAAAAAAATGGGAGGGAGGAAAGAATTGGAGAGAGGGAAGGAAGGAAGGAGAAAAGGAAAAGGAAGGAAGGAAAAAAATGGGAGGGAGGGAAGAATTGGAGAGAGGGAAGGAAGGAAGGAGAAAAGGAAGGAAGGAAGGAAAAAAATGGGAGGGAGGAAAGAATTGGAGAAAAGGAAGGAAGGAAGGAAAAAAATGGGAGGGAGGAAAGAATTAGAGAGGGAAGGAAGGAGAAAAGGAAGGAAGGAAGGAAAAAATGGGAGGGAGGAAAGAATTGGAGAAAAGGAAGGGAGGAAGGAAAAAATGGGAGGGAGGAAAGAATTGGAGAAAAGGAAGGAAGGAAGGAAAAAATGGGAGGGAGGGAAGAAAGGGAGGGAAGGAAGGAAGGAAGGAGAGAACGGGAGGGAAGGAAAGAAGGAAGGAGAGAACGGGAGGGAAGGAGGCAGGGAGCGAGGAAGGAAAGGAGAAGAAGGAAAGAGGGAGTCAGGCAGGAAGAAAGGGAGAAACAAGAAGAAAAAGAGCCAGAGAAAGAAAATCGAGGAAGCCAGAAAGAAGCGAACCAAAAAAAAAAGGGGGGGGAGGAGGGGGTGAAAAAAAAAAGAAAAGAAAAAGAAGAGGCGGGTCTTCGATCTCCAAGCAACGCCGCCATCAAGCCTCATTGGCTGCAGGATTCCGGCGGGGGGTGGGGGAGGAGGCGTGTCCACCCGATGGCGGAGCCGAATGGAGGAGCCGAGCAGGGGGCGTGGCAGGAAGTTGGGCCTCGGCGACCGAGCCGAGCTGGGTCCGCTTCCAGGGCGGTCACGTGGGCCGGTGGGTGCGGGAGTCGTGGGAACGGGAGCGCACGTGTAACCCGTCCGGGTCTCACCGTCCTCGAAGCCGGTGGCCGGTTCCCCGAGGTTCAGGAAGGGGTGGGTGGGTGGGTGGCGTCGCCTGGGGACCCTGCGGCCTGGCAGTCCGGCTCGTTTAAAAAGCAAGTTTCTGGCCCTCATTGTTTTGGAGAGGGAGGAGGAGGAGGAGGGGTTGCCATCCGAGGAAGCTGGTGGCTTCTGAAACTTGGAGCGCCTGCTTTAGCATGGCCAGCCTTGTCTGGCAAGGGGTTTCCAGGATTTTGGAAAGGCAGTCCCTTCCCCGACCCCCCGCCCCCCCTAGATGGAAATGGCCGGGTGGGAAGGGAAGAGAAGGACTCTCGGGGTACCAAAGCAGGGTTCGGCCCGCCCTGCCCCCCAAAGCCGTAAAAAACGCCCCCCCCCCCAATGGTTCAGGTAAAAAGTTAGAATGTGAACGTGGGTTTGGTGTTTCTAACCCACCCACCCCTGTCTCCCCTCTTTTTCAGATTTAGAGCCACAGATTTTATGTCTGGCAGTTGCTGCTTGAATTCGGGAAGAATCTGAGGTATTGGGGATGCGTTGGGCCCTCTCTTCCTCCCCTCCCTTTATTGGTTGATCTGCATCCTTCCTTTCGTTTAAAAAAGAACTCGAGGCGGCAAACATACCCAAGGCGCTTTCCTCTAACTCTTTTCCCAACGACAACCCTGCGAGGTGGGATGAATTGGAGGGAGGGACTGGCCTAAAGTCACCCAGCCGGCTTTCGTGCCTAAGGCAGGACTAGGACTCACCGTCTCCTGGGGATTAGCTCAAAGTCACCCGGCCGGGTTTTGTGCCTAAGGCCGGACTAGAACTCACTGTCTCCTGGCGATTGGCCCAAAGTCACCCAGCTGGCTTTCGTGCCTAAGGCGACACTAGAACTCACCGTCTCCTGGTGATTGGCCCAAAGTCACCCAGCTGGCTTTCGTGCCTAAGGCAGAACTAGAACTCACTGTCTCCTGGGGATTGGCCCAAAGTCACCCAGCCGGCTTTCGTGCCTGAGGCGGGACTAGAACTCACCGTCTCCCGGTGATTGACCCAAAGTCACCCAGCCGGCTTTCACACCTAAGGCAGGACTAGAACTCACTGTCTCCTGGTGATTGGCCCAAAGTCACCCAGCCGGCTTTCACACCTAAGGCAGGACTAGAACTCACCGTCTCCTGGTGATTGGCCCAAAGTCACCCAGCCGGCTTTCATGCCTAAAGGGGGACTAAAACTCACCATCTCCTGGGGATTGGGCCAATCTCGCCCAGTTGGCTTTAAAGCCTAATGTGGGACTAGAACTCACTGTCTCCCAGTTTCCAGCCCGGTGCTTTAACTACTAAACCAAACTGGCTCTCTTTATAATAAAGATATTTTTTTTATAAGAGTGTACATACCGTGACTGGCTGAAGGACGATGTCTCCGTTTTCCTCTTTCCCAGGCTGACGTCATGGTGGACTCCCACTACATTTTACCCAACGACATTGGGATTGCGACCTTGGATTGTGCCGAAGCTTTTGAGCTGTTGTCACCGGAAGAGAAACACTATGCTCATTATCTGTCACGAGCTTGCTGGTATGGGGGGCTCGTGGTCCTCTTGCAAACGTCCCCCGAATCTCCCACCATTTACGTCCTCCTCTCCCGCATCTTCCGAACCCAGGACCCAAGTCAGTTGCATGAGGTGGCCCGTTCTCTCGGCATCACAGATGACGAATATCAGGTAATCAGTCAGAATAGAGCCAGAAGGCACCTTGGAGGTCTTCTAGTCCAGCCCCCCTACTCAAGCAGGAGACCCTGTACCCATTTCAGACAAGTGTCTGTCCAGCCTCTTCTGAAAGACTCCCAAGGATGAAGCACCTACAACTTCTGGAGGCAAGCTGTTCCACTGGTTAATCGTTCTCACGGTTAGAAAGTTTCTCCTTAATTCCAGGTTGCTTCTCTCTTTGACCAGTTTCCATCCATTGTTTCTTGCCTTCTGGTGCTTTGGAGAAGAGGTTGACGCCCTTTTCTTTGTGGCAGCCCCTGAAATACTGGGAAGACTGCTATCCTGTCCCCCCTAGTCCTTCTTTTTCTCTAGACTGGCCATTCCCAAATCCTGCAGCCGTTCTCCATATGTTTTAGTCTCTAGGCCTTTAATCATCTTAGTTGCTCCTCTCTGCTCTCTGTCCAAAGTCTCAACATCTTTTTTTCTTTATGTGACCAAAACTGTATTTTTTTATTTATTTTAATTCCATTTATATCCCGCCCTTCTCCGAAGACTCAGGGCGGCTTACAAGGCAGTAGCCTTCATTCTATGTATATTTTATTTATTTTAATCCCATTTATATCCCGCCCTTCTCTGAAGACTCAGGGCGGCTTACAAGCTTAGCAGTAGCCTTCATTCTATGTATATGCCTGCTTATTAGGGCTTTCACACACCCCCCCCAAGCGGCATTATTACAAAGTCAGCTTGTATTCCAGGTGTGGCTTTATAAAGCGGTACTAATACTTCACCTGATTTCGATTCTGTGCCTCTGTTTATATAACCGAGGATTATATTAGCTTTTTTTTTGGCTGCTGCCTCACGTTTAAGCGATCATCCACTGGGACTCCAAGGTCCCTCTCGCGGTTACTGTTTTTGAGCCAGGTTTCCCCAAATCTCTGCTTGTTCCTTCGGTTTTTCTTGCCTACGTTTGAAACCCTTCCCTTTTTTCCACAATAAATTTCACCTTGTTCAAAGCCTGTCAAAGATCCTTTTGGATCCTGAGCTTGTCTTCTGAGGGTTGTTGGCTATTCCTCTCAGTTTCGTGTCCCCTGCAAAATTTGACGGCTTCCCCTTCTGTTCCCTCCTCTGAAGTCATTTATGACGATATTGAAGAGTCCTGGGCCTAAGATGGAACCTTGTGGTAAAGTATTGGAGATTGTTTTATCTTTCATTTTCCTGCTGTCCGTCGACGCAAAAACTTCTGTGATTTTTTTTATTATTTTAATCCCATTTATATCCCGCCCTTCTCCGAAGACTCAGGGCGGCTTACAAGCTTAGCAGTAGCCTTCATTCTATGTATATGCCTGCTTATTAGGGCTTTCACACAACCCCCAAGCGGCATTATTACAAAGTCAGCTTATTGCCCCCAACAATCTGGGTCCTCATTTTACCTACCTGGGAAGGATGGAAGGCTGAGTCAACCTTGAGCCTGGTGGGACTCGAACCTGCACTAATTGCAGGCAGCTGGTGTTCCTTAAGGAGGCATTAGCCCACTGCTCCACCAAGGCTCTTTTATTATTATTATTATTTATTTATTTATTTATTTATTTATTTATTTATTTATTTATTTATTTATTTGATTTATATACCGCCCTTCTCCCGAAGGACTCAGGGCGGTGTACAGGGCAATAAAAGTAAGAATACAGGATACAAGATTTAAAGTTAAATGATTGTGCACAATGTAGTAGGTTAGTTAAAATAATGTTAAAACCCAAACCCATCATCATCATCATTATTATTATTATTATTATTATTATTATTATTATTATTATTATTATTATTAGTGCTTTTTTTGTAAAAGAAAAAGGTGCCGGAACTCACACGTCGTACAACCCGCCTTGCCTACCCTACAAGGTTCCATCCAAAAAAGGTGCCGGAACTCCGTTCTGAGCGTTCTATGAGAAAAAAAGCCCTGATTATTATTATTTGATTGCTGCTGTCTGTTGTGTTGTAAAAATTCAGGCAAACGAAATGGACTTCTCCCTTGCAGGCTGTTCTGGTTTACACAGCGGCCATTTACGCCAATATGGGCAACTACAAGTCCTTCGGTGACACCAAATTCATCCCCAGCCTTCCCAAGGTGAGCGTTGAATGAAGACTGCGGGGTGGGATCGGCTTTTGAACTTCCGGCTTCCAGCCAATTGGAAACCTCCTTGGCCCTCATTGGCTAAGAGGTTGGTGGAGGAGGGGGTGGAGTCCTGGCAGTGGCTCCACCCCTCTTGGGCCTTAAAAAAAGGCATTTTACTTGGATGTTTTTCCGTTGTCATTTTTATTCAGGTCCGTTTTGATTTCTTTATTTTATTTTATTTTTTAATTTTCGTTTCAGTTTTGATTTTTTTTCCTTTCCTTTTTCTTTTTTCATATTGGCTTTGATTTTTGACATATATTTTTTTTAAAAAAAAATTCTCACCTTCAGTTGGGTTTTCTTTTTTAACTTACGTTTTATTGTCCTTTTTTATTTTATTCCTTTTCTCGCTTTTATTTGTATTTCATTTCATTTTTTTTTCCGTTTTGATTTCTTGAGTTTCATTTTTTTTTAAAAAAAATTCGTTTTGTTTCAGTTTTGATTTTTTTTTCCTTTTTCTTTTTTTCATACTGACTTTGATTTTTGACATTTTTTTTTTGAAAATTTTTTTCTCGCTTTCAAGCTGGGTTTTCTTTTTAGCTTTCCTTTTACGGTGGTTTTTTTTTTAATTTTTCTTCCGTTATTCCTTTTCTCACCTTTATTTGTATTTTATTTCATATTTTTTTTGCCCCCCTCCCCGTGGTTAGTTTGAGTTCTTTTCGTTTTCATTTGGCTTTTTTTCTTCCAGGGTTCACTTTTCTTTTTCTTTCGTTTTTTCCTCTTCGTTTTTCTTTTTTTTTCTTTTGATTTATATTTTGTTCCTCTTTTTTTTCGCCCCCCCCCCTCCCAGGAAAAACTGAAGCAGCTGGTGTGGGCGAGCCAGGCGTTTTTGCAAAACCCGGAAGAGATGGAAGCTTTGTGGGAGTCCTGTGGGAAATTGATGTACTCACTGGAGCCCCTCCAGAGGCATTTGGGTCTCCGTGGTGAGGTAATTTTATTTTATTTATTAATTTAATTTAATTTGTATACCGCCCTTCTCCTGAAGGACTCAGGGCGCTGAACATTATTGTCCTTGTGCCCATCTCAGGTCCATTTCTGTGTGTGTGTGTGTGGGAAATCGGCCATTTGGGCTTTCGAACGGGGCTCTGACATTCCCGCCTAGAACTCTTTATTTATTGATGGATTATTTATTAATTGAATTTCTATACCTCTCCTCTTTTTTTTCCTTGTTTTTAGGGAGTTTCCACCTACTTCTCTGCAAATTGCTCCATGGAAGATGCAAAGCTGGCTCAGAAATTCCTGGATTCTCAGGTGCTGCTGGAATTCTCTTGTAGTCCTCGACTTGCCACGGTTCACCTAGTGACCATTCACCGTTAACGACGGCAGTGGAAAAAGGCCACTTATGACCGTTTCCACCCATCTGTGACCACCGCAGCATCCCCGTGCTCACACGGGATTTATATTCGGATGCTTGACCGCTGACTCATGTTTATGACGGTTTTGTGTGTGTGTGTGTGTGTGTGATGGGATCCCCTTTTTACGACCTTCTGACAAGCAAAGTCAAAGGGGAAGCCGGGTTTACTTTTAAGGACCGTGGGGCTGATTGAACAGCTGCAGTGATTCGCTTAACAGCAGTGGCAAAAAAAGTTGTCAAATGGGGCCAAACTCACTTAACCAATTTCTCACTCAGCAGCGTAAATTTTGGGCTCAATTGGGGTCGTAAGTCGAGGACTGCCTGTATACCATTTGGGGAGCAGGGAAGCATTACAAGTAGTCCTCATTGCGGCCGTCATAAATATGGGTCGGTTGCCAAGCATCTGAATTTTGATCAAGTGACCATGGGGATGCTACAGTGGTCATAAGTGTGAAAAACAGTCATAAGTCTCTCTTTTTCCAGTGACACTAACTTTAAACGGTCACTAAGTCGAGGACTATCTAGTGTTAAAGGAGATGAGACGTGGGTTGGGGTTGGCCCCCTCCAATACGTGGGGACTTCCAACTCCCAGCCAGGAAGAACATTATTGAGAAATATGGGAACGGACAGTTTGCTTCCTGTGATAGGGACTTCACTTCCCAGAATTCTCCGGCCGGATTGGCCAGGAATTCTGGGAATAGATGTCTCAGTTGGAGACAACTGGGCCAGGAGATGCAACTGGGTGACTGGATGGAGTTGGCACCTAGATGGAGCAAGGTTAAGGGTGGCACTTAATGACTAAGGTCGACTTTGGCGCAGTGTTAAATCATTATCAAGCCTACAGAGAGTGAGTTCTAATCCCGCCTTAAGCATGAAAGCTGGCTGGGTGATTTTGGGCCGAACACCAGGAGACTGTGAGTTCTAGTCCCACCTTATGCATGAGAACTGTCTGGGTGACTGGGCCAATCACCAGGAGACTGTGAGTTCTAGTCCTGCCTGAGGCACAAAAGCTGGCTGGGTAACTGTGGGCCAATCACCAGGCGATAGTGAGTTCTAGTCCCGCCTTAGGCACAAAAGCCAGCTGGGTAACTCTGGACCAGTCATCAAGAGATTGTGAGTTCTAGTCCCACCTTTAGCACAAATGCAGGCTGGGTGACTTTGAGCCAATTACCAGGAGGTTGTGAGTTCTAGTCCTACCCGAGGCATAGAAAACCATTTGGGTAACTTTGAGCCGTTCCCCTTCTCTCCCTCCTTCTCAGCCCAACCCACCTCGCAAGATTGTTGTTGTGGGGAGAACAGAGGAGGAAGGAAGGAATATTTGAGACGTTCACCCCCTTGAACTTATTTCTAAATATAATAATGGCAGGTTACAAAAATAAACGTATGTTTTTCCAATGCTTTTTTTTTTGTAGAATATCAGTGCATACAACACTCGTCTTTTTAAGACGGAGACCGGAGGGAAAACCAGTTACGAAGTCCGTCTGGCTTCGGTCCTTGTGGATGGTAATGGCTGGAGCGTCCCTCCACCCCTTCTGCTCCCTCTTGTTTGAGGGCAATGATAAGCCCCCAAGAAAGAACATTAATGGCGTTAATTAACATTAACAACATGCCCCTCAGACAGGGGTCTTCAAACGTGGCCCTTTTATGACTTGTGGACTTCAACAAGTCTGAGGAATTCTGGGAAGTTTTAAGTCCACAAGTCATAAAAGGGCCAAGTTTGAAGACCCCCTGCCCTAAGGCATGAATGTGTTCAGGTAGTCCTTGACCTATGACCTGTCATTTAGCGTAATTAATTAAGGTATCTCTCATTCCTTGTCCTTAACTGTTTTGTTTACAACATTTTCATCCTATTCTTTAGCACCCAGAATGTATAGGGGATTATTAAATAATAATAATTGGGTTTTTATAAATAGTTTTAATTTTAATATGTATTAATTATTACGGGCATAATGGTTTAATCACTTTTTAATTTTTGTATTCTGTTTTTTTATTATGTATTGCCCTGTTCACCGCCCTGAGTCCTTTGGGAGAAGGGCGGTATACAAATTAAATTATTAAATTATTAAATTAAATTAAACAATCCATCCAGTAGAGAGAGAAATTTTCTTTCTTTCTTTCTTTCTTTCTTTCTTTCTTTCTTTCTTTCTTTCTTTCTTTCTTTCTTTCTCTCATCTATCTATCTGTCTGTCTGTCTATCTATCTACCTTGCTCTGCCTGCCTGCCTCTATCTGTCTATCTGTCTATCTGTCTATCATCTGTCTGTCTGTCTATCCTATCATCTATCTATCTATCTATCTATCTATCTATCTATCTATCTATCTATCCTTAACCTCTGTCTATCATCTACCTACCTACCTACCTACCTACGTATCTATCTATCTGCACATATACACATATGCACACACACTGCATGAGAAGTGGTCACGTGTCCCTTTTTTCAGTGATGTTGCAACTTTGAGTGGTCACCCAATACATGTCCACGCATTTCTAAAATGCTGAATTCCGTCTCTTTTTTTTTTCTCCTTCAGAACCCCAGCTTGATGAGATGGCGGTCAAAACGAAGCATTTCCAATTTGAGGACTGCACGTTTACTGTCACCCGCGGCGATTACAGCCCGCTTCTGCAGAGGGTTGTGGAGAATTTGCAAAAAGCACAAGTAAAGCAACAAGTGGAAGGGATTTTGTTTTGTTTTGTTTTGTTGACATGGGTTAACAGCTCTCTTCCGAACGAAACCACAGAAATTTGCCAGTTTGGGATGTGCGGACTTCAACTCCCAGAATACCCCATCCATCAGTTCTGACTAAAGCTTTCTGGGAGGTTGTCCAGACGTCTTAAAATGGTTACGGTTAGGTTGGGTGGGCTTCAGTTCCCAGGATACCCCACCACACCTCAGTTCTGACTGGAGCACTCTGGGAGTGGAAGTCCACATATCCTAAAACGATTAAGGTTAGCTTGAGTGGACCTCCACTCCCAGAATACCCTTGCCAACAATGCTGGCTGGGGAATTCTGGGAGTTGAAGTCCACCCATCTTAAAAGGGTCTGACTTTGAGAAGCCATGCTCTACAGCCTTTGCTGTTCCTTCACCAGCAACATACGGCCAGCCCCGTTCAGACCGAGATGTTGGAACATTACATAACCAGCTTCAGGCAGGGCTCCATCCCGGCTCACAAACAGGGGTCTCGCTGCTGGATTCGCGACAAAAGTCCCATCGTGGAAAGGTGAGTTTTGCGCCCAGGCGAGCTTGCAAAGAAATGGATCTCTTTCCTTCCAGTATAAGTGATTAATTCACTGTATCTCGTCCCACTTTGTGAATTCATTGATAATTCTTGTTAGTTACTTGGCATTTCCTTTAACTGGTTTTCCAATTACTTAAAGATAGGAAGAGGTGGGGTGCAGCTTCCGACGACTCCTCACACTTACAACTACAGGTGGTCCTCGACTGGACAGAGACTGGACAGCCATTTGTCTGAAATGACATAGGGTTTCCTGCCTGAGCACGGGGTTGGACTAGTTGACCTCCAAGGTCCCTTCCAACATTATTATTATTATTATCCCAAGTATGGGAAGCCTGATAAGACAGACGGCCATTATCTGTTGCAAAAATAAGACAAATACAAATGAAATGAAACTAGTGTCAACGAAATAAAAATGGAATGAAATGAAATTTAAAACAAAAAACCAAGAAAACAAAATAGTGCCGTGTGCCTGGTGACCCCTGTCCAATTTGCCTCCACAGCTACATTGGTTTCATCGAGAGCTATCGAGATCCCTACGGATCCCGGGGAGAGTTTGAAGGTACCCCGTTTTTTGCACATCTCTCAATCTTTGGATCCGGTCCGTTAATTTGGACTCAAAGGGTGGTGTTGGGGGGGGGGGAAAGATTGGAGACAGTCAAGCAAGAACCAATTTTGCCCGGCTCTAAAGAAAACCCCTTGGAGTGGGGAAGAAACGTGGTTTGCACCCAGAGCTGCGGTTCCGCTTTCCTTCAATCAGCAGAGCCTTAATTCTCCCCGCTCGAGCGACGCGAAAAGAAATCCGGCCCAAAGAAATTGCAAAATTGCAAGAAGCCCTTTTTGTTGGTTTGTTTCAACTGATCTTCGTCTTTTTCAGGTTTTGTGGCTGTGGTGAACAAAGCCATGAGTGCTAAGTTCGCACAGCTAGTGGCCCAGGCTGAAAACCTCCTGGAAGAGCTGCCTTGGCCCCGCGCCTTCGAGAAGGACCACTTCCTGAAGCCGGATTTCACCTCCCTCGACGTGCTGACGTTCGCAGGAAGTGGGATTCCTGCGGGCATCAACATCCCGAATTGTAAGGCTGTGCAGAGCTGCTATCTGGATTTTTACTGCAGTCTTTCTCAAGCTTGGTGGCTTTCAGAGGGGTGGGCTTCAACTCCCAGAATTCCCCAGCCAGCGTGCTTTTAAAATGGGTGGACTTCAACTCCCAGAATTCCCCAGCCAGCGTGCTTTTAAAATGGGTGGACTTCAACTCCCAGAATTCCTCAGGCTTTCATAGGGGTGGGCTTCAACTCCCAGAATTCCCCAGCCAGCGTGCTTTGAGAGGGGTGGGCTTCAACTCCCAGAATTCCCCAGCCAGCGTGCTTTTAAAATGGGTGGACTTCAACTCCCAGAATTCCTCAGCCAGCGTGCTTTTAGAGGGGTGGACTTCAATACCCAGAATTCCTCAGCCAGTATGCTTTAAGATGGGTGGACTTCAATTCCCAGAATTCCCTTGCCAGAATGCTTTAAGAGGGGTGGACTATGCTCTCGGCCATCCTGGCTTATCTTGGCTGGGGATGATGGGAGCTGTAGTTCATCCCCTCCTCCACAGATGACGACATCCGCCAGACGGAGGGATTCAAGAACGTCTCACTGGGGAACGTGCTGGCGGTCGCTTACACCACCCAAAAGGAGAAACTGACTTTCCTGGCAGAGAAGGACAAAGTATGGCTTCCTTTGTGTTTGTGTGTGTGTGTGTATGTATGTGTGTGTGTAGGGGACAAGACAGAGGAAGTGGGGCCTGATGGGAGGAGGCAAACCTGAATTAAAGTCCTTTAAAGAAAAGCCGCGCCGGAGGGGGGGGGGGTGGAAACAAATCCTTTCAATCTATTAAAGAATAACCGAATTGGAAGGGGTCCTAGAGGTCTTCTAGTCTAACCCCCTGCTAACGTTGCGGTGTCTTTTTTTTAGGATCTCTACATCCAGTGGAAAGGACCTTCTTTCGAAGTCCAAGTTGGCCTCCACGAGCTTCTCGGTCACGGCAGCGGGAAGCTGTTTGTCCAGGTAAGGCCTGCCTTTCTCCTCTAGCCAGACCCCCAAAATTAGAATTGCTTTTGGAGTATTTTCAGCCTCAGAGCCGGGTTTTTTTCCAGGTGTGCAGGTACCATGCTGGTAAACCTGTGTGGGTTCTCCTTTTAATTTAATTTAATTTAATTTTAATTCCATTTATATCCCGCCCTTCTCCGAAGACTCAGGGCGGCTTACAAGCTTAGCAGTAATTTTCCCAATTATGTTCTCTCTGACAACATCCCTGCGAGGTAGACCGGGGGGGGCTAGGGAGTCAGTTGCCAAGCGGCTGGATTTTGATCATGCGACCACGGGGTTGCTCCAACGGTGGTTAAGTGTGAAAAACGGTCACGAGTCCCTGTTTTCAAGTGCCGTTGTAGCTTTGAACAGTCGCTAAATGTACGGTTGTAAGCCGGGGATTAACTGTGACCAATATTGGACAAGTGGGTGTGTGAAATAAGCTTGCAAATCTTCTCTGTTGATTTGATATTAATTTCGTGTCGGGTGGGGATTTTAAGGCCTTTTTTTTTCCTCCCCTCTCTCCCCCTACGTAGGACGATTCAGGAGCTTTTAATTTCGACAAGGCTGCAGTGATCAACCCGGAGACGGGAGAATTGGTGAGGCTTTCGGCTGGACAGAGGGCTCCAGATGGGGATCACATCTGTCCCGGCTAGCTGGGTCCGGATGAAAACAAGGCCCTGGAGTTTTTGTTTTTTTTTTAAGAGGAGACCTGGACAGCCACTTGTCTGAAATCGTACAGGGTCTTCTGCTGGAGCCGGGGGTTGGAGTAGATTTTTTTTTTAATATTTTAATTTTAATTCCATTTATATCCCGCCCTTCTCCGAAGACTCAGGGCGGCTTACAAGCTTAGTAGTAGCCTTCATTCTATGTATATGCCTGCTTATTAGGGCTTTCACACACACCCCAAGCGGCATTATTACAAAGTCAGCTTAATTGCCCCCAACAATCTGGGTCCTCATTTTACCTACCTGGGAAGGATGGAAGGCTGAGTCAACCTTGAGCCTGGTGGGACTCGAACCTGCACTAATTGCAGGCAGCTGGTGTTACTTAAGGAGGCATTAGCCCACTGCTCCACTGACCTCCAAGATGAACTTTCCAATCCTGTTTTCTCTGCTCACCCCCCCCCCCCGTCCAGATTCGGAGTTGGTACCAAGGGGGCGAGACCTGGGACAGCAAATTCTCAAGCGTGGCCTCAAGCTACGAAGAGTGTCGGGCAGAATGTGTGGGTCTGTACCTCTGCTTGAACAAGGACGTGCTCCGGTGAGCCTCGGTGGGCTTGGGAGAGGGTGCAGAAAGAAGGCATATTCTGAGCTACGGCAAAGCTGAATTACAGCACAAATATTTTAGGGTCCCGGCAAAATTTAATGGAAAATTTAGACACCGACTTTTTTTTTCTTTTTCTTTTCTTTTCTTTTTTTAAAATTTCCCCCCCCCTGTATATTTAATTTATTCAAATACAAAACGTCCAAATATTTTTTTTTTAAAAAAGAAAGGAATTTAAAAAATATATATTAATAAACAAAAAAAATAACAGGAAAAACAAGAATAAACATATAAAAGTAGTAAGAGTTACTAATAATAGCTCCGTTAAAAATTAAAATAACTTTTTGAAGTTTTTTTTTCCTGTATCATATTTAATTTATTCAAATACAAAACGTCCAAATATATATATTTTTAAAAAAGAAAGGAATTTTTAAAAAAACTATATTAATAAACAAAAAAATAACAGGAAAAACAAGAATAAACATATAAAAGTAGTAAGAGTTACTAATAATAGCTCCGTTAAAAATTAAAATAACTTTTTGAAGGCTTTTTCCGTGTATAATATTTAATTTATTCAAATACAAAACGTCCAAATATTTTTTTTAAAAAAAGAAAGGAATTTAAAAAATATATATTAATAAACAAAAAAAATAACAGGAAAAACAAGAATAAACATATAAAAGTAGTAAGAGTTACTAATAATAGCTCCGTTAAAATTAAAATAACTTTTTGAAGGTTTTTTTCCTGTATAATATTTAATTTATTCAAATACAAAACGTCCAAATATATATTTTTTTAAAAAAAAGAAAGGAATTTTTTAAAAAACTATATTAATAAACAAAAAAATAACAGGAAAAAGAAGAATAAACATATAAAAGTAGTAAAGAGTTACTAATAATAGCTCCGTTAAAAATTAAAATAACTTTTTGAAGTTTTGTATCGATTTCAAAAGGTAAGGTAGGATGCAAAATAGAAATATTTGCATTTATCGTCTCTCCTCCCCCCTACCCCACCTTTTTAAACTGAAACGTTCATTTCCTTTTTCTGCTTTGTCAGGATCTTTGAACTGAAAGGAGAGGATGCTGACAACGTGATCTATATTAACTGGCTAAATATGGTCCGGGCGGGGCTCCTGGCTCTGGAATTCTACACCCCCGAATCTGGGACATGGCGGCAGGTGAGCGTCCACGTCAGGCTTTTCAGTTTGCCCCATTTGCAAAAGACAGAAATATTGGCTTTAGTATTATTGCTAGATAATAATGATAATAATTATAATTTAATGCAGTGTGTGTTTCCCAAACCTGGGCATCTTGAAGATGAGTGGACTTCAACTCCCAGAATTTTCCAGCTAGCCTAATTGAGGAAACCTTAACTAATTAATGGTAGATTGTTATTGACGTTACGTTTTCTTTGTTTGTAAATAATATCGATGTTATATTTCTTGATAAATGAGTGAAACATAATGGCAGCGAGCAAGCACATTATATCCCCCTTTCTGAGTCATTTTTTGAATTACTGACAATACAAAAGTTACATTTTGGTATATATTGCTTTTTTTTTTACTTATTCCACATGCTATTTATTTATTTCTGTTGCGATTCTGTTCAGTTTGGCTTTATTATTTACTTTATGATTTATGACTATTCCCACCCACCCCAATGTTGCCTGTGGAATTCTGGGAGTTCAGATCCACACATCTTAAAGCAAGATGGCTGAGGAATTCTGGGAGTTGAAGTCCACCCATCTTAAAGTGTGCCAGATAGAGATTTCTGGGAGTTGAAGTCCACCCATCGTAAAGCCTGCCGGATAGAGAATTCTGGGAGTTGAAGTCCACCCATCTTCAAGTCTGCCGGATAGAGAATTCTGGGAGTTGAAGTCCACCCATCGTAAAGCCTGCCGGATAGAGAATTCTGGGAGTTGAAGTCCACCCATCTTCAAGCCTGCCGGATAGAGAATTCTGGGAGTTGAAGTCCACCCATCGTAAATCCTGCCGGATAGAGAATTCTGCGAGTTGAAGTCCACGCATCTTCAAGCCTGCCAGATAGAGAATTCTGGGAGTTGAAGTCCACACAACACTGAATCCCTAAAAGCAGATCTGGAAGTCCGTTTTGCTCTCTGGGGAATAATAGCATGCGAATTCTGCTTTCCAGCCTTGCAGATAGGAGAGCCTGCAAGGCGCCTCGCACCCGTTAACGACTCTTGTCTCCTCTCTTTGCCAGGCTCACATGCAGGCCCGTTTTGTGATCTTAAGAGTGCTGCTGGAGGCTGGCGAGGGACTGGTGTCCCTGCACCACACCACAGGGACGGACGGCAAACCCGATGCCGTTGTCTCGCTGGACCGCACCAAAATCACCAGCGTGGGAAAACCAGCCCTCCAGTGTTTTCTCCGGAAGCTGCAAGTAAGCCGGGTTCCCCCCCCCCCCCGCTTCCCTCCCTTAGCGGTAGAGAAACTCTGTTCCTAATGGTGAAAGCGCAGGGGTCTTCAAACCTGGACCTTTTATGACTGGTGGACTTCAACTCCCAGAATTCCTCAGCCGGGCACGCATGTCTAGCTGAGGAATTCTGGGAGTTGACGTCCACCAGTCATAAAAGGGCCAGGTTTGAAGACCCCTGCTCTAGGCTAGAAAGCAGGAGACGGCGAGTTCGAGTTCCACCTTAGCCATGAAATCTGGCTGGGTGACATTGGGGCCTGTCAACCTCTCAGCCCGACCAACCTCACAGGGTTGTTGGGGGTGAAAACAGGAGGAAGATGCGATGGATATGTTTGCCCCCTTGAGTTATTTGCAAAAATGATAAAGGCGGGTTACATAGGTAGTCCTCGAGTTGCAACAGTTCATGTAGGGACCGTTCAAAGTTACAGCCGCGCTGAAAAAAGTGACTTATGACCGCTTTTCACACTTACGACCATTGGTCACATGATCAAAATTCGGCCGCTTGGCAACTGATTCGTATTTATGACGGTCGCAGCACCCCGGGGTCCCGAGATCCCCTTTTTGCGACCTTCCGACGAGCAAACTCAAGAGGGGAAGCCAGATTTCACTTAACAACCGTCTTACTAACTTAACAACCGCGGCGACTCACTTCACGACTGCGGCAAGAAAAGTCGTAAAATGGGGCAAAACTCACTGAACAAGTGTCTCACTTAGCGACATACATTTTGGCCTCCGTTGTACTCGTAAGTCGAGGACTAACTGTATCAGGTTCAGAAAAGCAAGCTGGAAAGAAGAAAGTGGGAATCCTCGCAGGGGAAACGAGAGACACTTTCAAACTAGGGTTTGGCTGCCTTCCCAGGTGCTGAAATCCACTGCCGACGTGGAAGGCGGCCGGAAGCTTTATGAAGCCTACTCAGCCGTGACAGACGACAAGCCTGAACGCTTTCTAAGCCTACGTGAGACGGTGCTTTTGCGTAAGGAAGCACGCAAGCTCTTCGTCCAAGCCAACACCGCGCTGGAGGGTAAGCAGGCCGGGATTTTAACCTGGTTTACGGTCTCTCAGTGGTCCAACGTCGCTGGTGTTTCACTTTGTGTAAAACCTCGGAGCGCTTCCCAGGATAGTCCAGAGATTCGTGGTGGAAAGAGATTTAGAGCTGGCTTCTAAAGTATTAGTTGACGGAAGAGATCCACGCAGTTCAGAAATAGAAACTGGGAAAAAGGAAGAATACCATCCTGGTTTTGTTTAGGGATAGGGAGTAACTTGGTTAGAGTTAAATCCTGTTATAGCCTATTACAGTTTTGCAACCTTGGCGACTCTTAAAGAGGGGTGGATTTCAACTCCCAGAATTCCCCAGCCAGCATGGCTGGCTGAGGAATTTTGGGAGTTGAAGTCCACATGTTATAAAAGGGCCATAGTTTGCCACCCGTCTTAAAAGTTCAGCACCATTGTCTTGTTTCTCTAGCGCTGGGGTCTTCAAGCTTGGCCCTTTTTTTGACTTGTGGACTTCAACTCCCAGAATTCCTCAGCCAGGCACGCTGGCTGAGGAATTCTGGGAGTTGAAGTTCACAAGTCATCAAAAGCCCAAGCTTGAAGACCCCTGGCTTAGCTTCACAGCAAGCCCTAAGCATTGTCCTGAGCTCAATTTTGGAGCCTGCAACCCAGGAAAAAATGATTGGGGGATTAAAATCTAATCGGAGAATTGGGAACAGAATAAATTTTGCCATTTTTTCCTTCTTTCTTTCTTTCTTTCTTTCTTTCTTTCTTTCTTTCTTTCTTTCTTTCTTTCTTTCTTTCCTTCCTTCCTTCCTTCCTTCCTTCCTTCCTTCCTTCCTTCCTTCCTTCCTTCCTTCCTTCCTTCCTTCCTTCCTTTCTTTCTTTCTTTCTTTCTTTCTTCTTTTGCCGGCGGACTTGGTCTCTCGCTCTCCCAGAAGGCGGAGTCCGACTGACCCAGTATGAAGCCAGCGCCGCGGGGCTGATCCGTTCCTTCGCCGACCGCTTCTCCAAAGACGCCGAGATCCTCGAACGGGAATTGCTGCAGCTGACTCACGCAGATACTCATTTTTGGAAAAATTAAGGCCGCAGGGCGGGTGGGGGCGGGTGGGCCTGGGTCTTCCCTCTCCCCTCCCTCCCGAGCCGTCCTGATCTCTCCTGCCAAAATCCCGTTGGGAAATGGAGAATTCCCACGCTAGCGATGGCTCCGTCAGGCTAGGAACCTAATAAAGTGAAGTTTTCTGAAGTTTTGCGGGCGTCCGTTTCATTTGCCCCTCCCGCCGTCTCGGCGGTGGCCACGATTCGCGTCCCGCTGGGGTTTCCACCGTTGGGGGTTTGGGACCCCTGGGAAAAACCCACGAAAAGGGGCCTTGAAAACGGAGGGGAAGGAGCAGGCTGGAGGAAGACGGAATTTGACCCGGATTCACTTAGCAACCCTTTTATTAATTGTTGCATCGATCGATTTCACAAGCGTGGCAAGAAACGTCGTAAAATGGGGCAAAACTCTCTTTTAACAACCGTCTTGCTTATTAGCAGACATTTTGGGCTGAATGGCGGACGTTAAGTCGAGGACTACCTGGCATTGATTCTTCCCTTCCCCTTGCCCCATTTCTTTTCCTTGTGTGTGTTGTGTGTTTTGTGTGTGTGTGTGTTCCGTAGCTAATTTATTTTTTTATTTATTTATTAATGGGATTTATATCCCGCCCTATCTCCCGAAGGACTCAGGTCGGCTAACAACAAAACATATAATAAGTACAGAAATTAAGATAAAAATAAAAATCATCTGTGCAATAAATTAAAAATAAAAATAAATTAAAAATTGTAAATATAATTAAAATGCCTTGTCAGTCCAGCTCAGCCAGGTGGAAAAGGATGAATTGGTTCCCCACCTTTCGATTCAAACAGGCCAACCGCTCTTAACTTGGGTTTTCTTCCCGTTTCTCAACCTCGGCCCCTTTTTTAAGAGCTGTGAACTTCAACTCCCAGCGTCCTTCAGAGCGGGCCGACTGAGGAACTCTGGGAATTGAAGTCCACACGCCTCTGAAAGAGTTCCTCAGCTGGAGAAAGAAAGGCGAAGGCGAAAAACCCCCGGGTGTCGAAGCCCACCTCCCCGGCCTCGGCTCCCTCCTTTCGCCCATTCCCACCTTCCCGTCCCCGAAACCCAGCCGCCCTCCGCTAGGATGGAGACGGATTGCGAGCCCGCCCTTTCCGACGGCCTCTTTCTGCCCAGGTTTCGTCAGGGGCGGGGCGGCCCTTCGTTCGGGTCCCGCCCTTACCCGGAACGAGGCGGCAGGTGGCGCCACGTCGCGTGTAGACGCAGCCCGAGGGGGGCGCGGCCAGAGAAGCGAGGTGCGCATGCGCGCTTGGGACATTTTTTTTTTTCCCAGCCCCGGGAGCTCGCGCCCGGGGATCGCAGAGCGGTTGGAATTCGGGCTGGCGTTTGCAGCGTGCACGAAGGGGAAAGCGGGCAGGAGGGTCGTGTGAACGAGCCGACCCGGGTTCTGGGTGCGATCTGAAGGCCGAAGCGCCGGGGTCGTTTGGGGCACCCTTCCCTCCCACCACCACCCCCCAAGATCAGCCCCCGGAAAGGCGAGGGGTCTCCCTCTTGCACCGTTCCCATGTGGCTGCCGCTCCTGCTGGGTCCCTGGGCCGTGCTGCTGGCTCTTTCTGCCGGCCGCTGCCGGGGGCTCTCCTTCCATCTGCCCCCGCTGAGCCGCAAGTGCCTGAAAGAGGAGCTGCACCGGGACGTGATGGTCACCGGGGAGTATGAAGTGTCCGAAGCGGCCGCCCCGGGTATCCGGACGAACTTAAAGGTGGGAAGCATCTCCTTCCTTCCTCCTCTTCTCGACCCCTTTGCACAAAGGGGGTGGTGGTGGGAGCGTCTTCCCGTCCTCTTGCACTATCTGAGCTCACGCAACCTGGAGCTGATCTGGTTTATGCCCTCTGTGCATGCTCAGGGGTTGTTGTCTTGTTCTGCCCGCAGGTGACCGACTCGGCCGGACACCTGCTCTACTCCAGAGAAGAAGCCAAGAAGGGGAAATTCGCCTTCACCACCGAGGATTACGAAGTGTATGAGATTTGCTTTCAGAGTCATGGACAGCCAGGTAAGCGGGTCCAGGTGTGGTGGGCACTCAGCTGCCTGGCGACAGGTTCCCCATCGTCCCCATCCAGATCCTTCAGGTGGGCAATGGGTCATATTTGGAAAGAGAGAGAGGTACAGTAGGCGGACGTACTTAACGTGTCGCTTTTGACTCCCAGGTACAGACTTTAATTATTTACTTTGCCGTGGAGTTTTCTCAAAATTTGTGTGATTTATTTTATTTTTTGCTTCTTTGTTTTAATTGTCAGTTAAAACAAATCTTCCCAAGGCAGTCAGATGACCGGTGATATGTTGTGCAAAGGCAAAAAACAGAAACCTTTAACTGACGTGGTTCAATGGGTTTTGCCACCCTAGTCGGTAAATTTACTTTGATCATTTTAAAATATCTTTGCTCTTGTTGACCAAAGGCACTTTGACTTTTTTAGATTTATTTTGGGAGGTTTGTTAGTTTCCTTCGGAACGGAAAAGGTTTCGGAGAAACTCAACCGCATTGTTGTTGGCTGCTGTTATGGTTTGTCAGACCGTCAGCCAGATGTTTAAACTGAATTTGATATTTTTATTCATTTATCAAATCCTTCCCAAGGACCTGGGATAGACAGAGGTTGCTTAATAATATTAAAAGGACCGGTCACAACATGTCAGCTGTCCCATGTCAAGCGGCCTTTTGCAATTGACCAATAGAGATTTGGTCAATGCCAGTGGTATTCCAGGGGTGCTCCAGACGTTTTGGGACGCTGTTGGTCCTGTCTCCGCTTTCTTTTGCCACAGTCGTTTTACTTCTAGTTGCAAGTCTTTGTACATTGGGATTTTCTCCATCTTTCTTTATTTTTACTAATGTATTATTATTAAAAGTAAAGGCAAAGGTTCCCCCGCACATGCATGCTAGTTGTTTCCGACTAGGAGCCGGTGCTCGTCTCCGTTTCAAAGCCGAAGAGCCAGCGCTTGTCCGAGGACGTCTCCGTGGTCACGTGGCCGGCATGACTAGACGGCAAAGGCGCACGGAACGCTGTTACCTTCCCACCGGAGTGGTCCCTATTTTTCCACTTGCATTTTTACGTGCTTTCGAACTGCTAGCTTGGCAGAAGCTGGGACGCGTAACAGGCGCTCGCTCTGCTACGCGGCACTCGGGATTCGACCCGCCAAACTGCCGACCTTCTGATCGACAAGCTCAGCGTCCTAACCCACTGAGCCACTGCGTCCCTAATGTATTATTATTACTGTTATTATATTTAGCTAACCTCACTTAACACACTAGAACATAGGAAATACTAGGAATATCAGGAACATATTCTTTATTACTGTTATAATCTATGGTTTCTCGCGCAGCCAGATATTCAGTCTGGATTTGGTATTTTTAGCCACCTTTTATTATATTATTATTGATACAATTAATGAAAATTGGATTTTCTCCCCGTATTTTGCATCCTGTAACACAGACTTTCCTTTTAATGTTTTCAGGGAACTTCCGGGTGCCGGACCAACTGGTCACCCTCAATGTTAAACATGGGGTAGAAGCCATGAATTACGAAAATGTAAGTCAAATTTTTGCTGGGTGTGGCTCCGAATACTCTTGACTTTCAACCATTCGTTTAGTGGCTGTTCGAAGTTACGAACGGCACTAAAAAAAAGTGACTTATGATCATTTTTCACACTTACCACTGTTGCAGCGTCCCCGTGGTCATGTGATCAAAATTCAGACATTTGCCAACTGACCCATATTTATGACGGTCGCAGTGTCCCAGGGTCGCGATCTTCTGATCAGCAAAGTCAGTGGAGAAGCCAGTCCTTCACCATATTATGCAAATGTTCTTTGAGGACTGGTAACTTGATTAGGTGTGTGGTGTGACGGCAGCCATTAATGGTGCCGTTACTTAGCTTCCCTTCTCCCTGTTGGGACCTGGGACAGACCAGGATGACCTCACAAGCGTGATGATGTCATTGCAGACGTGATGTCACTCGTCCCTGTCTCCCGCCAAATACTATGGTTCTCCCACTTCTTTTGCCAGGTCGCAAAAGCAGAGAAACTGAAGCCGCTGGAGATAGACCTCCGTCGGCTGGAGGACCTTTCCGAAGCCATTGTCAAGGATTTTGCCTTCATGAAAAAACGGGAAGAGGAAATGCGCGACACCAACGGTGAGGCCGGACTTTCTAATTGGGGATTTGACCCCTGCTTTCTGGACAGGTGGCCCCACGGAAAATGGCGATATGGACCACTTTCTGTATGACTTGACCTTTGCTTCCAACCTTCTCCAGCTCTTCTGAACTCCCAGTGAAGCCAAAATTTGGCATTCCTCAAACGTAGCCACTTTAAGATGTGTGGACTTCAATTCCCAGAATCCCCCAGCCAGCACGCACTGACTTTTATTGTAAACTTGAGGTTAACAAGCAAAGTGATCCAAGCTATGATATGTTGATGTGAGCCGCCAGCCAGTTCTTCTAACAAAGGGCTAGACCAGAGATTCTCACTTTCCAGCTTGGCTATGTGTACATTTCAACTCCCAGAATCCCCCAGGCAGCATGTACTGATTTGATTGTAAACTTGGGGTTATCAAGCAAGGAGATTCAGACGAAATATTAGGCACTGTCAATATGAGCCATCCAGCAGTTCTCCTTCAAATGAGCTAGATCAGAGTTTCTCAACCTTGGCTGGGGAATTCTGGGAGTTGCAAGTTCACACATCTTAAAGCATAAGGGCTCGGGAATTCTGGGAGTTGAAGTCCACCCCTCTTTTTAAAGGAGCTGCTGGCTGGGGAATTCTGGGAGTTAAAATCCACACACTTTAAAGCAAGCTGGCTGGGGAATTCTGGGAGTTTGAAGTCCACTTGTCTCCCAGTTTCAAAGATTGAGAAACACTGGGCTAGATAGTTGTTTGTCAGAGATGGGTTGATTTAACTCACTTAATAACCGCACCACAGAATTTCCTGTCTCAATTGTTGTCGTAAGTCAAGGGCGACCCCTCTAGTTGGACTAGGTGAGTTTTTTAGTTAAGGGTTTGCAAAGAAACAGTGGTAAAGCCGATGATTGTTTGTTTGGCATAATGTGAGAATCTAGTTTGCTGCGTTGGGTGGTGATCTCGATCAGGACTTCAATTCCCAGAATTCCACAGCTAGGAACCCTGGGAGTTGAAGTCCACAAGTCTAAAAGTCGCCAAGGTTGGACAGCCCTGGTCTTAGTAACTGCCACCAACGTGTTGATCCTTCATCCCTGTTTCTTTTCTTTTTTTGCAGAATCCACAAGCACTCGGGTTTTCTACTTCAGCATTTTCTCCATGCTGTGTCTGGTCAGTTTAGCAGCCTGGCAGGTATTCTATTTACGACGGTTTTTCAAGGCCAAAAAACTCATCGAGTGACGGTGACTCCATCCAGTGACTCCATCCAGCTCCTTGGTATCCTTAACCTGGTTGTGCCAAGATTTCAGGACAAACCACTTTTATCTCCTAACTGGCCTTCTGTTCTCGACGGGGTGACAAAGAAATTGGACTGGATCTCTTTTTTTGGGCCACAGATCGATTTGAAAAATGGCCCAGAGTGTTGGGTGTGTGTTTTTTTTTTCTTCTCCTGGACTCATTTGGTCGATTTTTCTCACCATCTCTGCAGCTTCGGGGTGGGACTGGCGGAAGGGCATCCGTTCTGACTGTTACGCAGTTTGAGCACACTGGATAATATTTGGAAGTAATAAATCTTGGTTCCTAGACTGGCGGCTGTTGGGGAAAACGCATTTGAAACCTGAGTTGGGAAGAAAATTCTTCAAGGTCAGAAAGGTTAGATGGAGGAAGAGAAAGAGGGTTATTAACCCACAATGTTGGTGGGTTCATTCATCTCCCTAAACCAGGGGTCTTCAAACTTGGCAACTTTAAAGACTGCCTCAGCCCTGGCTGGCTGAGGAATTCTGGGAGTTGAAGTCCACAAGTCTTAAAAGTTGCCAAGTTCAAAGACCCCTGCCCTAAACCAGTTTCTCCATCTTGGCAACTTTTAAGATCTGGACTTCAACTCTCAGAATTCCCCAGAATGCAGAATTCTGAGAATTAAAAAGTCCAGACATCTTGAAAGTTGCTGAGATAGATAATTTACTGCTCTAAGCAGTAAAGCCCCGGGGCTTAATTCTGGCTTAGGATGTTGTGTCAACCCAGCAAATTACGGTTTATGAACCATGGCTTGGTGACTGTAATTTACGCCTAAGTGTGAACTCAGCCAGTTGTCATGGATGGATTTATTAGCAAGCCTTGGTTTCCCATCCTGCGTTTGATTGAGTAATCCGATTTTATGCCATGGGGTGTGTTTATATCAATGTGTGAATGTGAACTGTTGGATCTGAAAAATAAAAAGGGCTTAATTCGTTGGAAAGAATTGATTACCAACGAGGCATTGGAGACGCAGTTTCATTGAAGCTGCAAACTCATCTAGGTACCGTCTGGATGTGCTGGGACTACAACACACATAATCCCCAACCTGCATTGGTACAGGTAGTTCTTGACTTACAAAAGTTCATTTAGTGACTGAAGTTAACAATGCCACTGAAAAAAGTGACTAATGACTGGGTTTTCACACTTACAACCTTTGCAGCATCCTCATGATCACCTGATCAAAAATTGGATGCTTGGCAACTGATTCACATTTATGACAGTTGCAGCGTCCCAGAGTCACGTGATGCCATTTTGCGACCTTCTGACAAGCCAAGTCGTGGAAGCCAGATTCACTTAACAACCACATTACTAACTTGACAGCTGTGTCGAGAAAGGTCGTAAAATGAGGCAAAACTCACGTAACAAATGTCTCGCTTAACAACAGAAATTTTGGGCCCGATTGTGGTTGTAAATCGACTACCTGTATTTGTTACCAGGAGTGAGATAGAAATGGGTTGTTGAGTTATTCCCATGGCTCGAAGGAGCTCGGCTGGAGAGGTCTGGGCTATATTAGAAAATAGGGAGAAGGCACTCTGCACATGGACAGAAGTCCCCTTTTTCTTCTTTCTTATTCCAGCATTGAGAAATTTGACATAAGAGACATGGCATTGGGTTCCCCGAAGGAGACCTAGCAAATGCTGCAAACATGACATGTTAAGTTGGGTTTGTATCGACTTGGGTTAAGGTTTTTGTGCGCCTAGTTTTGGGAGTCTCTGAAGAGTGTGCAATTCCAGAAAAAGAACTGGGACGGAACAGTCAGCTGAATTATTGTACATTTTTTCTTTTCTTTTTTTAAGGGGCTAACCCCTTGCCAGCTGTGAATCCCAGCCCTAACCCCATATAGAAATGATTGTAGCCTTCCCCCCCCAAAATAAATTTTGGGATACCCCCCAAACCCAACATTACAGAGAAATCTCAACATCCATTTATTTCAATGGCTGCCAGCCAAGACGAAAGAAAAAGTTCAAGTCGGTCTCGGAAGCTTCCCCGCGCGGGTCACTCTTTAGCATTCAGAAGTTTATAAGCCCGCGGAGGGGGACCCCTTTTCGCCGCGTACCCATTGCTCGCCCTGAGTTATACATGACAACGGGTGTTGCAGGCGGGATTCCTTTTCGCGGTGCACCCATTGCCTGCCGTGGAGTTTCCATGGCAACGGGCCTCGCGGCCTTCTGCGGAGCGCATTCAAGGCGATGGCGGCGTTGGCGTCCTGTGGAGGCGCCGGCGACGGGTAAAAAAAACAACAATACCCGGATAATAATGGCGTCCAGGCCAGGAATAGCGAGCGGAGTCCTTCGAGGAGGAAAAATGTTGGGGGGGAGGGGAGAAAGAGGGATTTTTCTCATATTCCCCCTCCTAGGTCCGCTTTTAAGGGGTGGAATCCATCTGTATGGAATAGGGGGGCTGCATAGAAAGGAGAATCCTTGCGGATTGAAACCACATTGTTTCTCGACCTTGGCAAAATAGATGGACTCCAACTCCCAGAATCCCCCAGCCAGCATGCTTTAAGATGGGGGGACTCCAACTCCCAGAATCCCCCAGCCAGCATGCCTTAAGTTGGGTAGACTTCAACTCCCAGAATCCCCCAGCCAGTATGCTTTAAGATGGGGGGACTTCAACTCCCAGAATCCTCCAGCCAGCATGCTTTAAGTTGGGTAGACTTCAACTCCCAGAATCCCCCAGCCAGCATGCTTTAAGATGGGGGGACTTCCACTTCCAGAATCCCCCAGCCAGCATGCTTTAAGTTGGGTAGACTTCCACTCCCAGAATCCCCCAGCCAGCATGCTTTAAGATGGGGGGACTTCCACTCCCAGAATCCCCCAGCCAGCATGCTTTAAGTTGGGTAGACCTCAACTCCCAGAATCCCCCAGCCCAGCATGCTTCAAGATGGGTAGACTTCCACTCCCAGAATTCCCCAGCCATCAATTGAAGTCTTCCTATCTTAAAGCCTGCTGGCTGGGGAATTCTGGGAATGGAAGTCCACCCATCTTCTGACTGCCAAGATTGAGAAACACTGTCTGCCATGTTAAAATAGACGTTTTTTTAAAAAATTATTATTTATTTACATCTTTCTTCCTGTGTTTGCCAACAGGGTTCGCACCAGTTCCAAATGGCTGGATGCCCACTACGATCCAGTCGCCAATTTGCACACCTTTTCTTCGTGCGTGAGTAAGTCTGAGCTCCTGTTTTTTCCCTGCTCTTTTCTCTTTTTTTGGGGTGAGGTTGGGTGGACGGTGGAAGTTGTGGGTGCGCCAACCATGGAGGTTTTCAGGAAGGGACTGGAGAATCCTCAATCAGAGAATCTCCTGCTTAAATAAGGGGTTGGACTAAATGAACTCCTAGGTCCCTTTCCAAGCCTATGATTCTGTTTCTAAACTGGCAGTGTGCGCTACTTTTAAGTATCGTGGTGAAAGTCCTGCCTTAGCAACCAGGAGACGGCGAGTTTTAAAAACCCATCCTGCCTTAGGCATGAATGCCAGCTGGGTGTTTTGGGGCCAGTCTCTCGTCTCTCAGGCCAATTAACCTCACAGGGATGTTGTGGGGAAAATAGGAAAAGGAAGAAGTATGAAACACGTTTGCTCCCTTGGGTTTTAAATGTGCATAGAAGGTGGGATAATAAGATGGAATGCAGTGGAACGTAGAATAGAATGGAAAACAGAATAGAACAGAAAACAGTGGACTAGAATGGAAAAGGAAAGAGATAAGGGATTAGAAGCGCACATTCACTTGGGCTGGGGATGTTACCTACTTGGGTAACAAAACATCTGCAAGGAAACAGCTAATCTCGGAGAGCACCAGGGACTCCGCAGTTCAACCCTCACCTTAGACCGGGGTTCTTCAAACTTGGCCCCTTGATGACTTGTGGACTTCAATTCCCAGAATTCCTCAGCCAGGCAGTGCCTGGCTGAGGAATTCTGGGAGTTGAAGTCCACAAGTCATCAAAGGGCCAGGTTTGAAGGCCCTTGCCTTAGACCATCTTCCAGAAATCCTCTGCCTGTTCTTGGTAGGCTTTGATAAGCCTATACAATGGCCCTCTCGTTGACTCTGGATTTTCTTCCAGCTCTGGCTGACCTGCATGGCGATGGAGACCAGAAGGTAAAAAAATATATATCCCTGCCTCAGTTAAAAAGCCTACTTTAACCCAAGCCAGCTTTTCCTATTTCCATCCAGGATATAAACCCCCACAACCCTTTTTAGTGCTTAGCGGTCCCTAACCCCAAAGTTGCAAGTCGAGCACTCCCTCGACTTGCGACCTCAATTGAGCCGCCCAAAATAATCCATTACTAAGTGAGACAGCGGTTAACTGAGCAGTAAGACCTTCCTTTTGCCACAGTCCTTAAGGGAATCCCTGCGGTTGTTAAAAGTTAGCAACATGGTTGTTAACTGAATCTGGCTTCTCCATTGACTTTGCTTGCCAGAAGGTTGCAAAAAAAAAGGGGGGGGAATCACGGGACCCTGGGACACTGCAACCGCCGTAAATACGAGTCAGTTGCTAAGTCACTTTTTCAGGCCGCTGTAACTTCCTGTAACAGTTTCTTGGCTCGGTTGTAACTTGGAATGGCCGCTAAGCAACCAGCCATAAGCCAAGGACTATATGAGCCTTGGTGGAGCAGTGGGCTAATGCCTCCTTAAGTAACACCAGCTGCCTGCCATTAGTGCAGGTTCGAGTCCCACCAGGCTCAAGGTTGACTCAGCCTTCCATCCTTCCCAGGTAGGTAAAATGAGGACCCAGATTGTTGGGGGCAATTAAGCTGACTTTGTAATAATGCCGCTTGGGGTGTGTGTGAAAGCCCTAATAAGCAGGCATATACATAGAATGAAGGCTACTGCTAAGCTTGTAAGCCGCCCTGAGTCTTACAACCCTAAAAAAATCTGTATCCGGTTGCTGACGATTTAAAAAAGTACGTTTTATCTCTGTGCTCTCTCTCTCTCCTTTCCTCCTGCAGTTAGTGGTGGGCAATTTTGGCTCCACGGGTCACGAGATGAAGCTGAAGGTCTACCAGGGCACCACCCTCTTGAGCGAAAACACTCTGCCCGACTTACCCACCAGCGTGGTTTCCTTTCTGATGGAGCAACATGAGCCCCGCATGCCAGCCCTGGCTGTAGCTTCCGGGCCGTACATCTACGTCTACAAGAATCTGCGTCCCTACTTCAAATTCACTCTGCCGCTGATGGAGCCCAACGCGATGGAGAAAGTGGTCTGGGATCAGGCAAAGGAGGTGAGGAGAGAGGGGGAGAAAACCCAGGTTTCAAAGGAGCGCATTTGAGTGGCACGAAGATGCCGGATTTCGAACCTTACGCTCCTGCTCTTTTGGGTGGGTGGGTGTCTTTTTCCCCCCCTCCTCATTAAAGTGGTCTGTCGATCCCTTATCGGTTGGCGCCTCTTGATTCAGGAGTGAGCTAGTTTGGTCTAGCACAGGGGTAGGCAACCTCGGCTCTTTTATGACTCATGGACTTCAACTCCCAGAATTCCTGAGTCAGCTATGCTGACTCAGGAATTCTGGGAGTTGAAGTCCATGAATCATAAAAGAGCCGAGGTTGCCTACCCCTGGTCTAGCGGTTTAAGGCACCAGGCTGAAAACAAGGTGATGGTGAGTTCTAGTCTTTCCTTAGACTTGAAAGCCGGCTGGGTGACTCAGAGCCAATCACCAGGAGATGGTGAGTTCTAATCCTGCCTTAGGCTTGAAAGCCAGCTGGGTGACTTTGAGAAGAAAGATGCCGATCCCTCACATCCTGGAAATAAAATGTTCCGCCTCCTTCCCTCGGGACGTTGTTGTAGGGCACTATGTGCCAAAACCACTAGACATTTTTTCCCCTCATGGCATCAGTCTGCTAAACGCCTAACTTTCACAGTTCTGTCTTAACGTCTCCGTCTATTAACCCATCTAATATTACAAATATGACTATTTATCCTTTTTCATTATCTTCTCCCTTTTATTGGTATCCTTCTTCTTCTTTCTGTGGCTTTGCCTGTACACTGAACGTTTTCGTGCTGGAGGCCGATTCCTTCCGTGTCTAATCGCACTTGGCCAAAGAAAGTATCCAATTCAATACAGTTCAGATGATTTCTTTATCCGAAAAAGGCTTAGGCACCCCTCTTTGTAACCATCATCCTGGGCGTTGCGTTGTGTGCCTGATGCCCTTTTCTCTCTCTCTCTCTCTCTCTTTCTGCACAGGACAAAGTTGATCTTCTGTCAATGAAAGAGATGCTGGAAGCCATCCGGTGAGCGACCCTCAACCCCACGCAGGGCGAATTGCTGTTTTTCTGATCCATTGTTCGGGGGGTTAGTGAAGAGTGGGATGCGCAAAAGTAGACACGAGAAATGTTTTAAGGAGTTGACTGGTTTTCTTTTTAACAATTGTCAAAAGACACCTGTCTTTAAAACCAGGGAGGTTTTGGAGAAGAAAGGTTTACGTACGTTCAGTTATTGGAAATATGCTCAAATTGGAATCTTTATTTTTATTTTATTTTAATTCCATTTATATCCCGCCCTTCTCCGAAGACTCAGGGCGGCTTACAAGCTTAGCAGTAGCCTTCATTCTATGTATATGCCTGCTTATTAGGGCTTTCACACACACACACCCCAAGCGGCATTATTACAAAGTCAGCTTAATTGCCCCCAACAATCTGGGTCCTCATTTTACCTACCTCGGAAGGATGGAAGGCTGAGTCAACCTTGAGCCTGGCGGGACTCAAACTTGCACTAATTGCAGGCAGCTGGTGTTACTTAAGGAGGCATTAGCCCACTGCTCCACCAAGGCTCTTGTTTTGTCCTGATATTGTAGGTAGGAAAGCAAATCTTTTGATTGTTCGATGTTTTCTTTGACTCCAGGTCTGGGAGCAGACAGTAGTACGGAAATACAAAACGTGAATGTATTAATTCCACAAATGTCAGTCTTGTAACAGGAACAGGAAACCTGGCAGGAATAGCCAGCCGTCTCCCCAGAAGATAGACAGCAGAAAGAAATTAGGGTGTCTCTCGATTTTGGCCCTGCGCTCCCAGATGGGTCTCTTTGCATTACGTTAATTTGCTATTGTTGTTCCCTTTTGCACAGTCCCACGTTACCCAAAGCTCAGAATTCTCTTTGGATTGATTGGGGGAAAAAAAAATCAGGGTGGCTCGTCCAGAGTCTCCGTTTGAATTTGGCTCTTTGCTCTACCTGAGGCCGAGATCGTTCTAATGATGTTTTCCTTTCTTCTCCGCCAGAGAAAACGCAGAAATGCCGCTATCGGTGCAGTCTTTGAGGTGAGGGTCTCATGTACAGATGTTGGGACATTTCACCGGTTGTGGGAAACGTTCTGGTTTCCTGCGGGAAGCGGCAAAGAGATGTAAATGCAGGCCTCTTGCCAAGTAACTAAAATGCGGTCAGGGTCAGCTGAGTGGTGCAAATGGGTGTGGAACGCAGTCCTAACCCTAACCCCAACCCTAACCATAGTCCTAACCTTTACCCCAACTCTAACCTTAACCCCAATTCTATAAAAAAAAAATGTGTGTGTGTGAAAAATGATCCTAACTGTTAGAAGTCGAACGCAGTCCTAACCCCAACCCCAACCCTAATCCTAACCTTTACCCCAACTCTAACCCTAACCCTAATTCTATAAAAAAAGTGTGTGTGTGTGTGTGTGTGTGTGTGTGTGTGTGAGAGAGAGAGAGAGAGAGAGAGAGAGAGAGAAACGATCCTAACTGTTAGAAGTTGAGGAACGCAGTCCTAACCCCAACCCCAACCCTAATCCTAACCTTTACCCCAACTCTAACCCTAACCCTAATTCTATAAAAAAAAGTGTGTGTGTGTGTGAAAAACGATCCCGTTAGAAGTCGAGGATCACCTGTATTGTTTTGACCACCTTCCCTCTGCTCTGTAGGTTCCTGACCCTTGACCCCCCTGAGATGGAGTCCTTTGTGAACCAGCACAAGTTCCAGCCCATCAAACGTCAGGTCTGTACTCATGAATCAAATAACACAGCCGGGTGAGACAGACACACACACACACCTCTCATTATTCCTTAAAACTTCCCCACTCCCCCCAAAATTTGGGAACTGAAGATACGGGCCTAAGAAGCAGCTAGTCTCAGCTAGGGAAGCTGTGGGGTGATTTTAGGCCAACCAGAGAGCCCAGCCTACCTCGCAGGATCGTTGTCACGGCGAAACTTTCAGGGATGACACAAGCAATCCTCAACCCAACACCCACGACTGAGCCCCAAGGTTTCTGTTGCCGAGCGGGACATACTATGTGAAAGGGGTTTCGCCCCATCTGACGACCTTTCTTGCCACGGTTGTTAAGTCAATCACTGCCGTCGTTAAGTCAGTCAGACAGTCACTGAGCAAGTCTGGCTTCCGCGTGGACTTTGGAACCATGTTAGTAAGCAAAACTGCAGCGATTCACTGAAGTCCTACCTACTGTTTACTTGTATGTTTTGTATTTTGACCTGTAATCTAATAAAATGTATGAAAAAACCAATAAAAAAATAAACTGATTAAAAAAAACAACTGCAGCGATTCACTTAACAACCGAGGCGAGAAAAGGTCGTATAAAATGGGGCAAAATTCACTTAACACATGTTTCGCTTAACAATTGAAATGTCGGGCTCGTTTCTGGTTATAAGCCGAGGACTGGCTGTAACTCTGTTGGCTGGTTAATGGAATAAGTATCGTCTTGATTTTTTTTTTCGGGCTACACACCTGGCCCCGTGGGTGTCTTTTCAGACGGTGATCACTTGCATGTCGACTCTGAAGAAGAGCAGGGTGGACGAGGACGCCATCAGCTGCTTGGTAGTCGGGACAGAGAACATGGAAATCCTCATTCTGGATCCCGAAGCCTTCACCCTCCTGTCAAAGGTGAGGCTCTACACCTGACTTTTGTGTACCGCGTGCCCCCTTTGCAGCGTAGCATCCTCTCCTTGCTCCTCCAGTGTGTTGACAAAAATAATATCCCAAGACGTAGAGAACGCGTCCATCCCTATTCGGAAGATTCTGGCTTTAAAGGGTTGTGGATCTTGTCAGGTTTCAGGGCAGGGCTGTGTCCAAACCTGGCAAGTTTTAAGGCCGGTGGACTTCAACTCCCAGAATGCCCTAACCGGCATGCTTTTAAGAGGTCTGAATTTCAACTTCCAGAATTCGTTAAGTCAGCAATACTTTAAGGTGTGTGGACTTCAACTCCCAGAATTCCCCACCCAGCGTGCTTTTAAGATGGGTGGGCTTCAACTCCCAGAATTCTCCAGCCAGCCTGCTTTGAGAGGGTTGGGCTTCAACTCCCAGAATTCCCCACCCAGTGTGCTTTGAGATGGGTGGGCTTCAACTCCCAGAATTCCCCACCCAGCGTGCTTTGAGAGGGGTGGGCTTCAACTCCCAGAATTCCCCAACCAGCGTGCTTTAAGAGGGGTGGGCTTCAACTCCCAGAATTCCCCAGCCAGCGTGCTTTAATAGGGGTGGGCTTCAGAAAAACAACGATCCTGAATCGACACCAATCCGGCTTCACATGCTGTGGGGAAGGCAACTGCTCTGGTCTAAAAGGTCCTGCTTCGATGCAGAGTGCGAATTCAGCTGTGGTGTCCAGTCCTCCCTCCCAGGTCTGGCGTGCCAGAAGTCCAACGAAAGACTCGGGGCTCTGTTTTCCCCTCTTAGGTGGCCATCCCAGGTGTGCCCGCCTTTCTGGACGTCACCGGCCAGTTTGACGTGGAGTACCATCTCACCGTGGCCTGTCGGAATGGTAGCATTTACATCCTTCGCAGGTATGTGATCCCCCTCCCCAGCGGCAACAGGGCTGTTCTAGAGCAGACAATAGGCAAAGCACATTCAAGCCCCGGACAGCAGTCCCTTCCCAGGGCATCCCATAATAAACACCGTAGTTTAGAAAAGCCGCTAATTGTGTAAGCTGTATTGTGAGAGATTGTTGCAGACTGGGAAAAGGACAGAAGGAGAAGGACACAATAAAGCAGTGTTTTGCCACCTTGCCAGCTTGCAGACGGGTGGACTTCAATGCCCAGAACTCCCTAGCCAGCCATGGAATTCTGGGAGTTGACGTCCACCCAAATTAAAGCATGCTGGCTGGGGAATTCTGGGAGTTGAAGCCCACCCAAATTAAAGCATGCTGGCTAGGGAATTCTGGGAGTTGAAGTCCACCTAACTTAAAGCATGCTGGCTGGGGAATTCTGGGAGTTGAAGCCCACCCAAATTAAAGCATGCTGGCTGGGGAATTCTGGGAGTTGAAGCCCACCCAAATTAAAGCATGCTGGCTGGGGAATTCTGGGAGTTGAAGCCCACCCAAATTAAAGCATGCTGGCTGGGGAATTCTGGGAGTTGAAGTCCTCACCTTAAAACATGCTGGCTAGGAAATTCTGGGAGTTGAAGTCCAGATATTTTGAAGCTTACTGGCTAGGGGATTCTGGGAGTTGGAAGTCCACACACTTTAAAACGGGTCCCCAAACCCCGGTCCGTGGACCGGTACCAGGCCGCGGCATGCCACCAACCAGTCCGCACAAACAATCAAAGTCCCTCTGGTCCACGGAAAAGCGGCAACCTGGGCTCTTTTATGCCTCGTGGACTTCAACTCCCAGAATTCCTGAGTCAGCCGGCTCAGGAATTCTGGGAGTTGGAAGTCCACGAGTCATAAAAGAGCCAAAGTTGCCTACCCCAGGGCTAGGCAATTCTGGGAGCTGAACTCCGCGCAGCTTAAAATCGCCAAGTTTGGCTTGTAGCCTCCTTGTCCATTGATGAGAGGCGCTTGGGTGGATTTTTGCCTTTTCTGCCCATTTGCTGAAATTTTTCCCCTTTCATTTTTTTTTTTTTTTGCCTCACAGGGACTCCAAGCGGCCCAAATACTGCATCGAGCTGAGTTCGCAGGCGGTGGGTTTGGTTCGAGTTCAAAAGAACATCATGGTGGCTTGTTCAGATGAGACGCTGCGAGGCTACAGCCAGAAGGTTAGTGTGTGTGTGGGGGGGGGGTAGCAAGTTGTGCCCGCAGGCAAGTCATTGCCGCGTGGGTGGGTGTTAACACACAGCTTCGCAGCTCTCTTTCAACCATGTGAAAACCACACCGAATCGGCCATCGGGATCAGCAACCTGAAACAGTGAAAGAGCCACTGGGAACCGGTTCCCTCACAAAATGAAAAACTGGGAGCCGCAAAAAATATGTGCGCATGCGCATACATGCACACATGCACAGAACAGGGTTTGACTGAAGAGTGGAGCCAAGGCGAGATATGCACCTACCCTGCATATTTGAATTGATGGGTTGAACTTTTTTAGTCCCACTTTTTTTTTGGACTGCACATGGCAGAGGACTGGGAGCCGCAGGAGCCGCGGGTTGCAGACCTGTGCGCCATCCGAACTTAGCTGGTGCCTTCAAGCAGCTAGGTGCCCTTTTCATTCTACGTTTGGTTTTTATTCGGGGGGAAAAAATTAAAACGCAAACTTTAAATTGGGGGGGGGGAAACGGTCACAAAGACAAAACAACATTTTTTTAAAAAAAATGGTGCCTTAAAAGCAAGACCAAAACATCTACCTATGTTGTCCCCCCTCCCAAGTTGAACACCGACAGATACATGACAACAGTCATAGTTCCCCCTCCCCTTGCAAAGCTGGCCTACAGTTTATAAACTTCTATACATCTGTGGCCTGCAGGGGGCAGTGTTGCTCTGCCTGAACTCCTCCAGGAAGGGAATAATAATAATAATAAAAATAATAAGTTGGAAGGGACCTTGGAGGTCATCTAGTCCAACCCCCCTGCTCAGGCAGGAAACCCTATACCATTTCAGGCAAATGGCTGTCCAGTCTCTAGTCCAACCCCCTGCTCCAGCACGAGACTTTATGCCTTTCTGACAACCCCACCCCCCACCCCCAATCTTTTTGTACCAGGGAAAGAAGCTCTGGGCAGTGACGTTGCCAGCTACCCCCATCACGTTGGGACTGATGGACGAGAAGCTTCAAAGTTTCCAGGCTGTGCTGGTGGCGCTGTCCAACAGGGAAGTTCACGTCTATCGGGACAAGAACCTGGTGAATGTCATCCAGGTGCCGGTAAGCTTCCCAGCTTTGTGAAATATTTGTCAAAATCCTGTCGAGCCAATGCAGGGGTCTTTCAAACTTGGCCCTTTTATGACTCGTGGACTTCAACTCCCAGAATTCCTCAGCCGGGCACGCTGGGAGTTGAAGTCCACGAGTCATTAAAAGGGACCAAGTTTGAAAGATCCCTGAGCTAATGTCCACGGAGATTCTCCCTCCTCCAGGTCACGGTTGTCCCAAAAGTGCTTTTTCAGGAGGCAACTGGACTTTTCTTGGTTTTTTTTTCTTTTTCTTTGAAAACATTTCGCTTCTCATCCAAGAAGCTTCTTCGGTTCTGACTGGATGGTGGGGAAGGGAAGGACTTATACTCCTTGCAGACAGCTGGTCATTTAATTTTAATTTTTTAATTTTAATCCCATTTGTATCCCGCCCTTCTCCGAAGACTCAGGGCGGCTTACAATCTAAAGCACAAATCAATGTGCTTAGCAATAGCCTTCATTCTATGTCTATGCCTGCTTATTAGGGCTTTCATACACCCCCCAAGCGGCATTATTACAAAGTCAGCTTAATTGCCCCCAACAATCTGGGTCCTCATTTTACCTACCTGGGAAGGATGGAAGGCTGAGTCAACCTTGAGCCTGGTGGGACTCGAACCTGCACTAATGGCAGGCAGCTGGTGTTACTTAAGGAGGCATCAGCCCACTGCTCCACCAAGGCTCCTATTTGCCTTCTTTCAGAGAACCGTTGAGTCATCTTGGAGGTTTATCTGTCGTCCCAAAGGTGCTTTTTTTCCTGAAGCCAACTGGACTTTCTTGCTTTCCTGTGAAGACTTCTCCTCCAAGGAGCTTCTTCAGCTCTGACTGGACGGTGGGGAATGAAAGGATTTATACTCCTTGCAGACCGCTGGTCGTTTGCCTTCTTTTAGAGAGCCGTTGAGGCCACTTGGAAATTTATTTGTGTCCTCAGGGTGGTGCAAAAGGGTGTGGAGCCTTTCTGGGACTGCTGAAAGGACTGTGTGTTCCACACCCATTTGCACCACTCAGCTGACCCTGATCGCATTTTAGTTACTTGGCAACAGGCCTGCATTTACATCTCTTTGCCGCTTCCCGCAGTCCCCTGACCACGGTTTAACAACCGTTTGGCCCCAAACCGGCGTTTGCTTCCAGTTTGGGGGCAAAATGCAGGTAGTCCTCCTCTACCTGTTACTAATTTATCAACCGCAGGGATTCACGTAACGACTGCAGTTAGAAAAGTCCTAAAACGGGGCAAACGCTGCTGAACATTTGCCGATTCACTTAGCGACCAAGGTGATTCGCTTAATGGCCAGCATAAAAAAAAAGGTGGCCAAATTGGATTAGACCTTTGGTGACCCATCACAACCGACGTCTGCAAGGGCAGGCTGCACGACGGGCATAAATCCGAGGACTAGCTAGAGAGCCTCTCACACCTGCGACGTCCAGACCGTGCTCGGACGTATCCAGCAAAAGGCCGCTCAACGTTTCCGATTTTGACCCCTCGCCGCTGACCAATTTCCCCGGTCTTTTCCTGACTCTCGCTAGGATGTCGTCACCAGCATCGTCTTCGGCCACTACGGGCGAGAGGACAACACCCTCATCATGACCACCAAAGGTGAGCAGGCAAACGAGCGAGGCTCAGGATGTCATCCCAGCACTTGTGATCTGAGGCTTCCGCAAGATGCTAAGCCAGCCATCAACCTAACCAGGCTGAAAACGACTTAAGTTTAGTCTTCTTGGCCAAATGCGGCCGCCGTCTCGTTTGTTCCTTGGCCTGGTGAAGCCTTGTCGTTCTTAATCTGAGCAAGGCAGCCGGGCCTTTTCTCAATCTGCCTCTGTCCATCCCTCTTCAAACTTTTTCCTCCTCTCTAGGCGGGTGTCTTGTCATCAAGATCTTGAAACGCACCAGCACTTTCCATAAGGGGGACGCAGCAGCCGGGGTCCCTGTTGCCCAGAGCACCAAACTCGGCGTCCCCAAAAAGACAAAACTCTACGTGGACCAGACACTGCGGGAGCGAGAATGTGGAGTGGGTAAGCAGAAGAGGCTGGAAACCCAGGGGTCCGTCTCTCAGGCCTATTTGTCTACCTTCAGACACTGTCTGGATATTGATAGGAGAGCCAGCCTGGTGCAGAGGGGGAGGTGCTAGACTGGAAACTGGGAGGACCTGGGTTCTAGTCCCACCTTAGGCACGAAAGCCAGCTGGGTGACTGTGGGCCATCAGTAGGAGACGGTAAGTTCCAGTTTTGCCTTAGCACGAAAGCCGGCTGGGTGACTGGGTCAATCACTAGGGGACATTAAATTCTAGTCCCGCCTTAGGCATGAAAGTTGGCTGGGTGACTTTGGGCCAATCACCAGGAGACGGTGAGTTCTAGTCCTGCCTTAGGCACGAAAGCCAGCTGGGTGACTGTGGGCCAATGGCCAGGCGATTGTGAGTTCTAGTTCCACCTTAGGCACAGTAGCCAGCAGAGTGACTTTGAGTCAATTTACCAGGAGACGGTAAGTTCTAGTCTTACCTTAGGCATAAAAACTGGCTGGGTGATTTTGGGCCAGTCACTAGGAGATGGTGAGTTCTAGTGCCACCTTAGGCACAAAAGCCAGCTGGGTGACTTTATGCCAGTCACCAGGAGACAATGAGTTCCAGTCTCACCTTAGGCACAAAAGCCAGCATCCCCGTGGTCACGTGATCGAAATTCAGACGCTTGGCAGCTGACTCCTGTTTACGACGGCGCCCCTTTTGCCACCTTCTGACAAGCAATGGGGAAGCCAGACTCACTTAGCAACCGTGTTCCTAACTTCACAACTGCAGGGGTTGACTTAACAACTGTGGCAAGAAAGGTCGTCAAACGGGGTAGAACTCATTTAACAAACGTCTGGCTTAGCCCCAGAAATTATGGGCTGAGTTGCCGTCGTAAGTTGAGAACTACCTGTAAGGTCAAGTAGAAGGACACCTGCTTTCCGTTCACCCTCCTCTCATCTTTCCTTTCCCAGCCATGCACCACGTCTTTCAAACGGACCTCAGCCGCATCCGTCTCACGGCGGCCCGTGCTTACGTCCGGGCGTTGGAGTGCAGCATGACCCCCGTCTCGGAGTCTCTGCAGGAGCCCCTCAAGCTGAACGCCGTGGTGAGGAAGCCATTTAAGAGGCTGGGGATGAGCGAGGGCCTCAACTGCATCCTAACAATTATCAATATTATCAAGGTTGTGCGCGTTCGCTTCCATTTGTGGGGGATGGACGGGGAATTCTGGGCGTCGAAGCCCACGCTGCTGGAAACGGGTTCTCGCACAGTGTTTCTCGACCTAAGCCACTTGTAAGATACGTGGACTTCAACGCCCAGAATTCCCCAGCCAACCATTCCGCTCTCTTCTTTTTCCCCGGAGAGATTTCGTGCACGGACTGCTTAAGGCTCGTTTTTACTAATGAATTCATGAAGCTGAACGGAAGTCAGCTCCCAGAAACCCCAGCGAGCTTGTTTTGAGATGGGTGGACTTCAGATCCCAGCATGCTGGCTAGGGAACTCTGGGAATTGAGATTCACCCATCTTAAAGAGCGCTTATCAGCGAATTCTGGGAATTGAAAGTCCCTCCATCTTAAACCAAGCTGGCTGGGGAATTCTGGGCGTTGAAGCCCACCCCTCTTAAAGCACGCTGGCTGGGGAATTCTGGGAGTTGAGATCCAGTAGTGTTAAAGCCTGCTAGATGGGCGATTCTGGGAGTTGAAGTCCACCCATCTTAAAGCACGCTGGCTGGGGAATTCTGGGTGTTGAAGACCACCCCTCTTAAAGCACGCTGGCTGGGGAATTCTGGGAGTTGAGATCCAGTAGTGTTAAAGCCTGCTAGATGGGCGATTCTGGGAGTTGAAGTCCACCCATCTTAAAGCACGCTGGCTGGGGAATTCTGGGCGTTGAAGTCCGCACAGCTTAAAGTTGCCACACTCAAGACACATGGAGTTTAGAAGGTGTTTTGACTGCGAGAGGTCGCCTCGGCAAACAAGATTTCCAAAAGAGAAATCAATTTAGAACAATCGGGAATATTGTCCCTCTCTGCCACTTCCAGATTTGGAAGGCTTTTTGGCTTAGGAAGAGAAGCTCTCCTTTTCGGGGGGGGACTCTCTCCTTGCCCCACGTCCTTTGTCCTCATTTAATGCTGCTTCCTCCTCCTCCTCCTCCTCTTCTTCCCTCTCCAGGTGCAGGGCATGGGTCCCACTTTCAAACTGTGTCTCAATCTCCAGAACATGTCTGAGACTCGCGCCATAGCAGATCTTCTCATTTGTTTCATTTACGACGAAAACCATTATTCCGTCGAACGCCCGTTCTTCAAGGTAACAGTGCACCCTTCCCTGGCTCTCTCTCTCTCCCCCCCCTTAGACTTTCCTTGTTGGAAGCTGCCTGGGAAGTTTGCAAAAGGGGGGGGGAAATCACCTGATTCCCCAGGATACTGCCCCCCCTTCATAAATACATCTCAGTTGCCAAGCGCCTGAATTGTGATCGCGTGACTGCAGGGGCCCTGCAACCGTCCCAAACGCAAAAGAACCCGTAACTTTTTCCACTGCCATTGAAATGTTGAGCGGTCACTAAGCGAAGGTGTCATGGTTCCGATGAATAAGACAAATCAAACAAGTTGCAGGCATATTTATTTATTTATTTATTAATGGGATTTATATCCCGCCCTATCTCCCGAAGGACTCAGGGCGGCTAACAACAAAACATATAATAAGTACAGAAATTAAGATAAAAATAAAATTAAAATCATCTGTGCAATAAATTAAAATTAAAAACTAAAAATAAATTAAAAATTGTAAATATAATTAATTAAAATGCCTGTCAGTCCAGGTCAGCCTGGTGGAATAGGAGTGTTTTGAGGCCGCGGCGAAAGGATTAGAGATTTTGGGCCATCCGAAGCTCAGGGGGGAGCTGATTCCATAGGGTTGGCGCTCCCACAGAGAAGGCCCTCCCCCTGGGGGTCGCCAGCCGACATTGCCTAGCTGACGGTACCCTGAGGAGGCCTTCTCTGTGTGAGCGTACTGGGCGATGGGAAGTCGTTCCCGGCAGCAGATGGTCCTGAAAGTAAAAGTCTTAGTAATGAAACAAAACATTCCCTCTGCTCTGTAGGTTCCTGACCCTGGAGCCCCCTGAGATGGAGGGATCTCACGGAGGGATGCCAGAATCTGAAATCTCCTCCCCGCCACCCCAAAACCCATTGTAACACACACACAATCCCCGCCCTTATCTACACGTCATAAATCACATTATCCAATTAGTTTCACGGATGAGGTCTCTCCTCCCATTCTGTACACGGGCTTCTTATCTATAGACGTTAGAAAATTCTTCCTGCAAGATTCAAAGTGAAGCAGTTTAAACAAAAGGCTGTCTCTTACATTGTCAGTGCAAAAACACGTCAACGTTTGCAGCGTTGACAGAATGGTTGCAAGTTGAGGATTGCCCATATTTCTCAGTACAAGAATTGGATTCGTGGCACTTACTCATAATTTTCATGCTATGCTGGACTACAGATCACCCAGGCCTACTTTAGGCTCCAGATCCAGGATATTGACTATACAGGTAGTCCTCGTCTTCACGGCCACAATTGAGGCTGCAACTGTCCTAAACACGCGTCAGTGGCCAAGTGTCTGGATTTTGATCATGTGACCGTGGGGATGCTGCAGCAGTTGTAACTCTGAAGAAAACGGTCGTAGGTCCCTTTTTACATTGGCGCCGCAACTTATAGAATGGTCCCTAAACAAGCGTTTGTAAGTCGAAGATTATCTGTATTTATTTCTCTCTTTTTTCCCCCCAACTTTCTTTTCAGGCTCCGATGTTGATCCCAGGACTGAATTATCCTTTGGCCACCTTTGTCGAGTGTCTCAGCGACCAAGCGATCTCGGATGTTATTAAGGTTGGTGTCCTTGAGCTGGTTTTCCCCAATTCTTAGTTCAATGAAAAAAAGGTTTAACGAAAAGAAGGGCGCGGGGTGATTTCAAAGCAGGGTCCCAGTATCAGAAGGGCTGCCCCAAAGAAGAGGGAGTCAAGCTATTCTCCAAAGCCCCTGAAGGCGGGACAAGAAGCAGCGGATGGAAAGTAACCAAGGAGAGAAGCAACCTGGAACGAAGGAGGAATTTCCAACCCTGAGAACAGTGAGCCGGTGGAACTGCTTGCCTCCAGAAGTTGTGGGTGCTTCATCGCTGGAGTCTTTTAAAGAAAAGATTGGGACGGCCATTTGTGTGGAATGGCCTGGGGTCTCCTGCTTGGGCAGGGGGTCGGACTAGATGACCTCTTGAGGTCCTTTCCAACTCTGGTTATTCTATTAATTCATCAGTGGAACAACTTCCCTCCGGAAGTTGCGGGTGCTCCATCACTGGAGTTTTTTTTTAAGAAGAGGCCGGACAGCCATTTTGTTTGGAACATTTGCCAAAGGCGGTCACGTGACCTTGGGACTAGTTGCCGGGCCGCGGCCTATTCGCAACCGGCTAACTCACAGAAGCGTCGGGTGCCGACGCTCAGAACCCCGCTCGTTAAGCAAAGCAGTTTGTTTACTTGGGTCGCCAAATTTCCTCTGCAGGCCTCCGTCTGCCCTTCTGCCCTCCGCGGTTCATTTTATTAGATTACAGGTCAAAATACAAAGCATACAAGTAAACAGTAGGTAGGACTTCAGTGAATCGCTGCAGTTTTGCTTACTAACATGGTTCCAAAGTCCACGCGGAAGCCAGACTTGCTCAGTGACTGACTGACTTAACGACGGCAGTGATTGACTTAACAACCGTGGCAAGAAAGGTCGTCAGATGGGGCGAAACCCCTTTCACATAGTATGTCCCGCTCGGCAACAGAAACCTTGGGGCTCAGTCGTGGGTGTTGGGTTGAGGATTGCTTGTGTCATCCCTGAAAGTTTCGCCGTGACAACGATCCTGCGAGGTAGGCTGGGCTCTCTGGTTGGCCTAAAGTCACCCCACACAAGCTTCCCTGGCTGAGACTAGCTGCTTCTTAGGCCAGTATCTTCAGTTCCCAAATTTTGGGGGGGAGTGGGGAAGTTTTAAGGAATAATGAGGTGTGTGTGTCTGTCTGTCTCACCCGGCTGTGTTATTCGATTCGTGAGTACAGACCTGACGTTTGATGGGCTGGAACTTGTGCTGGTTCACAAAGGACTCCATCTCAGGGGGGTCAAGGGTCAGGAACCTACAGAGCAGAGGGAAGGCGGTCAAATCAATACAGGTGATCCTCGACTTCTAACATTTAGGATCGTTTTTCACACACACACACACACACACACACACCTCTTTAAATCTCCTTCACCTTCAGCTGTATCCTGAGGAGGAGCCTTGGTGGAGCAGTGGGCTAATGCCTCCTTAAGTAACACCGGCTGCCTGCAATTAGTGCAGGTTCGAGTCCCACCAGGCTCAAGGTTGACTCAGCCTTCCATCCTTCCCAGGTAGGTAAAATGAGGACCCAGATTGTTGGGGGCAATTAAGCTGACTTTGTAATAATGCCGCTTGGGGTGTGTGTGAAAGCCCTAATAAGCAGGCATATACATAGAATGAAGGCTACTGCTAAGCTTGTAAGCCGCCCTGAGTCTTCGGAGAAGGGCGGGATATAAATGGGATTAAAATAAAATAAATAAAATAAATCCTCTGTTCCCCCTGCAGGTGTTTGTCCTCAAGGAAAGCAGCAGCCAGCCGCTGCTCACGGCCCACATTAGCATGCCGGTGAGCGAAGGCTCGACAGCTGCGTGAACCGCCTCCGAGGGGAGGAACCCCCACACACACACACACATCTCGGCGCAGTCTTTCTTGACCGCCCCGACCCAGCGCGCCTCTTCCCAACGGCTGGAAGTAGATTCCTGTTGGTTGCTTTAAGGAGCAAGTCCCCACCCCGGGACCGGATCAGGCAGGTTAGAATTAGCAGACTTGGGACAAGGAAAGTGGCCGATCGGCAGTGCCAGGCTAGGATGCCTGAAGCTGAAGCTCAATAAATGATATTTATTCTCCAATCTAAAGCAAAGGAACATTCCCTTTTTTAACAGGAGGTCCTGCAAGAAAAGATGCCTGGGCCGTACTGGGCTTTCCCCCGAAAATTAAGACCCAACCGGAAAATACGCCCTAACTCAGATTTCCCCCCCCCCAGGATGTTCATAATATAAGCCCCGCCCCAAAAATTATTTATTTATTTATTTATTAAGCCCCAGTTAAGATCGCCAGCCGGATGGACGCGTTTAGGACCGTATTTCCCCTCTAAAATTAAGAGCCAACTGGAAAAATAAGCCCTAGCGTGACTTTTCGGGATGCTCGTATTGTGACCTTTGAAACGGTTGCAAAATGAAGGGTCGTAAGTCGAGGACTGTCTGCAGGGGAGTTGCCTTTCCTCCCCCTCGTTTCCCGAAAGCAAAGCTCTCGTTGTCGTTGTTTGTTTGTGTTTTTTTTTTCCTCTTCCTATTTTCTAGACTTGGCTTTCTTCTTTTTTTTTATTTTTGCAACGAGGAGGGTAACGGCAACGAGCCTGCCAGCTTTTTTTTTCCATCTTTGCGGGCTTTTGTTTTTATTATTATTATTATTATTATTCACACCCTGTTTCATACCAGGGTGTGAATTCGAAGCTGACAGTCATATTTTTCCTAGGTAGTAACAACCTGGTTTATGAGAAGCGACCTCGTTTCCTTCTCAAGAAAGCCTCTTACGTTGTTGTGTTTTTGGGGGGGGGGGGGGGTTCTGGCACTCTCTGGGTAACTTCTTCGGCCTCCCTCTTCTCCCCCCCCCATTTCAAGCCCTTTAAAAGTGATCCCAGTTGGGCACCTGGACCCCAAGGACAGTCTAATAAGGCTTACCTGGCTGAAGAATTCTGGGAGTTGAAGTCCACAAGCCATAAGAGGGCCAAGTTGGAAGACCTCTGGCTTATATGGTCCCTGCTGGCTGAGGAATTCTGGGAATTGGAAGTCCAGAAGCCATGAAAGGGCCAAGTTGGAAGACCCCTGGCTTATGTGGTCCCTGCTGGCTGAGGAATTCTGGGAATTGGAAGTCCAGAAGCCATAAAAGGGCCACGTTTGAAGACCCCTGGCTCCTGACCTTCGCTCTTTCCACCGTGATCTGAAAACTTACCTATTTGAACAAGCCGGCCTGGTCTAATGGGTTTGAGGTATTTTATTTAGTATTTTTAATTATTTATTGTAATGGGCTAGTTCTATTTAAACTTATTTTTAACTTTTGTATATTGTATTTTTATTGTATTTTTATTGCCCTGTACACCGCCCTGAGTCCTTCGGGAGAAGGGCGGTATAGAAATTAAATAAAATAAATAAGTAAATAAATAAATAAATAAATAAATATGGTCCCTGCTGGCTGAGGAATTCTGGGAGTTGAAAGTCCACAAGCCATAAAAGGGCCAAGTTGGAAGACCCCTGGCTTATGTGGTCCCTGCTGGCTGAGGAATTCTGGGAGTTGAAGTCCACAAGCCATAAGAGGGCCAAGTTGGAAGAACCCTGATTTAACTGGGGGGAAAAAAAACAAAAAAAAAAACCCCAATTGGTGTTCCTTGAGAATACTGTACAGATTCTTCTTCCCGATAGGCCCGGCAGCTTCAGACTTGGGGATATTCGGTCTGTACAAAATATATTCTTGCTTTTTTTTCCCTCTCCACCCCCCCCCCTCAACTGTGCATATGTTTACGTTGAAATATGCATAAGGGAAAGAAACGCGAGGTGGATTGCGAGGTGGCCACATCAGTTTAACCAACCGCATCGAGTCGGGGCAGGCAGCGGAAACGAAATGAAACCAAGGGTGGGAAGAAAAAAGAAAAAGAAAAAAAAAGCCGAAAGAAATAAAGATGACAAAAACCCGAATAGATCTTGTGACTAGTGGAGGTGTGAAAAAAAAAACACATCCACGCACCTCTAAATCGAAACAGAAAATGCAGGGGCCGAAAAGCCCAAATTCTTCCTTTTCACAGCTGAAATGGTGGTGCTGGTGGTGGGAGGGGGGAATGAAGAGAAGAACAAACGCGAGGAGGGGGATTTTATTTATTTATTTTATTTTATTTTATTGAGGGAGGGTGGTTCATATATAGCCGAAGACGGTTTTGATTCCTGAATTGGGGGGGGGGAAGGAAAAAAAAAAGAGAAAATAATACACGGCTGTTTTGACAAGATCCCTTTTTATTAATTCCGTATACGGAAATGAACCAGCAAGTGTCCGTTGTACGTTCGCAACCCGCTTTCTTTCCTTTCGGTAGTAGACGGCTCGTCTTCGACTTAAGTGACCACCGTTGAGCTCAACCTTTCTTGTCGCTAAGCGAGGCGTGGCTTGAGTGGGGTTTTGCCCCGTTTTTGCGACTTTTCCTGCCGCCGTTGTTAACCGAATCACTCCGGTTGAGAACATCAGTAACCCATTGACTTGGCTTGTCGGAAGGCCGCAAGACGGTCTAGCCCCGGTCGCAAATATGAGCCGGTTGCCAAGGGTCTGAATTTTGATCACCACCTGACCGCCTGGGCTGCGGCAAAAGTTGTCGCTGTGAAAGACGGTTGTAACTTACTTTTTCCTGCGCCGCCGTAGCTTCCAGCGGTCACGAAACGAACTGCGGTAAGCTGAGGACTCCCTGCATAACACATTCTGCCTGTGGGTTTTATTCCGTTTCCGTCTCTCGGCCCTTCAGATATTCCTTTCCCCCCAGGTCCGCAACACACGCACCCGCCTGCACGCGCAGAAAGTAGCCAGGTTTTTCCGCACAAGGATCTTGCACCAGACCGGGGATTCGCTCCGTCGCTTTCCAACATTAAGCTGGCAATTCTGCAAGGTTGACACTGCTGGCCTGTGGCTTTTAAAACTAAGAAAAATCAAGAAAACTCTTGGTTTTAAAGAAAGCAAGAAGATCGATTGGCGGAGGGGGGTTAGGGTTAGGGATAGGGGGCGCCAGGTTGCAAAAGCTTGAAAAAGAATGCGACTTGCTGCTCCAAAAGCGGGTTGCCTTAAAGACAGACAGATGCATTGCAAACCATCATCTGGGGCAAGGAGACGGCTTCCGTCCCCCCAAGTCGTTGACAGTTGCTGTTGCGGCGAACTGGGCAATCCCACAAGTGTTTGAACCCCTGTCCATCCGGAAGTAGCCCTAACAGAAAAGATAAAGAGTTCAGTTTAAGTGGTATCAGATATCCTTAAATAATACAGCTAGTCAATCCAGTCAATCCACCAATCAATAAAATCGGAATAGAGCTGGAAGGGACCTTGGAGGTCATCTAGTCCAACCCCCTGCTCAAGCAGGAGACCCAAGTGGCTGTCTAGTCCAGGGCTAGGCAACCCTTGGCTCTTTTATGACTGGTGGACTTCAACTCCCAGAATTCCTGAGCCAGTGTGGCTAAGCATGGAAACTTCTCCCTTTTCCCTCTGCATGGCTGGCTCAGGAATTCTGGGAGTTGAAGTCCACGAGTCATAAAGCGGCCTAGGCCAGGGGTAGGCAACCTTGGCTCTTTTATGACTGGTGGACTTCAACTCCCAGAATTCCTGGGAGTTAACTTCTGACCACAGATGCTGCAAGCACTGAAGTGCTGTTGTAACTTCGAACTTTCTGACAGTGAGGACAATTAACTGCTTGCCTTTTGGAGTTGTGGGTGCTCCAACACTGGAGATTTTTTTTTAAAAAGGAGACTGGACAACCCTTTGTCTCCAGTGAATTGTCCTCACTGTTAGGAAGTTTCTCCTGGCTTAACCACCACCAGCCGTTTAGAGACCGTTCGATGCTTTTCCTGCCCCTGAACTGGGGCAGATGGACAAGTCATTTCCCCAAGTTCTCCAAGTCGAGAGTATCCAGAAGATCATCCAGGCTAGTGCTTCTCAAGTTCAGCAATTTTCAGATGTGTGGACTTCAGCTCCCAGAATTCCCCAGATAACTTTCATGCCTAAGGTGGGACTAGAACTCACCGTCTCCTGGTGATTGGCCCAAGGTCACCCAGCCACTTTTCATGCCTAAAGCAGGACTAGAACTCACCGTCTCCTGGTGATTGGCCCAAGGTCACCCAGCCACTTCATGCCTAAAGTAGGACTAGAACTCACTGTCTCCTGGTGATTGGCCCAAGGTCACCCAGCCACTTTTCATGCCTAAAGCAGGACTAGAACTCACCGTCTCCTGGTCATTGGCTCAAAGTCACCCAGCCAGCTTTCATGCCTAAGACAGGACTAGAACTCACCGTCTCCTGGTGATTGGCCCAAAGTTACCCAGCCAGTTTTCATGACTAAATAAGGACTAGAATTCACCGTCTCCTGGTGATTGGCCCAAAGTTACCCAGCCAGTTTTCATGACTAAATAAGGACTAGAATTCACCGTCTCCTGGTGATTGGCCGAAAGTCACCCGGCCGGCTTTCGTCCCTAAGGTACTAGAACTCACCCTTTCCTGGGGTCTAGCCTGCTGCCTTTCCCATTTGACCAGAATTCCCTTCCATTCTCTTTTCCCACCAATCAGTGGGACTCAACCCACCTCTTCTCCCCAGTGTTTTCCCCACGAGTTCTGGATAATCCAGTACGATCCACTCCAGGCACCACGTCGGCTTTTGCCTGCAACCAAAACAACAACAACTCCACATGGTAAACCGGTAACAACCTGGTCACCGTTGCTCCTTTCCTCCCTCCCTCCCTGTCAAGAAGGCCCCGTGTGTTTCCTGAAGGTCCATTTTTGCTAAATTGGGAAGTGGGGGGGCATCAAAACTTTGAAATGGCATCTGGGAGCCCTGTCGTAACTTCGGACGGTTTCTAAGCCACCAAACGAGGTCATCAAACGAGGATTGCCTTTAATATAGACTGCATCTGGTGAAAACTCCAAATTTAGGATCTTGGGTGATTAGCAAGCCTGAACTGCCTTCAAACTGGGGTTGTGATTCCCCTCTCAATAACTGGTGGGACGCGCCCCCTCCCCTCCCCCCAAGGGGCTGAGTGGAGAATTAAGCCAGGATCCAGTGGGACCCAATAGCCAAGGAGACGTGGCTTACCTTCGCCGAAGCCAACAATAAGGACTGCGTGGTCAAGCCAGTTGGGATCACAGCTCACCTTGGCCCTCTGGATGATGCCTTTTTTGTAATGCTGCCCCACAGGGAGAATCCAAACAGACCACGATTAGCCACAGAGGGATGACGGTTAAACAGCCTTGGTGGAGCAGTGGGCTAATGCCTCCTTAAGTAACCCCAGCTGCCTGCAATTAGTGCAGGTTCGAGTCCCACCAGGCTCAAGGTTGACTCAGCCTTCCATCCTTCCGAGGTAGGTAAAATGAGGACCCAGATTGTTGGGCGCAATTAAGCTGACTTTGTAATAATGCCGCTTGGGGGGGGTGAAAGCCCTAACAAGCAGGCATAGACATAGAATGAAGGCTACTGCTAAGCTTGTAAGCTGCCCTGAGTCTTCGGAGAAGGGCGGGATATAAATGGAATTAAAATAAAATAAAATAAAATAAAATTAGTGCAGGTTCGAGTCCCACCAGGCTCAAGGTTGACTCAGCCTTCCATCCTTCCGAGGTAGGTAAAATGAGGACCCAGATTGTTGGGCGCAATTAAGCTGACTTTGTAATAATGCCGCTTGGGGTGTGTGTGAAAGCCCTAATAAGCAGGCATATACATAGAATGAAGGCTACTGCTAAGCTTGTAAGCTGCCCTGAGTCTTCGGAGAAGGGCGGGATATAAATGGAATTAAAATAAATAAATAAAAATAAAATAAACTCCGGTCACCTCTCTAGGTCTCTGTTTCTCTCAAATCACCCTTTCTGGAACCTGCTCCAGGGGCCGCATTCAGACGTACCCTCTGTTGTGTTGACCCGTTTGTCTGCGTTTTCGTTAACGGCAAGCCACAAACCTAGCCCCGTGGTTAAGCCTAGGTTTGTGCGACACAGGTAGTCCTTGACTTAGGACCACAGTGGAGCCTCAAATTTCCGTTGCTAAGCAAAACAGCTGTGAAGTAAATTTTGCCCCATCTTACGGCCTTTCTTGCCGCTTGCTGTTATACGAACCCCTGCAGTTCTTAAGCGAGTAACACCGTCGTTAAGTGAATCTCGCATTCCCCATGGACTTTGCTCGTCTGAAGGTCGCAAAAGTGGATCCGCTGCGACCGTCATAAATGGGAATCTGCATCCAAGCTTTTGATTTTTGATCATGTGACCGTGCAGTGGTCGTAAGTGTGAAAAATGGTCTTTCCCTCTCCCCCCAGTGCCCTTGTAACTTTCAACGGTCATGAAATGAACCGTTGTAAGTCAAGGGCTACCTCTATTTCTTTCTTAGCCTATTTCCCTCCAAAGACACAACGGGCCGTCCTTCCTTTGATACCCTTAAACAACAGCCCTGCGAAGAAGGCCAGGCAGAGAAAAATTGCCTGGCCTCCAAGTCACCCGGTACATTTCTTTGACGTACAACAGCTCCATCCCGAATTCCCCGCGCATTTGTGTTAAGTCAAGGTACTAAGCCACACCTACAGACGAGCTGACCCTGAGTTCAGATTAATCCAGGTTAGGATGCTGGACGCCTAGGGAGATTCTCAAGTCCTCCAGGTCTTCGGTTGTCCCAAAGATGCTTTTTTGACGAGCCAGATGTTTTTCTTTGAAGACGTTTCGCTTCTCCTCCAGGAGTGTAAATCCTTCCACTCCCCACCATCCAGTCAGAGCTGATGAAGCTTCTTGGACGAGTAGCGAAACGTCTTCGAAGATAAAGGCGTCCAGCGGCCTGGTCCAAAAGCACCTTTGGGAGATTGGGAGGCTGGGAAAATTCAGCCGCAAAAGAACCCAGCTAACAAAACGTAGAGTCTTCTTCCCCTTCTCCATCAGAATTTCACCCGGGACTCACCTGAATGATTTTTAGGTTCACGAGAGCTGTCACGGGACCTTGAGTGGCCACAATATGAGCAATATCTGGGAGAAAAAGCATCACAAATTAACACCGAAGCTTGGACAAGCAGAATCTAAGGACAGCAAAGTCAGGATTTAGGGAGCTAAATTCATTTCCCCCTCCCAAATACAGCTAGTCCTCCTTAACACAGTCCGCTTAGTAACCGTTCAAAATTACAACGGCACCGGGGCAAAAAAAAAAAAAAAGGGACTTGCGGCCATTTTTCACACAACCGTTGCAGCATCCCTGCAGCCACGTGATCCAAATTCAGACCCTCGGCAACCGGTCCATATTGATGATGGCTTGCAGTACCCCGGGGGACAGCTGATCGACTTTGGCCGCCTTCCGACAAGCAGCGGGAGAGCCACTTAACAACCGGGTTAACCAGCTTAGCAGCTGCATTGCTTCACTTAGCGACGGCGGCAAGACAAGTTGTAAAAGGGGGGGGGCGAAGCTCAGTTAACAGACGTCTCCCTCAGCCACATCAATTTGAGGCCCGTTGTGGCTTTGCCATTTTTCCCCTTAGCGGCTTTAAAGCGAGTCCCGCCAAATGCGACCTCTTTGCAAATCAGCCTGGTTGTTAAGCGAATCACACCGCTGTTCAGCAAGTTGGGCTTCCCCCGTTAACGTCGCTTATCAGAAGCCCGCTGATCACATGAGCCCAGGATGCCGCAGCAGTTGCCAAACATCCGAATTTTGATCGCGTGACCGTGAGAACGCTACAACAGTTGTAAACCCAAGGCTTGATTGTAAATCGCCGTTTTTTTCAGCGCCATTGTTAACTTTGAATGTGTGAAGCAGCTTTCACAAGAGATCGATGGGACGTTAAGGTGCTTCCAAGTGAAATAGGCAGAATGCAGAGATGCAGTCATTATGAAGCTTTATTCATCGATAGGTTATATAAAAAGAGCTATATGGCATGGAAGCATCCATGCTTGTATGATAGAGAATGCATGCAAGTGAGAAGAAAGAAAAGAGAAGCAGAAGAAAGAAGCAGCCCCTGGGCAGAGGTATTTATGGGGGGTCTCGGCCCCTCCCTAGCCATAAAACTCTCTCGCCAATGGGGCTGCTGCAGGGGAGCAAAGAAGCCTCTTTGCTCCATCTGATGACCTATTTGGGGAACTGCCATGGGCTGGCACAAAACATGTAACAGAATGGTCACTAAACAAATGACTGTAAGTCAGGGACTCCCTGTATTCAGCCCCTGTGTGGTTTGTTGGCTTGGCATCATCTCAATGCAATCCTTGCATTTCCTGAACCGAGTTTAAACGTGTGAAAATCTGTTAAAACATGTAAAAGAGACTTGCAGATAAAATGTTTTTATTCTCGCTCCAATTTTCCGTCTGCAGAAAGTTTTATCTTTAGCAAACCGGCGTCTCGCAAGATCCTTCTACCGTATTTTCCGGCGTATAAGACGACTTTTTAACCCATGAAAATTGTCTCAAAAGTTGGGGGGGGGGGTCGTCTTATACGCCAGGTCGTCTTATACGCCGGAAAATACGGTAATTCAGGAGTCTCAATCCAGCCCTTTGCCAAAGACTTACGTCTCTCATCTCTTTGAAGGATGCTGTAACCATCAATCTTGGTTAGTTTTCGCCCCTTGTATTTCTGGCAGCGCTGGCTTTTCTCCATGTAGGGGTAAAGCTTGCTGGATGATAATCCACCTAGAAAAGAAACAGAGGATATGTACACGAAAGGGGTAGATGAGCAGGACTTTTTTTTTTAAAAAGGCCAAGTTTTATCACCGTTAACTATTTTGGATTTTTCCTAACATCGGCAGTTAAACAACAGCTTTGAAACTGTTTCAACGACTATGCATATAATTCACTAACCAAACGAGTGTGCTGCTGCACAAAAACCAGACCTCGGTTGTTGCTACAAGCAAGCCGAGCTGCTCATCAAATAACTGTGGTTGCTGGAATTGGGTATGTCTACTTTAATGAAAAGGGACGCGGTGGCTCAGTGGGTTAGGACGCTGAGCCTGTCGATCGGAAGGTCGGCAGTTTGGCGGGTCGAATCCCGAGTGCCGCGTAGCAGAGTGAGCGCCTGTTACTCGTCCCAGCTTCTGCCAACCTAGCAGTTCGAAAGCACGTAAAAATGCAAGTAGAAAAATAGGGACCACTCCGGTGGGAAGGTAACAGCGTTCCGTGCGCCTTTGGCGTCCAGTCATGCCGGCCACATGACCACGGAAGACGTCCTCGGACAAGCGCTGGCTCTTCGGCTTTGAAACGGAGATGAGCACCGGCCCCTAGAGTTGGAAACGACTAGCACGCATGTGCGGGGAAAACTTTACCTTTACTTTTTACTTTAATGAAAAGAAGACCTTGGGGTGACATGATAGCAGCATTTCCAATATCTCAAGGGCTGCCCCAAAGAAGAGGGAGTCAAGCTCTTCTCCAAAGCACCTGGAGGCAGGATAAGAAGCAACGGATGGAAAGTAACCAATGAGAGAAGCAACCTAGAACTAAGGAGAAATTTCCTGACAGTGAGAACAACTAACCAGTGGAACCACCTGCCTCCAGAAGCTGTGAATGCTCCAACACTGGGAGTTTTTAAGAAGAGACTGGCCAGCCACTTGTCTGAATGGCTTAGGGTTTCCTGCCCGAGCAGGCGGTCAGACTAGAAGACCTCGGAGGTCCCTTCCAACTACTTTCTTTTCTTATCTCTGCCTCCCGGTTCAGTTCACCCGCCTATTCACACAGGGCCCATCTTGGTTGGCTTGTTGTGAGGCTCCCACCTGGGTTGAGCCCAGAGTCGTAGCCCAGAGTCCAAGGAAGGGGAGCTGTTGTGTGAACGCACGTAAGTGCTGCAGTAAAAGAGTGCAACAAACTGGGGTGTCTACGTACTGTTGTTGACCACAAACTGAAAGGCATCCCAGACGTAGCCACCGAGACAGCCACTTCTGGAACTATATGTGCAGTCAACGAGTTCTAGAACCAAAGGGGGGAAAAGAAAAAGATTATTTCGAAGAAGATTCTCAGATAGTGATGGAAAACACTTGCCTTCCCCCAGTTCCCAATTAGTCAGCCCTCTGTACCACCCAGCCTGTCCCCACTTCACCATTGCGGGAACTACCCAGTGTTTCTCAACCTTGACAGCTTTAAGAAGGGAGGACTTCAACTCCCAGAATTCCCCACCCAGCATGTATTAAGATGGCTGGACTTCAACTCCCAGGATTCCCCAGCCAGCACGCTTTAAGATGGGCGGACTTCAACTCAGCCAGCATGCCTGAAGATAGGTAGAATTCCCCAGCCAGCATAATTTAAAATGCACGGACTTCAGTTCCCAGAATTCCCCAGCCAGCGTCCTTTAAACGGTGGATTTCAACTTCCAGAAATCCCCAGCCAGCATGCTTTAAGAAGGGTGGACTTCAATTCCCAGAATCCCTCAGCCAGCATGCTTTAAGAAGGGGGGAGTTCAATTCCCAGAATTCCCCATCCAGCATGCTTTAAGAAGGGTAGACTTCAATTCCCAGAATCCCTCAGCCAGCATGCTTTAAGAAGGGTGGACTTCAATTCCCAGAATCCCTCAGCCAGCATGCTTTAAGAAGGGTGGACGTCAGCTCCCAGAATTCCCTAGCCAGCAAGGAATCCTGGGAATTGAAGTCTACCCAACTTAAAGTTACCAAGGTTGAAAAATGTGGTTTTTCTCTCTCCTTTCTCCCCTCCCTTCCCCATTTTTCGTTACCCGGCGTACCTTGAACCGAGAGGCTGCAGTTAATATTCCGGTGAATCTTCCACAAGGCCTCTATGTTGGACACGGCTGCAAAGGCCCAACAGGATCCGCAGCCTCCCTAGGAAAGAGATTGGAAACGCTAAACTAGGATCTGGCCCGCCTCCTCCAATTTCTAACTGTGGCTGTGCTATCCTAGGGCTGTCGTGGTTGCAGAAGGTAGCCTGGCCGCTTGGTCTGCCCACACTCACCTGGTCCTTCACGGCGGTCACAGCCTTCTTTCTCCAGTCGCAGAATCTGGAGGACGTCGAGGAGCTGTGGTGTCGTTGCGTTGGCACCACAGGCGCAGCCCGCAAGACGCGGCTGCCAAACCTCCTAGCAAACTCACTTTCTGCGTAGGGAAGAAGACACACGTTCTGTTCAATGAAGGAGAACCGTCGTAGCTCAGGGTTGAAATGAGGGGTCCCTGGGTGGGTGCTGTCTGAGCTGGGTTGTTTTCTCGCAGACATTTCGTGACCCAACTAGGTAACGTCATCAGTGCTAGAAGGGAGAGGAATTGGAGGAGGAGGAGGCCTGTGGGGTCCTTGGTGCTCTCTGAGCTGGGTTGTTTTCTCGCAGATGTTTCGTGACCCAACTAGGTAACGTCATCAGTGCTAGAAGGGAGTGGGGTTTGGGGAAAGAAGGAGGAGGACTGTGGGGTCCTTGGGGCTCTCTGAACGTGGCTGTTTTCTTGCAGACGTTTCGTGACCCAACTAGGTAACGTCATCAGTGCTAGATGGGAGGAGAATTGGAGGAGGAGGAGGCCTGTGGGGTCCTTGGGGCTCTCTGAGCTGGGTTGTTTTCTTGCAGACGTTTCGTGACCCAACTAGGTAACGACATCAGTGGTAGAAGGGAGGAGAATTGGAGGAGGAGAACGACTGTGGGGTCCTTGGGGCTCTCTGAACGTGGCTGTTTTCTTGCAGACGTTTCGTGACCCAACTAGGGAACATCATCAGTGCTAGTAAGGAGCGCAGTTGGCCGTCAGTTTATATTCTGATGTCTTGCCTGTCTGGGTGGTGGTGATTCTTTGCTTGGGCTGTTTACTAATGGCCGTGTGTGGCAGTTTCTTGACTGGGGCACTGAATTACTTGATCATTGGTCTGAAGTTGACCGTGGAGCTCATCTAGGCTGATCTGGGTCCTGGCTACTGGTGGAAAGACGCTGGAGTCTTCTTCTCTTTGGGGCTGGTCGCTTGTCTCTTTCGCACACCCTGTAGGCGTTGTTAATGTCTGCATGTCTGCGGATAGCCGATTTGTCAGAGGGCCGGGCTTCGGGAAATTCCCTGGCATTTTTGGACTCGGCCCGGTCTAGGACGCTCACCTCTTCCCAACCCAGACCCATGGTTAAATCTATCTACCTGCCGTGGAATTCAATTTAAACTGAAGCACCTCTCCGCCAGCAATCGGCACCCACTAAACAAATGGTTGTAAGTCAAGGACCCTTTGTGTTGAGGCTGAAGGCCTTCCCGGTGGCAATTAAAAACACCCCAGTCAAACATTTAAAACAGGCCAAGGAGACCTGACCCGCCTTCTTTTTATTAATTTTTCTATTTTTACTTTCCCAAAGCGGGAGATGTCCGTGTGGAATTTTTAGCCTCGGCTGCCAAGATAGTTTGGCCGGCCTTGGGTGTTGTGTACCTTCACAAAATAGGAGTGAGGAAAGAGAAAGCCAGGTTTTTTTGTTTTTTTTTTTGATTCTGCTTGATAGCCTTTGCAAACCTTGAGCAAAAATTCTCCAGGGTAGTGAATTAAACTTTCTTTGACCATTTGCTTGGTATTTCCACCGAGTTTTGTGTCAGCCAAATTGCTTTCTCCCCCCCCCCCCAACCCCCAGGTCATCCCTTCAATCAGGGTGAATAACACACAGCTGCTTATAAACCACAATGCTCGCTTGCCGTGCCCAAACAAAAGACCCGTTGTGTAAGCAACACTCCTAAACTGTTTCCTGCCAGCCGCTGAGATAACAGCAGCTTCCCACAACATATTTGACTCTCTTTCGGTTTAGCTCAGGACATTTTCTGAGCTGGGCCACCTCAAGCCTGGGCTTAAGCCAGGATTGCAAACCGGGTTACTTTGGATGGGCTCAGCCCCCAGAAGGAAAATAAAATGCAAAGGCTTGATGCGAGTTAAGCTGGCTTTGCTGAATGCAACCAGCTGCATTTGTGAAATCAAAACTCCGGGCTCTGTGTGACTCGTGAGGCAAACTCATTGTGGCTGATTCGAGAAACATTAGCTACAGGGTATCCTACTTGAACAGGGGGTTGGACTAGAAGACCTCTAAGGTCCCTTCCAACACTTCTGTTATTTTGTTGTTCTGTTAGGCAGCTGGAGGCTAAACCACAGAATGAATGCTTAAGAGAACTAGGTGCGTTTAACCTCAGGAAGAGAAGGATTGGGGTGAGATGGTGGCTTTTTCCAGTATCTCAGGGGCTGCCCCAAAGAAGAGGGAGTCAAGCTATTCTCCAAAGCGCCCGAAGGCAGGACAAGAAGCAACGGATGGAAACTAACCAAGGAGAAATTTCCTGACAGTGAGAACAATTAACCAGTGGAACAACCCGCCTCCAGAAGCGGTGAATGCTCCAACACTGGAAGTTTTTAAGAAGAAAGAGACTGGACAGCACTTTGTCTGAATTGGTAAATGGTCTCCTGCCTGAGCAAGGGGTTGGACTAGATGACCTCCAAGGTCCCTTCCATCTCTGTTAATTCTGTGTCCTTTCTGTGTCGATGCAACAGGGCTGAACTTCGGCTGGTTAGACCTTGCACTGAGCTTGGGTCCTGTGGTAGACGCATCTCTAAACATCCTGCTTGCCACAGCGGCACGACGGCCCACCCACCTGCCGAGGACGGGAACACTCAGCTCACCACCAGCCCACCACTAAGCCAAGTTCGCGTCTTTGCTTGCACTCGCTGTCGACATTCACTTTTTGCGATTTGCAAACTCGACCTGCGCGGTTTACCCGACACATTTCACTTACCCCAAAGGAAATAGGGATGCTGGCTGCTTTAGTGGGAATGCCACCACCACCCCCTCCCTTCTGATTCTCAGGCACTGCCTCCCCATCGCTATTTTAAAGAATCCTAAGGCCGGAAGGGACCTGTGAGGTCTTCTAGTCCAACCTGCTCACGCAGGAGACCCTAAGCCATTTCTGACAAGTGGCTGTCCGGTGTCTTCTTCAAAGCTCCAGGGTCGGTGCACCCATAAAGCTGTTCCACTGGTTAATTGCTTTCACGGTCAGAAAATCTCTCCCTATTTCCAGTTTGGATCTTCAGCATAACAGAATCTCTCTTAACAGGTTTCACACACACACACACACACACACCCTCCGTGGATTTTTGTCACATGACCGTGGAGATGCTGCAGCGGTTGTAAGTGTGGGAAACGGTCCTAAGCCCCCTTTTTCGGCGCCGTTGTAACTTTGAACAGTCACTAAATGAACGACGGCTGTAAGTTGAGGACAACTTGCATTCTGTTACCCTGCATCCTCGATTGTAGCTTCATCGCCCCCACTGATCAAACGTTCCGTTTTCCCCTTTTGCGTTACCTGTCACATCGCTGAAAGGGGTGATCCCATATTGCGCAGTCCCCAAGTCAGTGTCCTGCAAGACTCGGCTGATTTCCATGTTCTGTGCAAAGACCTTGAAGCGGTGAATCATCTCTAGGGCAAGAAATCAAAGGGGCAGGGAGCAGAAAACCCCACTTCGTTACAAATGTGTGTGTTTAGCTGATATTAGACCCTGGTTTGGGTGTTTTCCTGCTTCCCGGGGAGCTGCGTTTTAATATTTCTAGGCTGGGAAGCCAGAAAACCATTCCAGAAAAGCAGGAATTGCAAAATCTTGTAGCCAAATCCTTTTCGTGCCCCCCCCCCGGTAATTCACCCCTCAGGAGTCCAAATAATTTTATATTAGCTCATGGAATGCCCAGAAATGCTTCTCATTTGCAGCTGGACAGATGACAATTAACACAGCTAACATTTGATTCTTTTAGAGCCGTGTTTTCCAAACTTGGCAGCTTTGAGATTGGTGGGCTTCAACTCCCAGAATCCCCCTGCCAGCATGCTTTAAGAGGCGTGGGCTTCAACTGCCAGGATTCCCCAGCCAGCATGCTTTAAGAGGGGTGGACTTCAACTCCCAGAATCCCCCTGCCAGCATGCTTTAAGATAGGTGGACTTCAGCTCCCAGAATCCCCCATCTAGCAGGCTTTAACACTACTGGATCTACTGGATCTCAACTCCCAGAATTCCCCAGCCAGCGTGCTTTAAGATGGGTGGGCTTCAACTCCCAGATTCGCCCATCTAGCAGGCTTTAACACTACTGGATCTCAACTCCCAGAATTCCCCAGCCAGCATGCTTTAAGATGGGTGGGCTTCAACTCCCAGAATCCCCCTGCCAAGAGGGGTGGGCTTCAATGCCCAGAATTCCCCAGCCAGCATGCTTTAAGATAGGTGGACTTCAACTCCCAGAATCCCCCATCTAGCAGGCTTTAACACTACTGGATCTCAACTCCCAGAATTCCCCAGCCAGCATGCTTTAAGATGGGTGGGCTTCAACTCCCAGAATCCCCCTGCCAGCATGCTTTAAGAGGGGTGGGCTTCAATGCCCAGAATTCCCCTGCCAGCAGTTCGCCTGGGAAATTCTGGGAGCTGAAGTTCATGCATCTTCCAACTGTCAGGTTTGAGAGGCCCGCTGTTCTAGAGGGCTCCAGATTGACATACTTACCTTGATGGGCTCAGATCTGCTTCTCCTCTTATTCAAGTCGTGGCCAGTGCATTCACACATGCCCCAAAACATGGCTAGATTCAACCTCTTCTATGATTTATCAGAACCCCATTTCTTGGGCTAGTTTTACGATTCGGGGTACAGACGGAGAAGTGGGAATGAATATACATTGCGTACCTTCTTGGCTGTTGTAGCTCTTGCTGAATTTCACCATAAAATCCTGGAACTTCTCAGTCAGCTCCATCTCGATTAAAATATAGAACATAAAAGTGCTAACCCACGTCAGAATGAAAATATGGCAAAGGCAAGTCGCCCTTTGCAGCCTGATTTTTTTTTTGTTTTCTGCAAATGCAGTGCTACCGTAGCTGGTCCCTCTATGCAATTAGCCTCGTTAACTCTCTTGTATATTTCTGGGGAAATTAGGGAAAAGGAAAGATGAGGGAGAAAGCTGGGGAAGGTGTCATCATACAGTGAAGTGAGCCTCGGTTGAATGCAGAGCCTGTCTGGCAGTTCCGGCCATGTTTCTCTCCTGGGCTAAAGAGGCTTCTGTTTTTCTACTTTATTCTCAGGCTGCTCAAGAATTTCTTTTAGATTTTTCTCTGCAGCTCATTTATTATAGCCCTGGAAACCGAACAGCATTCTCCGTCATTCTACCGATCGGTTAAGCAGCCTGCACTTTCCAGTCTGCAAATAAAACCAAAGGTAACTCCTCTCGCTCCACTCGTATGGAGAGTCACCCGAAAGCTCAGGAGAAAATCCAAACATCGCTAATCTATCGAGCACATCTGTGGATCCAAGAGAGATGTAGAAACTAAAACTAAGGCGACATTTCCCGACAGAGAGAACACTTAGCCAGGGGAACGGCTTGCCTCCAGAAGTTGTGGGTGCTCCAACGTTGGAGGTCTTTAAGAAGAGACTGGACAACCATTTGTCTGAAATGGTCTAGGGTCTCCTGGAGGTTGGACTAGACGACCTCCAAGGGTCCCTTCCAAAAATTCTGTTATTCTGTCAGGGGACTGGAGGCTAAACCGTATGATGAATAGTTAAGAGAACTAGGTGTGTTTTTAGCCGAAGGAAGAGAAGGCTTGGGGTGTGAGAGATAGCCTTTTTTTTTTGCAATATTTGAAGGGCTGTCTCCGAGAAGAAGAGATCAACCTAGTCTGCAAAGCACCCGAAGGCAGGACAAGAAGCAACAGATGGAAACTAATCCAAGGAGAGAAGCAACCTGGAACTAAGGAGAATCTTCCTGACAGTGAGAACAATTAACCAGTGGAACAGCTCGCCACCAGAAGTTGGGGTTGCTCCATCACTGGAGGTTTTTAAGAATAGATCGGAGAGCTATTTGTCTGGGATGGTATAAGGTTTCGGTTTGAGCAGGGGGTTGGGCTAGAAGACCTCCAAGGGTCTGTTGTTCTATTGTTTTCTGCACAGCAAGCTATTATTAAGCTGTTATCAAAAAGGTAAGTTGCAATGGTGGCCAGAGAAGGGGGGGGAACTAAATTACTGTTAGATGTTTTGTGCCAGCCATTGGCAGTTCCCCAAAAAGGTCATCAGATGGGAGCAAAGAGGCTTCTTTGCTTCCATTGATGGGTCAGGGGTCCCCGGCCCCTGCAGCCCCATTGGCGAGAGAGTTTTATGGTTAGGGAGGGACTGAGACCCCCCATAAATACCTCTGCTCAAGGGGCTGCTCTTTCTTCTAGTTGCGTTTCTAGTCTAGTCTAGTCCAGCTATGCTATGCTTGCTTGCTCTCTGTTTGTTCTTCTGCTAGCTTATAATCCTGGCATGGAGGGCTCCATGCCAGGAAACTCTTTCTATTTACTTTATCGTTAAATAAAGCTTTGCGTGATGCCTTTCACTTGGAAGCACCTTAATGATCCATCGACCTCGTGAGATCATTTCACAATTACAGCCATTTCGCTCCCTCCTTTTGACCACCCCCCCTATCCCCTTTCTCTACGGGGCTCTCCTCACCATGCCCGGCTCTGAAGGAAGGGTAAAGTTGGCATGAAGAGCAGACATCCACGCGGCCCATAGCATCAAGCAAGCCGTGAGGTTGGCCAGCCACATTGTGGGTCCCTCTTGTTGCCTCTGGCTTCGTTGTGAAAGTATTGACAAGAGATGGAAAGAAAGACGAAGACTTTGGGGGGGGCGTGGAGGGGAAAACCCGCAACTTGACAGGAAGGCGAGGTGTGAATTTTAGCCCTTGCTCTCAAAAGCCTTGCAGCCTGCTTCCCTTCTCTTCTTTGTAAAAAGCTTTTGGAACGTTTGCAGTCGTGGCTAAATCAGTCAATCGGAGCATGAACAATAAATAAATAAATAAAAAATGTCTCTGACAAATGTGGATGAAGATTTGGGCTGTCCGAAAATTTGAGTCGTCGCAACTGGATTCATTTTTGTTTTTAGTTGGAGACCTTTGGCTGCTCATCCGTACAACATAGAATAACAGAGCCGGAAGGGACCTCGGAGGTCATCTAGTCCAACCCCCTGCTCAGGCAGGAAACCCTATATACCATTTCGGACAAATGGCTGTCCACTCTCTCCTTAAAAACTTCCAGTGTTGAAGCTTCTGGAGGCAGGTTGTTCTGCCGATTAATTGTTCTCACTGTCAGGAAATTTCTCCTTAGTTCTTAGGTTGCTTCTCTCCTTGATTAGTTTTCCATCCGTTGCTTCTTGTCCTGCTTTCAGGCGCTTTGGAGAATAGCTTGACTCCCTCTTCTTTGGGGCAGCCCCTCAAGTAACACCAGTTGCCTGCAATTAGTGCAGGTTCGAGTCCCACCAGGCTCAAGGTTGACTCAGCCTTCCATCCTTCCGAGGTAGGTAAAATGAGGACCCAGATTGTTGGGGGCAATAAGCTGACTTTATAATAATAATAATAATAATAATAATAATAATAATAATAATAATAATAATAATAATAATAATAATAATAATTTGATTTCTATACCGCCCTTCTCCCGAAGGACTCAGGGCGGTGAACAGGGCAATACACAATAAAAATCGAATACAAAAATTAAAAAGCCATTAAACATCATGCCCATAAAATCAATACATATTAAAGTTAAAACTAGTTTTAAAAACCCAACCCCATCCCGTCAGACCAGGCCAGCTTGTTCAAAAAAGAATGTTTTGAGATCGCGCCGGAAGGAAAAATGCCGCTTGGGGGAGGGGGGGCGAAAGCCCTAACAAGCAGGCCTATACATAGAATGAAGGCTACTGCTAAGCTTGTAAGCCGCCCTGAGTCTTCGGAGAAGGGCGGGATATAAATGGAATTAAATAAAATAAATAAAACATTCCATTCCATTCATCTCTTATTCTATTCTATTCTGTTCTGTTCTGTTTTGTTCTATTCTATTCTATTCAGGCATATACATAGAATGAAGGCTACTGCTAAGTTTGTAAGCTGCCCTGAGTCTTCGGAGAAGGGCGGGATATAAATGGAATTAAAAACAAAACAAAAAAAGTACCGGAACCCCGTTATCATGTCCCCCCCTCCTCCTTCTTTTCATTAAATTAGGCCATAGCCAATCCCTGCAATCGTTCTTTACGTTGTACCCTCCAGCCCCCTAATCATCTTTGCTGCTCTTCTCTGCCCTCTTTCCAGACTCTCAACATCTTTTTTTGGTGTGTGTATTGTGGTGACTAGAACTGGATGCAGTGTTCCAAGTGTGGTCTTACCAAGGCGTTGTAAAGTAGTACTAGAAGCTTCACGTGATCGGAGCAGCTTCACCCGTTACAGCAAGCCAGCGGGCAAAAGGTTGTTGGAATTACTAATTCCTGCTACACCAACCTCGGTGTGTGTGTGTGTGTGTTCTCTTCCGCAAAGTGCATTGCAATACGTCGATGAAGATCCATCCAGTCATCCAGGACGTATTGCGTAGACTAGTCTAAAAAGGTAAAAGGTTCCCCCGCACGTGCGTGCTAGTCGTTTCCGACTCTAGGGGCCGGTGCTCATCTCCGTTTCAAAGCCGAAGAGCCAGCGCTCGTCCGAGGACGTCTCCGTGGTCATGTGGCCGGCATGACTAGACGCCAAAGGCGCACGGAACGCTGTTACCTTCCCACCGGAGCGGTCCCTATTTTTCTACTTGCGTTTTTACGTGCTTTCAAACTGCTAGGTTGGCAGAAGCTGGGACGAGTAACAGGCGCTCACTCTGCTACGCGGCACTCGGGATTCGAGCCGCCAAACTGCTGATCTTCTGATCGACAAACTCAGCGTCCTAACCCACTGAGCCACCGCATCCCAGACTAGTCTACTCTAGCCTAAAGAAGAGAAGGATTTTTTGGGGGTGTGACACGATAGCAGTGTCTCAATATTTGAGGGCCCTGCCACAAAGACGGGGTGATGGAGCAATTTTCCAAAGCCCCAGAAGGCAGGACAAGAAACAACGGACGGAGGCTAATCAAGGAGAGAAGCAACCTGGAATTAAGGCGTAACTTCCTGGCAGTGAGGACAATGAACCAGCGCAACAACTTGCCCCCCAGAAATTGTGGGTGCTCCATCACTGGAGGTTTTTACGCAAAGATTTGGACAGCTGCTTGTCTGGAATGGAATGGGGGTCTCCTCCTCAAGCAGCGGGGTCAGACTAGAAGACCTCCAAGGTCCCTGACAACTCCGTTCCTCAGTTATTCTGTTACTTTGAGGGACTGTCACAGAGAAGTCACTCTCCAAAGCTCCTGCGGGCAGGATGAAAAGAGGGAGATTAATCCAGGAGAGATTCAACCTGGAGCTAAGGAGCAATTTCCTGGCAGTGAGACCGAGGGGAACAGTTCGCCTCCAGGAGTCGTGGCTGCTCCATCCCCGGAGGTTTCTCCAAAAAAAAAAGAAGAAGACCAGAGTGGTAAAAAAAAGACCAAGGGGCTGGACTAGAAGACCTCGGAGGTCCTCCCCCCTCCATCCCCTAAGGTGCTTTGTTCTCTGTTCTAAAGAGACGGCCAACACCCCACATCGCCTTGACTGGAAGATGCTGGCATTCCTACCTGGGCGGGTGCCGCAACATCAAAGGCCGGAGAACGGCACCACCAGCCCTCCGGCCAAATCAGGGCTGGGGTTCTTATCTTCAAAGGGGACACACACACACACACACACCCTCCCCGTCCTGTCCTCTGGGCTGCAGCCCATCGATGCGCCAAACCCACCCACCCACCCACCCCCATCTGGAGAACTTTGATGTGGGGACCTTGGACACAGGTGCCAAAGAGGCTGTTTGTGAGAGCGCTAATCTCTGGCAGGGGATGGGTGCTTTCTCCCCCCCCCCAACCCGGCTTTCCAAGCTCCCTCCACGTTCAAACATTCCTCCCATGGACCTGGGGGGGGATATTTATAGCTGGGAGACCCGAGGTCTCTTATTTGGGAGGAATGTCTGGCCTGGAGGAGGGGGGGGCAAGGGAGGAAGAGGAGGAGGAGGAGGAGAGGAAGAGGCTGTTTCTCCTGAGGTTTACTCTCTTCGTTTCAGAAATAAAGGAAAAGGTAGTGCCGGACTTACCGAGACCGCAGAGGAGCCCAAATTTCCTTTCTTTCCCCCCCCCCCCCCGGAGGGAGGCGTTTGTTAAGCGGGTTGGGCCCTGTTTGACGACCTTCCTGGCCGCCGTTGTTAAGGGAATCGCCGCGGTCGTTAAGTGAGTCACGCGGTTGTGAAGGGAATCGGGCTTCCTCCATCGACTTGGCTGGTCAGGAGGTGGCCCAAAGGGGAAACACGTGACCCCTTCCTTCCTTCCTTCCTTCCTTCCTTCCTTCCTTCCTTCCTTCCTTCCTTCCTTCCTTCCTTCCTTCCTTCCTTCCCTCCCCAATCTGTTCTTCTTTTCTTGTATTTTCCTCCTCTTTTCTTTCCTTCCCTCCCTCCCTCAATCCTTCCTTCTTCTTTCCTTCCTCCCTCCCTCCCTCCCTTCCCTCCCTTCCTTTCCTTTCTTCCTTCCCTCCTTCAATTCTTTTTTCCTTCATTCTTCCTTTCCTTCCTTCCCTCCTTCCTCCCTCATCTTCTTTCTTTCTTCCTTCCTTCCTTCCCTCTTTCTTCCTCTTCCTTCCCTCTTTCTTTCTTTCTTCCTTCCTTCCTTCCCTCCCCTCCTTCCTTTTCTTCCTTCCTTCCTTCCCCCTTCCTTCCTTCCTTCCTTCCTTCCTTCCTTCCTTCCTTCCTTCCTTCCTTCTTCCTTCCTTCCTTCCTTCCTTCCTTCTTTCTTTCTTTCTTTCTTTCTTTCTTTCTTTCTTTCTTTCTTTCTTTCTTTCTTTCTTTCTTTCTTTCTTTCCTTCTTTTGCTTTGGAAACCACAATCGTTCCGCATCCTCTAAGGAGCTAACGCTTCTTTTGCTTCTCTGGGTTTGATGCGACTCCTGCCGTCAGTCATCACCACAAGGGTCTGGCTAACGAAACGAAGAAGCATCCCATCCGTGCCTTCGCTCTTCCCCATCTCCCTTCTGCTGACTTCTAACCTGCATAAGCCATGGTTTGTTCGTGGCATTCCCAGCCATTCCTAGAGAAATGAAGGATTCCACACGGATCCTTCTTCTGCAGGATTTATGCTCCTGTCCCTCTGGAAGGGAATGAAGCTGCTAGTCCTCACGGTTCCAAGGATCTGGACAGAGACATGTTAGATTGGGGCTGAAAATCAGTAGATAAATAAATTCAACCGTCGTAAACCACATAAGATTTTTTTTCCCCTACATCTTTGTCTCAGATGAAAAAAACAAAAAGAGGGTTGTGAGCAAGATGGTGTGTATGTGTGTACTCTGCTTATGCCCAGAAACATTCCCTTTTTTAATAAAATTGTTCCGATGCCACTGAAGATTGCTAAGCACATTAATTTGTGCTTTAAACTGTAAGCCGCCCTGAGTCTTCGGAGAAGGGCGGGATATAAATGGGATTTTTTTAAAAAAAGATAAAATGCTGAGGACAGGATGCACTGGGGAGGCCAAACGACGTCTAGTTCTGGTCACCACGATACAAAAAAAGAGGTTGAGACTCTGGAAAGAGTGCAGAGAAGAGCAACAAAGATGATCAGGGGACTGGAGGCTAAAACACATAAGGAACGGTTGCTGGAATTGGGTACGTCTAGTCTTAACGAAGAGAAGGACCAGGGGTAGCATGAGAGCAGCCTTCCAATCTCTCAGGGGCTGCCCCAAAGAAGAGGCAGTCAAGCTCTTCTCCAAAGCCCCTGAAAGGCAGGACGAGAAGCAACGGACGGAAACTCATCAAGGAGACAAGCAACCTGGAACTAAGGAGGAACTTCCTAACAGAACAATTGGATCAGTGGAACGGCTTGCCACCAGAAGTTGTGGGGGCTCCATCCCTGGAGGAGATTGGACAACCATTTGTCCCGAATGTGACAGGGTCTCCTCCTTGAGCAAGGGGTCAGACTAGAAGACCTCCCAGCTCCCTTCCCAGCTCTGTTATTCTGCCTTCTATAGAATTCTCCCCACCCACCCACCCACCCGTGCTGACGCTTCCTTCGGGGGCCAGGTTTTATCACGCACCCTGCTCGAGTTCAGAGGCACCCTCTCCGCCTCCCTGGGGCCCCCCCTTTCCCCGCCCCCCCCATTCCCAAGTGGTCTTCTCCCATTTGAGAGGCTGGCAGTCCCGGGTGCAAAACCCTGGTCGTTCCAAGCAGGAAGGCAGGGAGGCCACCCGGTGGGAGGGAGAAAAAGAGGGAGGGTCCCAGGGGGTGGCAAGAATGCCTGGCTGTGCCCCCACCCCACCCCCTGAGGACCGCAGAGCTGGCACCCGACTCTCCTTCTGCACTCGCTGGCTTCGGGGGATGAGGCGTGAAAAATGCCAAGGTCACCGCAGGCCTGGGGGAGAGAGAGAGAGAGAGAGAGATAAAAGTCTGTTCCCACCGTCCTTTCGCATCCCTGCTCAGCAGGCGACACCTAAGATTCAGCTTGGCGCTTTCGGTGCCCACCTGTGCCCAGTCCGACAGCCCCGAGGCTCCCCCGTCTCTTCCCGCTGCCATGTTCCTCCTCTTCCTCCTTCACCTCTGGCTGGCCACAGGGTGCCCCGGGGCCGCCTCCGATGACCTCCGGGAGAAAGACCCCGCAGGAGAGCAGAGCCCCCAGTTTTCTGCCCTGACTCTCAACGAAAGGTAAGGCTTCACGGCAGGCCCCCCCCACACACACACACTCACACTCCCTCTCCGCCCCTCCAAATGCCGGGGAGCCTGGAATGAGGCAGGCTTGGTTGAGGGCCGGCTGGGAAGGAGCTGGGTTCAAGTCTCCCAGGAAAGTCTCGGGTGACTCGAAAGCTCTGTTGCAAAGACAAGAGGCACCCCTGAACTGGGGTGGGTGGGTGAGAATTGGGGGTAGGTATCGTGGATCGGCTTATCTAGAGCTTTTTTGGGGGGGAGAAGTGAGGTTGGGACAGATCTGTTTTGGCGGGGGGGGGGAATGTTCTGGGCACGTTTGGAAACTGGGAGGATGGGGAGAAGGCACTGTCATGATGGAGGTAAGGGAAGGGCGGGTCGCTTTTTTCCAAAGGGGTTTTTGAGGGGCCGGAGGAATTTGGGAGCCGGCAGACTACACCACCCATCACGCACAGGTGGGGAAAGTAAACCCCACCCCCCCTAAGGGTAATGATTTGCAAAGGCTGATGGGAGATGGTACCCACTCGTGCACCTCTTGGCCTTCAAGGAGCCGGTTTGCCCTGTTCCTAACAGGATCCTGCCCCTGCGCGTCTCTGCCTGGAAGAATCTGCAGCGTGCAGAAAACTTAAAAACTATTAACGTTTGTATTTTAATCATTCTCGCCTCTTTTAAAACGTTGATATTCTGGTTTGGGGTTTGGTTTTTTGTTTTTTGGCTTTCATATTTTATCTGTACACAGCCCAATGTCCCACTGTGAGGGAGATGGATGGTTTCAAAATTTGATAGATAGTGGATGGGTGGATACATGATGCAAATACTGTAGAGGATGGATGGATGGATGGATGGATGGATGGATGGATGGATGGATGGAAAGATAGACATGTATGTATAGATAATAGGATGGATGGATGGACGAATAATGGAAATAGAGGATAGATGATAGATAGATAGATAGATAGACAGACAGACAGACAGACAGACAGACAGACAGATAGATAGATAGACAGACAGACAGACAGACAGACAGACAGACATGATGTATGTATAGATAACAGGATGGATGGATGGATAAATAATGGAGATGCAGGATAGAGAGATGGATAAATAGATAAGATAGATATGGATGGATGGATAGATTATTATTATTATTATTATTATTATTATTATTATTAGATAGATAGACATGTATGTATAGATAATAGGATAGATGGATGAATGGATGGATAATGGAGATAGAGGATGGATGGATGGATAGATAGATAGATAGATAGATAGATAGATAGATAGATAGATGATAGATAGATAGACAGACAGACAGACAGATAGATAGATAGATATGTATGTATAGATAACAGGATGGATGGATGGATGAATAATGGAGAGATAGATAGATAAGATAGATGGATGGATGGATGGATGGATGGATGGATGGATGGATAATGGAGATAGAGGATTAATAGACAGACAGATAGAGATGATATATGTATAGATAATGGATGGATGGATGGATGTGGGAGAGAGACAGACAGAGAGATTCTTCGTTTATTCCCTTCTGCCCTCCGAGGCAAGAAGCAGCTGCGGCCTCTGCAGTAACGTCACCCGAGAGAAAATCGGGAGGCCTCCGTCTTCACCCCCTCTTTCCAGCACCCCAAATTTTGTTCCACCCCTCTGGCTGATCTCCTGTGGATTATATCCCCCACAGCTGTCGGGAGCAAATCCTCCAGCGAGCGAGAGCGGTGATGGGCCAGCAGCTCCGCTTAGACCACCCACCCCGGCTGACGTCCAGCATGACCCGCCAGGTGCGAGAAGAGTGGGCCAACGAAAGAAGGCGGTCTCTGGACCCCTCCATCGGGGCACAGCCCCTCCGTAAGTGTCCCTCTGCCCCTTCCTGGCTTCTCCTCTGTCTGGCATCTCCCCCCTCCCCCACAAGACCCCCAATGGGATTCCTGCGCCAGGGCTGACCTCTAAATTTCAGGAGTCCAGGCGTTCGCACGACACATTTCCCCAAGCTCGCCAAAGGTGGTAGCCGATGCAGTCGCCCAGCCTGCAAATCTTGAATCAAAGTGGGTTGATGGTTGTTTTTTTAAATATGTTTCATTAATGTTTGGTAAACCTCGTGTTTATCTTTAAAAAAAAAGCAATCGATAACGGTCATTTTATATAATTTGTTATATAATAGTTATATAATTATATATAAACTATTATATAACAGTTTATGTATCGTTTTGTATAGTCCACCTGACGCCTTGTGTTCTCTCCTTCCAAAATGTTCTCTTTTGCCACCCTTGAATTAATACGATTCTTGTCATTTGGACAGATAACAATGAAACGGAGACATTTTCTCTAATCTTTCTGCAAACAACAAGCAGACTGACCTAAAACCTCTTTTCTGAAATGATCGTTTTGATTTGCCTTATCATAGATCCTATTTTGAAATTCTTACTTAAATTTGTTTTCCCTCACAACATTCCTACCGGTTAAGATTGTCAATGACACTGAAGGATTTCAAGTCTTTTTTCCTCAGACAGGCCATCCCAACAGAATCAAAGTGATATAAGAATAACCCTGAGGATTTGCTACAGAGAGTCCTTGACTTACAACAGTTCATTTAGCGACCAGTCAAGGTTACAACGGAATGGGGGGAAAAAGGTGACTTACGGCCGTGATCCTTGCCACCCCCTGACAAGCAAAGTCCATGGGGAAGCCAGATTCATTTAACAACTGCAGCAAGAAAGGTTGTAAAATGGGGCAAAATTCAGTTAACAACTGTGATCGTAAGTCGAGGACTACCTGTCCTTCATGACCCCAACTAGCCGATGATGCAAAACCAGAAAAAAATGGACCAGATTCAGTCCAACAGTGGTTAAACATGTCGCAAGGAGGTTGACTCATAAGAGTGCGCACGAGCGTACCAAGAGTGTCCTTTCTCACACCGGAAGATAGCCTACACTTTGCTGGCTGCTTGCTTGGAGAATTTAAAAAGCACTACCCTTCTGTTTTGGGGCATTAAACCACAACCATCCATTTTGATTACATCGAATAGTCGGTACAAAATGCTCACTTCTGCTTTTTTCCCCTGCATAACGGATCCAGCTTTTGCGTCTATCCGGTTTTTAAGCTGCAATTCAGCCTGGGAAACGTCTAAATCAGCGTTGGGCAAACGATGTGGTCTCGCCCCTCCAGCATGTTTGCTGCGAGAGAATTCTGGGAGCAGAAGTCCCCAGAGCTGGAACGGCGGTTTGGGCAAAGCCAGGCGAAGTTGGTGGAAACTATTATTTCCCAGGGCTCTTGGCTCCTTTGGTCTCGAGCGAGGAACTCTGGGAAATGCAGTCTTCCCATATCTACGGGCAGTGCTTTTTTTGTAAAAGAAAAAGGTGCCGGAACTCACACATGTCATACAACCCGCCTTGCCTACCCTACAAGGTTCCATCCAAAAACGGTGCCAGAACTCCGTTCTAGGCGTTCTATGACAAAAAAAGCCCTGTCTACGGGTCTTTGGGCTGATCTCCAGATGCTTCAGCCAGATATGTTTAGAGAAGCAGAGAAAATCCTAACTATTATGCATTTGGGAAACTGAGAATTTCAACCCAACAGTTGTATTTCCTGGGGCCCCCACAGAAAACTGTTCCGTTTCTGCTTTGCTTTAGCCAAGCACAAAACGAATTAAAAAGGGGCGACTGAGGCTTGCAGCCAGGAAAGCCGAATGCACAGGTATAGAATAATAAGTGGCACCTGGCTCAACAGCAATAATTAGGAAAAGGGATCTAGTTAGTCCTAGTTAGACCAGCACTTCAGTATGAGCCAGCCGTGCACTGCAGGTGCCAAAAAAGCCAACGCAATCCTAGGCTGCATTAACAGAGGGATCGAATCAGGATCACGTGAAGTGTTAATACCGCTTTACAAGGCCTGGGCGAGGCCACACTTGGAATCCGGCATCCAGTTTTGGTCAGCACGATAAAAAAAGAAGATGTTGAGACTCTAGAAAGAGTGCAGAGAAGAGCAACAAAGGCGATTAAAGGTCTGGAGGCCAAAACGTACAAAGAACGGTTGCAGGAATTGGGTATGTTTAGTCTAGGGGAATGAAAAAAAAAAGGATTGGGGTGACGTGATCCAATATTTGAGGCGCTGCGCCAGAGAAGAGGAGGTCAAGCTGTTCTCCAAAGGCCCTGAAGGCAGGACAAGAAGCCACGGATGGAAACTAATCCAGGAGAGAAGCAACCTGGAACTAAGGAGGAATTTCCTGACAGTGAGGAGGACAATTAAACCAGTGGAACGGCTTGCCACCAGAAGTTGTGGGTTGCTCCAACACTGGAGGTTTTAAAGAAGAGACTGGACAGCCATTTGTCCGGAATAGTATAGGGTCTCCTGCTTGAGAAAGGGGTTGGACTAGATGACCTCCAAGGTCCCAATGCGGTTATGAAACTCACCTATCATAAAGCATACTGGCTGGGGAGTCCTGAGTGTTAAAATCCACCCATCTTAACGTAGCCAAAAGGGAGAAGCCTTGCTCTAGTCTAGACTATACACGAAATTCCCACCCGCCCTTCGGGTCATCAGACCTTGCCCCGATCCCAAACATCGCCTGATTGTTCCTGGACAATCTGGGCGATGCACCAACTCCGTAAATTCCTTTTCGCTGTTCCGGGGACGGCTGCGATATGGTGCCTATTTATCCCCCTCTGTGTTTATTGCAAATCCTCAGGGTTATTCTTATATCAGGAACAACTTTTTTACTCCTTGCTGGCTTCTAAGGAGAACAGCTGGCCGGAGGGGGGGGGCGGTCTTCTGAGGGGCAGAGGAGAAAGAAAAAAAAAACCCCACAACAACACAACCTTCCTTATCTGGATGAAAAAAAGGGACATTTTTTAATTCAGCATCTCTGCTGCGCAAAGATTACACACCCGTACAGTCGCTGCTCTCTTGTTCCTCGCTTTTTTAAAGGGTGCCAGCTTTTTCTAAATTAATTTTTTTTTAAATTTCTCCCTTTCTAAATATGCCACAGGTGGTCCTTGACTTACGACCGACAAAATTTCTGCGGCTAAACGAAAGGTTTGCGAAGTGGGTTCGGCCCCGTTTTTATGACCTGTCCTGCTGCCACCGTTAAGGGGATCCCTGCAGTTGTTAAAATTAGTCACACGGTTGTTCCTTGACTTGGCTTGTCGGAAGATGGCAAAGGGGGGATTCCCCCCAGGATACGGCAGGCGTCACAAGCATCTGATTTTTGATCACGTGATGAAAAATGTGAAAAATGCTTCAGAAGTCACCTTTTTTTTCTCACAATGCTGCTGTCACTTTCGACGGTGACTAAATGAACCGTCGTAAATCGAGGACTGCCTGGGTTCACAAGTGGCTTACCTGTCTTTTCTCGATCCCCAGATATAATCTCCAATCAGACACTGGTGACCCAAAGAGGGGGCTGCTTACAGATCTCGCAACGTGTCACCCTGGATGGTAATATAATAAATTATACGTTAACATCACAATGTTATTAATACGTTAATATGTTTAGCAGGGGAATTTTTCCTGCTAAAGTTTCATCTGTGCAAAATGTCCTCTTGCTAAGACAGTAATATTTTTTTAAGCCTGCTTCCCTGCCTGAACCCTATTAGTCAGGTTGAATAAGCTAAGAAACTATAAACTAGGTTTATGATACCACGTTCATTCTGCTAAAGCATAGTTTATGCCCTGGTTTTATTGACTAAGCCATGACGGCTGAAAATTTACCTTTGATGTTAAGTCAGGATAGTGTGTTACAATAGGTTAGAAAAAAGTAGAGTCATCATCATCATCATATTAGCCATTGTCTATCCACTTAAAAAGGGACGCGGTGGCTCAGTGGGTTAGGACGCTGAGCCTGTCGATCAGAAGGTCGGCGGTTTGGCGGGTCGAATCCCGAGTGCCGCGTAACAGAGTGAGCGCCTGTTACTCATCCCAGCTTCTGCCAACCTAGCAGTTCGAAAGCACGTAAAAATGCAAGTAGAAAAATAGGGACCACTCCGGTGGGAAGGTAACAGCGTTCCGTGCGCCTTTGGCGTCTAGTCATGCCGGCCACATGACCACGGAGACGTCCTCAGACAAGCGCTGGCTCTTCAGCTTGGAAACGGAGACGAACACCGGCCCCTAGAGTCGGAAACGACTAGCACGCGTGTGCGGGGGAACCTTTACCTTTATCTTTTTATCCACTTAAAAATAAAAGATACATTAGATCAGGGGTGTCAAACGTGAAAAAATACCATGGTTTAAAAAAGAACATTGACTAAATGTTAAAAAAAATACCTTGGGTTAAAAAAAATAGATTAAACAGTAAAAAAATAAAAAAATCACTGGGTTAAAAAAAATGGGTTTAAAAGGTAACAACGCCCCCAGTGGCTCAGGTCGCACATTAATCCTGGCTTTGTGTAAAATGCGAGAGAGAGCCCTTTTCCCATTGAGCTAAACTGGACTTACAAACCAGGTTTAGGGCAGGGATGAAGTTGCTGGTGGGAAGACCACAAAAGCTATGAATTGGACAATCAATCTCTTTCATTTTGATGCACGCCGATTGGTGTACGTTCAAAGTGACAATAAAGTTGTTGTTATTTCTCCCCAACTCAGAGATGGTTGTGGGGGAAAACAAGGCGAGGGAGCGTGTTTTGCGTTGTACCAAATCAAAAACTGGGATATCGGTCTAAGACAAGGAAGGGATACAAACACGCCGTAGCCGAGTTGGAAAAGGGACCTTGGAGGTCTTCTAGTCCAACCCCACCCCCCTCTGCTCAAACAGGATACCCTGTTCAATTCCAGGCCAGTGACTGTCCGGTCTCTTCTTAAAAAGGGAATATTCTGCAAATGGCACGTCTGTATCTTTTCATTCTTTCTGCTTCTGCCTTTCTCTTCTCCCCTGTCCCACCCCCCCCCAGATCTCGGCTGGCAGAATTGGGTGCTGAGCCCCACTTCCTTCATCTTCACCGAATGTCTGGGGTGCCATTGTCACCGCATGGAAGAAGGGACCCAGCTGGAAGCTTGCGGCCTCCAGGAGCCAAGCCCTCAAGGCCAGGCGGATGCCCAACAGGTAAAGCTGGGGTGGCGGTGCAGGGCGGCTCCTGGCGCAAGGCTCCAGGCAGACCTGGGGCCAAAGGACCGAAACTCGATCCCGCTGTGTGGCGTACAGGTAGTCCTCGGCTTACGACCGCGACTCAGCCCAACGTTTCTGTGGCTAAGCCAGACCGTTGTAAAGCGAACCCTGGCCTCTCTTTTGCTATCTTTCTTACCACCACCCCCCCGTTGTTAAGTGAATCGCCGCGGTTGTTCAGTTTGCAACACGGCCGTTAAGGGAATCGGCCTTCCCCTCCCCCCCCATGGGCTTTGCTCGCCGGAAAGTCGCCAGAAGGGGAAGCACGTGACCCCAGGGGACTCCGCGACCGTCGTAAATGCGAGTCAGCTGCCGGGTGTCTGAATTTTTGATCCCGTGACCAAAAGGGGATGCTGCAACAGTCGTCAGTGTGAAAAAAGGCTCCCAGGTCACTTGTATCGGTGCCGCCGAGCGGTCACTAAACGAATGGTCGTAAGTCCAGGACGATCTGCTCAGGGATTCAGTTGGCATTGGGGAGGACCCCCCCCCAATTTACTCCCTTTTTTCTCTCTCCTGCCAGAGACGCTGCTGTCGATCCCGAAAGACCCCACTCCCCTTTCTCTTCCTCAAAGACGACGGCTCCTTGAACCTCCAGACGGTCCGCCTGGCCCACGACTGTCACTGCCGACCCTGAGCCAAGACCCCGACCCTCGCCCAGCCCCCCCCAGGAGTCTCCTGCACGGGGAGGGGGGGCACCCACGGTCAGCAAGCCTTCCCTCTCTTTGCCAGGAAAGCATCAAAAAACCAGACTTTTTTTTCTCGTTTTGTTTTCTCTTTTTAAACACACAAAATTAGTCCCTGGGAGATGGGCTGGGAGAGCCCCCTTTTTCACAGCCCCCCCTCCGTTGCAAACACCAGCACTAGGCAAAGCTGCTCGGGACAAGGTCGTCGAAGTCCGGGTGGCGCAAGGCATCCTGGGAGTTGTGGTTCGGACACAACCTGAGCCTCGGGCCATGTTGTCTTGGGGTCTGGATGGCTTGACGGAAAAGGAATTTATCTTAGCCCTCCTTTTGTCCAGCTGCCCTTTAGCCCTTGTCGTTTGTCCACCTTTAACAGCAGCTAAAAGCAGATTCTCACCCTTGTAAGCCATCATGTGCTACAGCAGTGTTTCTCGACCTTGGGAACTTCGAGGTGGGTGGGCTTCAACTCCCAGAATCCCCCAGCCAGCACGCTTTAAGAGAGGTGGGCTTCATCTCCCAGAATCCCCCAGCCAGCACGCTTTAAGAGGGGTGGGCTTCACCTCCCAGAATCCCCCAGCCAGCACGCTTTAAGAGAGGTGGGCTTCACCTCCCAGAATCCCCCAGCCAGCACGCTTTAAGAGGGGTGGGCTTCACCTCCCAGAATCCCCCAGCCAGCACGCTTTAAGAGGGGTGGACTTCACCTCCCAGAATCCACCAGCCAGCACGCTTTAAGAGGGGTGGGCTTCACCTCCCAGAATCCCCCAGCCAGCTTGCTTTAAGAAGGGTGGACTTCAACTCCCATGTCTGGCTGGGGAATTCTGGGAGTTGAAGTTCACACATCTTAAATTCCCAAGGTTGAGAAACAGCAGGCTAGTACCCATGGTTTGCATCCACCGTACTGCAAACTACGGTTGACAAAAGCCTTTTTAGCTAAGTGTCTGTGGTCTCTTTATCAAGCTAGAAAAAGCTACATTTTCAAATTTATCGCTGTAAATTTCTGCAGACGCAGCTGCTCTGAAGTACCCCAGAGCAGAGCAGAGCTGGAAGCTAGCAAATATCATGGTAAAATTGATTTTAAATGCAGCCAAGATGCCACTGGCAGAAGGGAAGAACAGAATTGTAAATAGCCTGTGTGTTTTTGTTGGTTATTTTTATTTTTTATTTTTTTATCACTCCGAACCTTCACAGATTTGCAATAAAAATGCACCAACTATTTTAATACAACTTGGCGTCTTCTGTTTGAGAAGCGGCCAGCACACTGCATTGCAATCACATTTAAGGGGTTTTTAAAAATGTACAAAGCATCAGAAACCTAGCTTTTTCAGCCTTTGAAAAGCACCCAAGCTATTTATTATTATTATTATTATTATTATTATTATTATTATTATTATTATTATTATTATTATTATTATTATTATTATTATTATTATTTTGGCCCATTCAAGCTCCTTGAAACGGCAAAATTGGGGTTCAGAATATAATTTACACAAGCGGGTTTAACCAAGCAATAATGTGATGTTGAACTTGCCAAGAGTGCTTCCCAGGCCTATCGGTTAGAACATGCTGGTTTAAACATGGTTTGTTGAACAAATCACAACCGATTGGCTTGGTTGTAACTGTGGATTGCAAAGCCACAACAGCTGGGTGGGCACAACAGACTAAGCCACACAGCAACCGTGTTACAGCTTGGTGCAATATGTACATCAGCATGAACAGGAGCTTCCAGAAGATGCTTCTGTTAATTAGGCAAAACAGTTTATTGGGGGGGGGGGGCTGGATTAGGAAATGCACCTTCATACTAAGGCCTTGGACTTCTCTACTACTCAAGTTGGATCAAGGTGAAATGTGGACGAAGAAGAGTGCCTCTGAACTTACAAAGAGTATAATTTTCTTAAACATCCACCAGCTTTGTTCCTCATATCTGCAGTTAGGAGAGGGAAGGAAGGAAAGAAGGAAGGAAGGAGATAAAAATAAAATAAAGGGATTAAAATAAAATAAAATAAATAAAAAGAATAAATCACCATTTAAGCACTTTTGGCTGCCTGTAATGTATGAACTGCAACTGGCGGCGGGGGTGGGGGCTTTCCCACAGGACCCTCTTCCGAGGCCGATGAAGCATCTACACGTGCCCGGGTGGGTCATGTGAGTGCTTCACATTTCTTCAAGGCAAAAATGCAAAAAAAATTAATTAATTCATAACTGGCTGATGAAAAAGGGGCGAAAGAGTGAGTCACTTTAGCCCATTTCCTCCAGGGCCGGTGGGTGGGCTGGGGGGAGGGGCAGGAAATGAAGGCACCGATTGGCAGGCTCTGTTCTCCCCCCCCCCCCGCCCCACCCCACCCCGGTGTGTGCATTTCTGTGTGATTCAGAATCCAGGAATGGCATCTCTTGATTCGGTTGCCAAAAGGATGCTGGAGAATGAATCACCGTCAACGGTTGCTTGCTTGCTGAGCCTCACGGGAAATGGGGCATGGATGCTTCGGTGGAGTACAATTGGGGGCGCTACCCCCTTGATTCTGCTTCCCTGAGCTTTTGGGGAAAGAGGTGTCTCCAGGCAGAAATCCAAGCGGTGCAGCTTTTGCTTGGGATGCAGACGGGAAGTTCAACCGGTTGAGCTGTCACTCTCCAAGGTACCTGAGGGCAGGGACAGGAAGCAATGGGCGGAAGATCGTGAGAGAGAGAGAGAGGCCCAACCTAGAATTAAGGAGAAATTTGGGAGTTGAAGTCCACAAGTCATAAAAGGGCCAGGTTGGAAGACCTCTGCTTGTGGACTTCAACTCCCAGAATTCCTCAGCCAGGCACGCTGGCTAAGGAATTCTGGGAGTTGAAGTCCACAGGTCATAAAAGGGCCAGGTTGGAAGACCTCTGCTTGTGGACTTCAACTCCCAGAATTCCTCAGCCAGGCACGCTGGCTAAGGAATTCTGGGAGTTGAAGTCCACAGGTCATAAAAGGGCCAGGTTGGAAGACCTCTGCTTGTGGACTTCAACTCCCAGAATTCCTCAGCCAGGCACACTGGCTAAGGAATTCTGGGAGTTGAAGTCCACAGGTCATAAAAGGGCCAGGTTGGAAGACTTCTGCTTGTGGACTTCAACTCCCAGAATTCCTCAGCCAGCGTGCCTGGCTAAGGAATTCTGGGAGTTGAAGTCCACAAGTCATAAAAGGGCCAAGTTGGAAGATCCCTGGGTGAATGTATTGGCAGCACTAAGCTTCAGCCCTTTTGTATTCCATTGATTTATGGCAATTATTTCTTCCCCGTTGCAATTTTGCTCCCACTTCTTTTTTTTCCTTTTGAAAACAGGGGGCCACCCAACGAACAAAATCCCTCTTTACGTAGCCCCGCCCCCAAATTAACGGTGAAACTCCCTGCCACAAGACACAAAGTCCGCATGACCGTACATTCTAACTCTAGGTAAGGTTCCCCCGCACACGCGTGCTAGTCGTTTCCAACTCTAGGGGCCGGTGCTCATCTCCGTTTCAAAGCCGAAGAGCCGGCGCTTGTCCGAGGACGTCTCCGTGGTCATGTGGCCGGCATGACTAGACGCCAAAGGCGCACGGAACGCCGTTACCTTCCCACCGGAGTGGTCCCTATTTTTCTACTTGCATTTTTACGTGCTTTCGAACTGCTAGGTTGGCAGAAGCTGGGACGCGTAACAGGCGCTCACTCTGCTACACGGCCCTCGGGATTTGACCCGCCAAACTGCCGACCTTCTGATCGACAAGCTCAGCGTCCTAACCCACTGAGCCACCGCGTCCCTAACTCTAGGTAGGTACCTTTTAAAAAAACAAAAACAACCTTTTGCTGGGCTTAGAAAAACTCACGGCCCTCACTAAAAGTGTCAATTCTTCCCTTGGGAAGTGTTAAGTCGCCCTTCTAACATGGAGCCTCCCCAGCCAGGAGCAGGCTGTCTGCCAGGAGCAGCTTCAATCTTAAGTGGTTTCCTGTTGGAGGCTGAGGATCAGGTGAAAGGGCCGATTTTGCTAATAATCGTTAGGAAGGCTGAACCGGGAGAAAGTTGAGAGGTGGGAGGAAGGAGAAGCCCATCATCCTTTGCCCCCAGCGACTAAAATCAACAAAGTTGATTCATTTTGCACGGAAGGGGAAGGACACTGGAGTCACTCGACCTGTGTGTCATTTTGTTTTATTTTGGACTGAGTAGTGAGAACTCAGCCAACGGGGCTGCGGGAGCAACGATGTGTAGTGACAAATCCCAGCAGGTGAGTTTTCATACAGCTGCTCAAAGTTTGGATGCTTGGTGCTGGCACGTATTTAACAACGATCGCAGTGCCTGGCATCAAGTCAGTGGGGGAATCTGGGTTTACTTAAGGACCGCGCGATTTACTGTGGCGATTTGCTTAACAACTCTGGCCAAAAAAAGGTCATAAAACTGGACCTAACTTACTTAACGGCTGCCTCCTTTATAGCAATGGAAATTCTAGCCCCAATTTATGCACCCTGGTGAATCAGGGTGGTGTCTGCACGAATGTTACCTTGCTGTTCTAGATTTTTTTTTTAAAAAAAATGTTTCAGCCTGATTATTATTATTATTATTATTATTATTATTATTATTATTAATAAATAAATAAATTTGCAGTTTAAGACCGTGGGAAGCCAGCATGAGCAGAGAGTGGTAGCTAATACAGTGCTACTCTGGTCTGCTCCCAGGTCAGTGCCCACTTCTCTTTTGCTCGTCCTTAGCCCGACCACCTATTCCCAGTCCTGGCTTTGGTTACAGGAGGAAAGAGACGTGTCTTTGCAAGAGGTGATGGCTTGGATCCAACCAACATCCTTTGCAATGGGAGTGAAATGAGTACAAGAAGGATGGATGACTCAGCTCTAAAGTACACTCTTGGCACCAAGGCTTGACCCATCGTCCTGGCCTCTTTCCACACATGAATCCTTTCGATTTCCTCTTCTCCGAAGCTGGTGGCCCCGTGAGCAGAGTTTCTCAATCTCTGCAACTTTAAGAACGGTGGACTTCAACTCCCAGAATTCCCCAGCCAGGAGTTGAAGTCCACCTATCTTAAAGTTACAGGGATTAAGGATACTGGGAGTTGACAACCCTCCATCTTAAAAGCTGCCAAGTTGGATGAGGGCAGGGACAAGAAGCAACGGGTGGAAGATCCTGAAAGAGAGGTCCAACCTAGAATTCAGGGGAAAAAATTCTGACTCCCAGAAGCAACGGATGGAAACTAATCAAGGAGAGAAGCAACCTAGAACTAAGGAGAAACTTCCTGACAGTGAGAACAACTCACCAGTGGAACAACCTGCCTCCAGAAGTGGTGAATGCTCCAACACTGGAAGTTTTTAAGAAGAGACCGGACAGCCATTTGTCTGAAATGGTATAGGGTTTCCTGCCTGAGCAGGGGGTTGGACTAGATGACCTCCAAGGTCGCTTCCAACTTTTATTATTATTATTATTATTATTATTATTATTATTATTATTATTATTATTATTATTATTATTATTATTATGATAATGATAATAATATAAAATCCATCAGTTAATTCATAATTTCTGGCTTGCCAGCAGAAACGGTGGATTGCTCCATCGCTGGAGGCTTTTCAGAAGAGATTGGACAATGAGCCTTGAAAGGCAGAGTGGCTGTCAGACACTTTCACACGTGCAAACCCTGTTGGGATTACTTTTTCGGTGTGTGCGTTTGTGTGTGGAGTGTTCTGTGACCTTAGAAATCAGGAAGTAGGTTTAGCCAGTTGTACGAAGCTATCTGTGCTATCCTGGAGATTACGGGAATGAGATATGTCTGATTTAAAGTAGAGAAGGACTAGGGGTGACATGACAGCAGTGTTCCAGTATCTTAGGGGCTGCCCCAAAGAAGGGGGGCTCAAATTATTCTCCAAAGCACATGAAGGCAGGACAAGAAGCAACGGATGGAAACTCAAGGAGAGAAGCAACCTAAGAACGAAGGAGAAACTTCCTGGTAGTGAGAACAATTAACCAGTGGAACAACCTGCCTCCAGAAGTTGGGGGTGCTCCAACACTGGAAGTTTTTAAGAAGAGACTGGACAGTCATTGGTCCGGAATGGCATAGGTTTTCCTGCCTGAGTAGGGGGTTAGGACTAGATGACCTCCAAGGTCCCTTACAGCTCTGTTATTCTGTTCTATTCTGGAGTGGAGGTTTTCAAGAAGAGAATGGACAGCTGTTTGTCTGTAATGGTATAGGGCAGGGGTAGGCAACCTCGGCTCTTTTATGACTCATGGACTTCAACTCCCAGAATTCCTGAGCCAGCTTGGCTGGCTCAGGAATTCTGGGAGTTGAAGTCCATGAGTCATAAAAGAGCCGAGGTTGCCTACCCCTGGTATAGGGTCTCCGGCTTGAGGGGGGGGAGGGGTTGGACTAGAAGATCTCCAAAGTCCCTTCCAGCTATGTTATTCTGTACTCTGAGCTCAGGGAGAAACAGAGCTGGCTGAGTCTTCGGTCCTTTCCTCCTAGGTGATTCACCAAAATCCCATATGCCTGTGTCACATCCTGCCGGATCTTAAGAAAAAGAGTCTTGGTTAACCCTTGCAGTTCAGAAGCAAATCCAGGAGAATTTGGGAGGGGGTGGTGGTGAATTTAGCCTTTGACGGGTGATGGAGAACCTAATGCAGCCCCTTTACCACCCCACCACCCCACTCCGTTAAGTGCAACCAGGAGCAGAAGGTTCACGTTTATCATCCTGCTTGTGGATCTTTTCCTCTTTGACCCAGCCTCAGTTTTCCCATCTGTATAATGGGAGCAAAGTAGGCCATCCTGCTCCTGAGTAGGGCCTGGGTAAGAACTGATTGTGGATTAGCTGAAGACTTTATTTTTATTTTTATTTTTTAAAAATAAAGCTTCTCCCAGTCAAGGATTTGTATTTTGTATTTTGTTTTTGGGTTGTTTTTTTTTTTGGACAGAGCTGTCTCTCCTTGTCTCAAAAGTTCTGTGAGTGAAACTGAAAAACCCGTATAAGAAAATCTCCTTTTCCCACATCAGTCTGAATCTCAAAATAATTTTACAGAAGGGAGTCCCCTGAATTAATTTTTTTCTTATCTGCAACGATGGGGGGGTGGGGGGAAACTATCCCTAGACTGTGCACCCTCTCGCCCTCTCGCCCTCGCCCAGCTGTCAGGGGCTGATGGGTGTTGGAATCCCACCCTTCACAGAAGGAGTTATGGTCCCTCCTTTTTGAGCACAAAGTCCTGGCAAGCTAGTCATCGTTTTTTCTCTTTCGCCTTCTGCGTTCTGAGGCAGTTTCCTTTTGAACTGCTTTCGATTTTTCATTCAGCCCTGAGGAAAACTGAATAAAAACATCTCCTTTTTAAAAAAGAGGAAAGTTTAACAGATCACACACCTCATTCAGTTTGAGGGTGAAAAATCCCTTTCTACGCTCAGACAAGACCTTGAAGAATAGGATTT